>NC_087515.1:26922781-27262040 GCF_963921805.1 Phalacrocorax carbo | reverse complement strand
AATTGCTTTGCCAAGACAAACTATCAGATGGCAACAGCAGCTTAGCTTGATAACTCTGCAGAAATTCGGAAAAACAAAAACACAACGGCTCATCAAAGCGCTAGCCCTTCTGACAGTTAATATTGAGTGCAAGTGTGTCTTATTTGGAAACATCGATTTTTACAGTCATTTTCTTTATTTAATTAATGTGATTAATTTCTACAGAAATGACATTAATAACATGCTCCAATACAGAAATCAAAAGTTATAAATAGATATGATTTTATGTCTGTGTGTGAGAAACTAACCCACAAAACACACATTTATCTTGCATTCAGACATCCTCAAACTACTAGAGAATTTATAACCACATCCCTACATGGTAGTTTGACTCTATTTGCAGCCTCTTATAAAAGCAAATAAAAATACACACATTAAAAAAAGTTGCCCCACCAGAAACTTAAAGTTTAGGTGTCTGTGCAGTTACCTACAAAACAGATCTGGTTAACAGCTGTATGTTAGTTTCCTTATTTTTAAGGTAGGTCCCTGTCTTGGGGCCAGGATTTTTTTTGTGTTTATTTGCCAGCTCTTTTCTTTTCTTTTTTTTTCTCCCTCCCCCCGCGCCCCCCCCCTCTTTTTTTTTTTTTTTTTACAATAAGTCTCCCTTTGGGGACATGTCACTTGAAGCTTGTGTTTGTCATGCTCCTGGTGCAGGGCAAAAACACACACTAAATTCAATCTTTAAATTAAGCTGTAACCAAGCTTGTATATTCATTAGAGGAGAAAAATTCTCTTCTGAGAAGTTCAAATTGTTTATTGATTTTCATTTCTGTGTTCAAGTGAAGCTTGAGTAAGTCTGTCTCACTGCAGTCCCTCTGGGGCAACACTGCCAACAAGTGCATCACACTTCAACCCAAGTGAGTAGTTAGCAACAAAAATCTAAGAATTCCTTTAAAACTATATTAATAAACAGTTAGAGGGTGAGATTTCCAGTCCAATATAGCTGATTCTTTTGCAAAAGGAATAACAGGCTTGACTTGCAGCCTGGTAATGACAATCCTCTTGAAAAGCTTTGAAGTAAAATCAGGTGAGTGGAAAGTGCAGTAAGTGTGTGCTGTTTGGGGGGTCGGAGGAGGGGGGAAATACGGAGAGGAGGGGGCAGTTGCTACATTTTTCTTAAATTTTATAATTGACCAAATTCTGTCCAGCTGTTATCATCCTGTGAGTGTCTCAGCAAGGAGAAAAATACACACAGTAGTAGTTACTGACACTTAATATCTCTCTCTTTTTAGTGCCTTCTTAAGAACATGTTTCAATGAACAAGCAACAACTTAGGAAAACGTACAACTGGTATCACTTGGAGAAATCTAGAGCCCGTCTTGGAGGTGGACTTGAGTGACTGAGTCTTAGTTTTCATGGTACTGTTGTCTCTTACAAACCATGTAAATATCGCACTGCCTAGTAAAAAGTATGCTGAGCTATTTGTCTTCAGTTTCTCAAGGTTAATTTCAGTGAAGAAATCTAATTAAATGAATTTGAATTTATTAAACATGTCATCAGATTTTCACCAGGATGGGATTTTTTTAACTCCTTTCCTTTCCAAGTTCCTATGTAGGTAGTAGGAGCTTTTGTTTGAAAAATAACATTTGTACGTTCTGGTCTTGTCAGTGGTTAGGAACAGTTTGTGTCAGCAATGTGTGATAAGACAAGGAAAGATAATTCCAGCTTCTCTTCATAAAGATAAGCAAGCAGCATTTCATGCCAAACAGAGAAACATATTAATTCAAATACATAGAGGATCTCCCTACTTTCTTTGACTAGACATGGGCAAAACTGTGAATAAAATATTTGAAAATATTCTTGGTAGAAATTACCAGTCATGTTCTTCAAAATTCAGCAATTAATAGAGGATGTAGAAAAGAAGATAAAAAGTGTGGGAAATAAGCATCATCTGGGTATCTATTTGACTGCCTTGGATTTTGTGCAGGAGAGAAGGAAAATAATGACTGAAGTTTCTTTTTGAGTAAGGTTCATAGGTATCAGTGGGCATCTATTTCATCAGTTGTGCAGGCAGCTGATTAATGAAAAACTGGGGGGGGAATCTAGCTTTATCCTACGATTTGTCCACAGTAACCTCAACTTTTTATAAAACTCCTTTTCTGACTTTTTTGCACTGGATTCCACTGGTTCTGCTATGATGGGTTACCTCTATCGTTGCTTTGCACAGCGTGCCTCAGCACATGCAGCTTTGGGCTGTATAGGCTCCAACTAGAGCTTATATTCCTGTAGTTACATACTGCTTTTCTTCCCTCTCCCACCTCCCATCACAGGCTGTTTGTATAAGTGGAGCCTGTGAAGCAATTCTTGGCCGATGGTAATGTAACAAATCAGCTGGCACAGAGGAAACTATGAGATGGTGTTTTAAAATATGGACTATGTGTTCAAACTTTCATAATTTCAAAGCATTCTGTGCTTCTTTTTTTCTCCTGAGATATTCATGTTGCATGTAGAATTTGAGGGGATGAAATATTCATTTCAAATGGCTGTTGATTAAATCATAATGGTAAAGTCATCTACTTCTGAAAGCTCTACTTCGGACAAGATTTATTCAAGAAAAATTAAAATAAGATTTTAAAAGTTGCTCTGAAGATTAATATTTTTTTGAAGAAGGGAACTTATGAAACTGCCTGAGTGATGATTTTTAATTACTGAATGATTTTAAATGCCAAGTGATGGTTTTTTATTCCATTTAATTTTTCAGCCAAATTATTTAGGCATTTTTCAAAACCCTCAACTCCTCGTTGTTAATGCATAGGCCAGAAGAAGAAGCAGTTGGGCTGCTAGTACTGACTCCATGCCCATGGAGGCAGAGGCTCCGTTCCCAAGCTGAAGGAGATTCCCTCCTTCCTTTTATCCCACTCCTCCCTTTTACCCCAGCAGACAGACTTTGGTCTGCCCGTTGGCTTCAGGTTCCATCTAGCTCCAACAGGGTTATTTCTTAGTCTGCTATCTTTGTTTCTTACTGACCCAGTGCTTCATCATTCTCTTGCATTGCTTTTTTTTTTTCATGGATTGAGATGATTAAAAACCATGTGGACATCCCTGCTTTCATATCTCTGCTGATGCTACAGCTACTGCTGGCTGCACTGGAGTTTCTTTCCATTCGATCTTTGGAGCTGTTCTGTTATATAAATATATGCATATATGTGTGCGTATAAATGCTTCTTGGAAAAGACTGTTGAAAATATCTCCTACATCTTAAGTATTTGTCTGTTAGAATATTTCTTATAATGAAGAGTTGTGTATACACAAAAGATCAGCTGGGCTAATAGTTTGATGGTTATGGCTTTCAAGTAGTTTAGCCGAGGTACTTGCATGTTCCAGAAAATACTCCATATGTAAACACGGGGTGGTTCTGAAATAGCAAAGCTACACCCAAAGGAGCTGAAGGGGGTGTTCAATCCCTCATCAGTCATTTGGGAACTTTGAAACTTTTCCAGGTAAAATGTTAGCCACAATGTTTACAGATCACCACAAACACTTCTGATAGTGGTAGCGTCTTACTTTCCAGTTCAAAACAAACAGCATTTTGCTGGAAAATTTCCAGAATAGGGCTAATTTTTGTCACAATGACAGACTGGTCAAATGAATCTGCAAATCCAAAAGTGAAGGAAAGAACTGAAATGAGACTGTGCATGTCCTCTATCTAGCAGGCAAAATAAAAAATTTCACTGAGGTGGTGACAATTGCTATAACTCGTTGTTTTATCTTTGTTGGTTATGACTTATTGGGCTCTGTATTTCTCTGCTCCTTTACATCAGTTGCCTGTCCCTTGATGTTTTTTACTTATTCCAGATCCTTCAGGTCTGTTGTTGGAACTCTTTGTTGATCTGCTGTAAATGTTGACATCTAAATTTTAAAGAATGTTATATGAACAAAGGCTCCAGTAACACTACTGCTTGTATCCAGCTTTAACGTGGGTTTTAAAAGTCCGGGCACAAGCATGCAGTATTACAAACCACTAGGTCACTAAGCCTGAGGTCTCCTAAAGACACAGACTTCTCCAGAGGTTTTAAGAGAATCATGACTTGGAAAGAATGATCCAGATTGTTATTCCCTCCCTGCTGCTCCTTAATTTTCCTTATGGAACAAAATGTTCAGTGGCATTTTGGGCTCTCTTAGTTTGCTGCATACCAGAATTACTCTGCCAAGCTGGCCTATATCTGAAGGAAAAATTATAATTTCTTTAAATGGCAGGGTGGTTGGAATGGTAGATGGCCTGTTTAAACGAGATAATCCAATGTAGGAGGTAGCATATCCTTCCACTTTTTGGAACAATTGATCCAACCATATTAGGTGCACATGTGGAGAGTGTCAAATTGCTCTTCTTTACATAAATGAAAACATTTATAGAAGAAGTTGCTTCTTTTTTCCCCTGAGTCCTCAAGAGAAGTGTTTCTTCTATCCACTTTGAGCAACGGCTTAGGTTCCACCAGCACATTAACACTCAGAGATGGAGCTTGGTGAGTGTTGTTTTTCTCATAGGTCTCTCTTTCCTGTCCTTAACAGCCATTTTCTGCCATCATCCGGATGCTTCCAAACACCCCCAAAGTCCTACAGCATCTGGTCCTTGGGCCAGATGCCATAAATACTAATTTGCGCTGGAGAGAGCCCCAAATCCAATTATTACTGCTTAAGGACAGATTTTTTTCCCCCCCCTCCTCCAATGCTATTTGTTCCTTATGCTATGCTTTTTGGCCACATAAGACTAAACTGCTTTGAGTAACCTAGATGTGCAAAACACATCGGGCTTCACCCCACAGCACTTTGTTTCATGTTGTCAGTCAACTTGATGTAGGACTAGTGACCAAGATATAGGACATCTGGGTTTTCCTGTTGAATTGAGTGTTAAATAATATCTGGATTCCTATTGTTTCATTTTGTTCTGGTCTTAGATGAGTAATGGATGGGTTTTGTTTATTTATTTAGTGTAACTTAAAGTTTGCATTTTCCTGTTGAAGGGAAACATCTGTGCAACCCTGACTTCTGGATAACAATCTTTCAAAATACCTTATTGAAAGGCAGAGGACAAAAAGGGGAAGGAGAAGGATTCTGCTTAAAAGGCCTTTTCTGTGTTTCAGTAACTGGTTTCCAGATCCTCTGTTTCGAAGAACACCAGCTGACTTATCTCTTTTATCACCTATGACTACTTTTTCAGTCCTTTTACATACATACGTCATTTAGTGTGGATGGCGGGGGGGGGGGGAAGTAATTTTATTCTCTCAGAATATTTAATTTTTTCTCCAAAACTTCTGTTCCTTTCAATGTATTGTCAATTGTCTTAGGAAAGTCTTGTGCTTATCTTTACTCATCCTCCTCATCAGCCTTGAACTTGTACGTGATGGTAATACTATCAAAGTACACTTTTCTTTGGTGCAAAGTACTGCACAATTCCCCACCTGCTGTCTGGTGTGTGAGGGCTTACTTGTCATTAAAAAGATTTTATTTTTTCAGAAATCAGTTTTTTATAAGAGTCTGCCAGCCAAAAATTAATTCCATCACACACTGAAAACTCTTGGGCCTAATACTTGCTGATTTCCATGAAGGTTCTCTGATTTACACCCTGAGAGGTGAGACGAATCAGAATGCCAATATGGAATGTCTTTAATATTAGGGGAGTTACTGGGGATCTAGTTCCATCAATCTGAATTCTGCCAGGCAACTGTCTTGGAAGAAACTTTTTTTTAAAAAAAAAAATAATTCTCAGAATCAAAGTCACCTTAGATTAGATGAAACCAGCAAGGATGTAAATTTTAAGTTTCCGTTTCCCAAGGAAGCTTGTTTAGTTGCTTGGTATCAGAGGTTTCTAATTACTCTGGATATAAGTTTTTCACTGTTCCATACCTTAATACTTCTATTAGTACAAAAATCTGCAATATATTTTTACAGCAAACATGTTAATCTGAACACTGACCTTCACAGGATTGTCACCGGCTATGCTCAAAGCTGACTTTGTGGGAAGCGTTTTCATCAGTGGTGTCAAAAACCTTCAATAATTAAAGTTACTATCACATATGTACATTTTTTCTTTTCTTGTAATAAAAGAAGTCTCCTCTAGAGCAAACAAAGAGAGAAAAAATTAATTGATCTGACACTTGAGCTGAGAAGACATACTTTAAGGAATACCACTTAAAGGGAAAGGAAGTTTGGAGTCTCAAATAATTAAAATGAGAATTTGGCCAAGCAAATGAAAGCATTTTCTTTCAAATACTACTTCACATAGACTTGCAAAGTCTTTCCATATGCCTCATATTGCTGGACATAATTTCTGAACTTAAAAAAAGCAGGATTAAGCTCAGAGTACCTTTTTTCTATGAGAGAGGCAATAAAAACACAATTAAAAACATGCAATTTTATTCAGGATGTGTGTGGTATAAAGACTTTTATTTCCACTTCAGCCTGCCTATGCTTGTCCTGTTTTCTGTAAATCTTTGGTGGACTTGGGTGCTACGTCGGTGCCTCCTCATTTGCATCTTCAAAGTTAGATTGCCAATTACCAATACCTAAAATTCTTAATACAGCTCCTCCATAAGAGCAACCACTACATTGCCTAAGGAAATTATATGAATATGGGAGAATATATTCCAATAAATTAATAAACACTTAAGAAAATGTAGGTTAAGGGAAGAAAAAGGGGAGGGACAAAACAAAAAGCACCCTCTGCTTTGGCAATGGATTGACAGTGAAATGATGAAACCCTTGCTATTGAAACCTTTGGATATTCTTTTTTTTTTTAAAGTCCTAACTGATAGCAATTGTCTTTCTGAAAATTAAGACCCTAAAATACAGAGTTTGAGGTAATACGTGCTGTGTACATGATGTTGTGACAACGTGACAACAGTCACGTTGTTCTAACAATTATTCTTATGTAGAAGGTATTTATATTCTTATTTCATCAGCTTGAAGTCCTTCATGTCCAGCTGTCAGTGGAGCATATTTCAAGGCCCCTGAAACTTTTTATAAAGGTAGAATAAGTCAACAATATTTAAGTAGGATTTTTTTAGCTAAGCTCACAATTTTTTGAGTACCGTAAACTCCCTTTAAACAAATAAGACTTCTTGTCAATAAGAAACTACAAGATAAAGTATTTAACAGAGTATCATAGCCTGTCTTTATCTTTGCCCACAAGTTCCTTTGCAAGCAATGAAGTCATAGCAATATACTCTAACAATAGTGAATGTCGTCTTTGATTATATAAATAAATAAAACAAGACAGGCATATGAAACAAGATCACTCCAACAGTTTGTGGTGTTCCCATAAAAGGAATGGAGAAGACAAACATTTATAGGAAGGGAAGTTTCCTCCCTGTAACGGACACAATAAATATGTGTGGTGGAGAAAAACAAATCTGAAGAGATGATGTACACACCTGATGTTGAAGAAAAGACTGTGCATGCTTAATGCATTGAAGAAATTTTTCAAGAGCTGCTCATCCATGTTATAAAAAGAAATACTGCCCCTGTAATCCTGCCAAGGACAGTGAAACCTATTGTAGCTGACTAAATAAGTACTGGTTGTTCAAGCTGAAGTGTCATAGGGGCAGCTGTAATTTATACACCCAATTTTTCTAACACATCCAAAACATTTTTTTAAGAAGCAGGCCAGATTCTTGGACAACATAAATTGGTACAGCTAATTAAAGCCAATGGGTCCATTCCAGGTTTTCTGAGCTGTGTCTCTTGTCTACCATGCATCACTTTGCCTATTTGCATGGGTCGTTCACTTCTAATTTTGCCTGAGATCTTGTGTGTTTAGATCTGCCAATTTTAAAAATAATGGCAGAGATTTGTTTAATTTTGAATAAGACTGGATTAAAAAAAGTACTAGTCTCAACTTATATGAAAAGCTGAAATGCGTAAGAGGGTCACCAAGGGCAGGACAGAGCCTTTAGTCTGTGCAGGATTTATTGTGATTAGACAAGCTTTATGCCAATCACCATCATTATCAGGAATTGTATTGCGGGTCAGGAACCAACTTAGAAAGGAGATTGACCATATGGATGTGAACCTAATGGATTTGTGTTTTAATAAACAGGACAGGCTGACGTAAAAACAAACTTTTTTTTTTTAAAGTGCAAATATACTTCATGATTAAGTACCTCATGCCAGCTCACCAGCTCACAGGGCTCAGAAAAAAAAAAAAGAGTTGTAAAAAAAAAAAAAAAAAAAAGTATGTTGGGGTGCAGAGGAGGAGGAAGGGAGATTCTGGCTGAAAAGGCATCAAGCCAAGAGCCAGCATATCAGGTCCACATCAGTAGATTGTGCAGGAGGGCTCTGCCAAGTAACTCTAGGTTTCAGACCTGCCTGTCTAGGACTCTGGATGGCATGTGGGTCACTTTGCTTTTGCCTGCTCTCTACAGGGAGGCTGTCTCTGACCGTCTGATCCTGGTTAGCCCTGGGACAGCAAGCCATCAGATCAAGAAAGCAGTACCACAGCCTTTCTGCTACTCACCTATGCACTCTGGGTATCAGCACCTAACCTTATATTATGAATCATCTGCATTATAACAGCAATGGCAATTTAAATGATCCCTGTTCCCAACTGCTTTCCACCTTGCCAAAAAGTACTTTTGCCTCGCGTAAGCCTATTCAGGTGGCCTCTATTTTTTGTGTGTGGGTCACAGTGTAAACCAGATCAAGAAAAATATACACTTTTAAAAACAAAATCTTTTACCTTGATTATTCATTGTTTCCACAAAGCAGATGATGTAATCAATTTGGAGAAGGCAGCAGTAACTTATATGGGGAGGGAGTCAGTGATACAAGAAGACTGAAAGATCTCTTCATCATCAAAGAAAGTATAGCCTGGATCCAGAATTAAGACCTCGTGGCCTGGACTTGTTTGCAGAGGTCTGTATACGTATCAGTGTCTGCAGTCGAGCAGATGTAGAAATCGGTCTAGAAACTCAGAGAAAGGAGCTGAGCTGAGGCATGTTGAACAATTAGGGGGAATTAGCAGGGAAGGAAAAAAAAATCAGTTAAGTGATAGTTTTCTCATAGAAAAGCCCTCATTCAGGTTTTACTCTTTCACCTTTTAGACAAACTCCTATACAACAAGTCATGGGACTTGCATGTAAACATGAATAATTTTCTACCTGCCATCCCAGCTAGCAGCGTAAAGCCAAGTATCCGCCTTGGCTCCTGTGACTGAGCCAGAACCTAACAAGAACCAGCTACCTGCAGCTACCACAGACCAGGGAGAGTACGGGTAGGTCTGTCACAGATGTCAGAGAGATGCAAGGAGCTAATAAAGTCAAAAGAAGTAACATTTCTCTCCTTCAGTTTCTGAAGGTTAGAGGTGGAAATGTTCAGCACTTTCCCTTGTGCCCTTTCATTTCTCTTAACTTGTTTAGGTCCCTTCCCTTTATTTTAAGACCAGTCTCCAAAGACTCCAGCAGAAAGGGGTGCTTCTGCTCTCATAATCACCAAATCCTTTTCTGTAATAGAAAAGTGTTTATACACAAAAGATCAATTCTGTACAGAAACTGGGGAAACACAGTTTACTCCCCATACTTTTCCAATCAAATAAATGTGAGTGCATCCACTTATCTAGTCAGCCAAACACAGAAAGTTTCCAGAACCTATATAACTGTTAGTAATGACAAAAAGGTTTCACATTATCTACCTCATCCACATTTCCTCAGAGATCAATATAGCTGAGCACGTCTTCTGCATACTTCCATAAGGAGACAAATACAAAACTTAGTTGCATCAAATCTATTTAGAGACCAGTTTTTAAATGGAAAAGAAGGGGGGGGAATCTAAAAGAATACCAATACAATGTTAGAATTACATTATTTGAAACAAGGATGAATGGGATAGTGCAAATTCAAAAGGATTAACTCAGCAACTTTCCAGAGGTGATAAATGATCTTTGTTAAAACGTGGTAGGCACGATGAATTTTGCTAACATGTAAAGTGTTTCAATTTGGTAATTTGAAAATGTCACAATGCTGAAATTCCTCAAATGTCTTTGCAGTGAGGGGAGGGAATATTAACACCTCATGCGGGATTTACTTTGCTAACTTCAGGCCAGTTTAGCCTCTTGAAGAGCCATAGTTATTTAGCAGATATGGGCTTTCAGGGGTTTGCAGTAAGCACAGTAGGATTTCTGCCAATATCCTACAAGGTGGTTTTGTGGAGGTTTAGGACTGGAACTTCTGCAACCTCAGTTTAAAAGCCCTTTTGACCTTGAGCAAAATACTCTGTGGAAGAGGAACAGACCTCAAGACTACAAATAGATTTGGAGGCCCCAGGTGCCATTCACCTCCCTGGAAATGTACCCTGAGTTTCCTGGGTCTCAGTTCTCCCCTCTGCACGCAGGGATTATAGCCCATCCCTACCATACAAGGGTACTGTGAGCCAGTTAATAATGTGTGTGACTTACTACAGTAACACTGCAGATGTTGCTTTTTGTTTCTGAGCAATCATGTATTTTCATGCCTATGAAATGGTGCTCATTTCTCTCTTCTCATGCCTCACATTTAATATACAACTTGGGTCTATGTTCATTGACTGGTTTCAAGGCTATTGTAATAGCTGTGATTTGCACTGCCAAGCATCTTCATAGTCTTGCTGTGCTCAGCACCCTACTGAAGAGTTTAAAAGGTGTGATATGCAGGAACTATCTCCAGATAATCTCTGTCTTTACAAGCTGGGTTCATCTAATACATCCTCCATCACAAACAGTTCAGTTCTGTTTTGACCAGGCAGAGTTTGGTATATACTAAAGTACATAGGACAGCAAGAAATTCTGGTGCACAGAGAAGCACCAAAATTGTGCCATGGCACATGTCTTGGTTTTTGCATGAGTAAGCACGTAAAGTTGAGCTGTTGAAAAAACCGCTGATCATTCTTCACAGCTTATCATCAAAATACTGTGAAAATTTCAGAGAATCTGCATTTTTCTATGCAAAGCAAGTGGTTAGCCCCCACCGCTATTGTTACTTGCATTTATTACATTACCTTAGCCTACATTTGTCTGCGAGAGGTCATTCTGATATTAGTGCTCAGGCTGGCAACATATTGTCCCAAGGACCTCTATGACCAAAACCACATTCAAAGCCAGGGCAGCACTCAAGTTGATCTGCAGGATCCTACCTCTGTACTCCAGAGGCTACTAGCAAGCCTTTGTATTTGTTTCATATGCTAGGGCTAGTTTTGTTCATGGACTCCGGTAAGAACTTGTGACTCCATTTTTGAAGTTGCATTGTGGAGAGAGATGTCTAAATGTACCCTATGGTTGGTTAGCAATAGAGCTTTTTAATTTAAAGCTATCTTTCGAAACCATAACTGATATTGACTTCTATGGACTCAGTTGTGGTATATTACCCAGCATAGCAGAACCTGGGCCAGAGTTACTAATGTCATGAGTTCACCTTGTCTACTCAGGCTGTTGCACATTCGTTGCTCCAAAGTCATGAGTATCTGTGCATACACAGAGGAGTAGTGAGAACCTTAACTGTCCCTTGGTTTGATTTTTTTTGTCCAGTGAGCAAAGTAAGCCACCAGGAACATATTGTTCTTCTACTGGACTACAGATGAGAGTAGTTGGATTATAAGGTCAAATGGGAGATACCAAACAACTGGGTGCCAACACTCTCGCACACCTGCTACAGGAGATCTTCGCAGTGTGCTGTGAGCCAGCCACACTCTGCATGCCAGTCTTGCTATACTTGTCTGTGCTGTCCACTGTGTGTGATGCTTGCAGCATCTGATAGCTGTCAGAGGAGAAAGCCTGGCGTGGATATCACATCAGGCTCCTCTTCCATTGGGCAGTATTCCTCTTTCTGAACAACAAGCTGAGCCGTTGTACATGTGGACTGAATTAGTGTCTCTTGGAAAAAAAAGATGGATGAAAGAAAGCATTATGGTGTAATAAAAGGACTCAGGAATTTATCAGGTAGAAGATAAGGAAGCCCAGTGCCCCAAACACTATCGTAAGCTGCAGGCTCTACCACTAGATGAACTGGTCCATATCCATGCCCCTGAGAAAGAGTAGGCCACTTGGAAAACAGGGATTAATAAGGGAAATTATTTTTAAGATATAGTCCCCTGAAATTCACCTGAACATATTGTCCTGCAATGCTTAGTGCTATGGTAAAATTGTTCTGCTATCGGCCTCATAAGAGGCTCAAAATGTATCACCAGTCACTAAAAGTCTCTGCTGAGCTATAATAATTCCTTTCTTAAGAACCTCCTGAAGTAGTTACAAGCCTAAGCTATGTGTTAATTAGAGAAACGCTTCAGGAATCATATATCACTTTAAGTAAGAAACAAAACCAGAAGCCGTCTCTTGTAGCCATCTTCCAACCAATGTGTTTGGTGGGGTTGGGGTCTTCAAATTATTCTATATTTTCTCTATTTATAGCCACTAAGTTTTAAATATTGACATTCCTAAGTAGTACAAAAGACATTACACAGAATCAAAATAGTAAAACACCTTAAATCCCCAACATTTAAATCTCTACAGCCTCAGCTGACCCGTGTCCCCCTACCAGCCCACACAACATTGCAGAGCATACACAGAGTATGTTCTACCTATATGATTATCAGTCTGGTTTCCTAAAAAGGGAAGGAAGGTGCCCTCTCAACCAAGCACCGAAGTAGGAGCAAACAGCACCAAAACCATGTAGCAGTAGACTCTCAAAATGCATTTCATTAAAACTTCATTCATACAACAAATTCACATTGGGACAAAAGAAGGCTTAGAGTTTCTCCACGGTGCTCAAAGGAAAGCTCAAGAGCTCTTGTTGTCCATCAACTGCCCTAACCTCTCTGTAATACGTAAATGAAAGGAAATCATAGCAGGTTTGTTTCACTTCTTGAACTTGCAGCTACCAAGGGTACGTATAAAATGAAAGTGGGAGTGCTTTATAGCCTCTGAAATAAATAAATTACTTGAAATAACAGGTGCAGGAATGTGAATCTTTCAGAACACAATGTGTCATTCTTCAGGCTACAAAACGTGTGGCCTCTTTATATTTATGGATGCCCTACCATTTATGATAATGGAGTGATGAGATAGAAGAGTAAAAGATTGCCCATTAACAGAAGAAAGTAATTTTTTAGCTATACTGCCTTTGTCTTCATGTCACAGTATGAAAATAACTAATAACATGATTTTTATGTATTGAAGTAAATGCATGGGCTTTTAAATATATTTCAGAAAGAAAAAAAATTATTTCCTATATCTTAGGAAATTAGTTTCAGTAAAGCCAAAATGACTTTTTGGACCCATTTCTGCCCCTCTCTGTGTTTTGATTTTTACAGGTTAAATGTGTCTTTAGAACAGGATAATCCCTGGAATGACTGTAAACAATGGAGCAGAAACTGACTCCTTATCTTATTTGTACAACATCCAGCACTACTGTAATAAAAATATTTAGTAATGGTAGCATGCATTCTCAGGAACACTCATGCAGCACAAGACTTTTCAATAAAGAGCAAAATATTAAATGTGAAACTTTTTTATCAACTTTGACTCGTCAAAGCAAAAACCCTTCATGAAAAGTGAATATTGATTAGATTTTCATTTACAGAGAATGTTCGAAACATTTTAGAACTGATAGCTATCATGTTTTTGCCATGGCTTTTCATTTCACAGTGTGTGAATTCATAGTTAAAGAGAACTGAAAAAGAAAGAAAAAGTTTAAAAATAATTTAGAGCTATCTAAATGAAACTGTATCATTTAGAGGTAGGGGAGGGATTGGGGTCTGTCAGTTCAAGAAATCACTCTTGATTTTTAAGTTTACCTCCCTCCAGACCTGAGGAAAGTGTTAAAAATTTAATAATAAACAGAAAAAATATTTCTTCCTAAGCTGCATATATGCAGCGTGAAGGACTGTAGCAAAATAAGGCTTCAGTTGAAGTGAGCATACAATATATTGATTTTTTCGAAGAAACTGTTTGATTTCTTTCTTTTAGGGAAATGCACTGTTAAGCTTAGTTAAAAGGGAGAGAAGTAAACCAAGTCCTGGGTTGTCTTTAATGCAGCTTTCTGAAAATGGCTTTATAAAACCAGAAAGCCATTTTAAAGTGATTTGCAAGAAGGGTGTATAACTCTGCAGAAAAACCTTCATTTGGGTCGTTTGGATTTCTCTCTTTTTCCCTGGAAGCAGCTAGTCAAAACTGTCTGTATGCAACAGAAAGATAAAAATTTCAATTAGGTTGAGTGCTGTCATAAGCAGACTACATGAGAAGGCTTGAGATAATATGCATTACATATTGATGTCTATCAGCCCTGAGAACACAGCCATGTTTTATTCCATGCCCCTTTTGTAGGTTTGGCCGCAGTGGCACCCAATAAAGGCCTAATCATATTAATTTATGCCCCTATCAATTATGCATTCAGATTCCCCCGATAGCTTGTCAGTTTTTATTCACTATTTTCTGAAAAATACGCCTGTTACAGTTACTGAGCAAATAGGAGGACTGTCAGAAACTGAGGTTTAAAGAATATTACTTAAAAGGGGTGGGTTTCTTTAATTTATAAATCTTGTATTACATGTCATGCATTTCTTAGTTTTAAAAGAGGTGACAGTGCAGGGACAGATGTCACATTAAGGACTTTCTGAAGACAAGGGGAGAAGTCTCCTTAAGAAAGCTCTGTGATTTATTCAACTTTTCTTGAAAGCAAAGTGTTCTGTGGTCTGTAGATGTAGTAAAAATGTATCAGCTTTGTTAGTTTAATATGAATTTGATTTTGTGTCTCTCAAATGATGTGTATCAATGAAGTACTTAATAAAAGTATTTTCAGTTTGTAAATTAGACTCTTTTCTGGTAGGGGAAACAGTTTCATATCCAGCAATACGTTGGTGCCTCAAACTGCGTTCTACATTCAGTGCCCATCTTAGAGCCATCGTAAGCAGGATATAAGACAGATAAATAGACGTAGTGTGTGAAGTATATGAATTGCCCCGTTCAGTAACACCTACTGAGGAGCTGTGGAGTAGTCTGCACTAGCAGCTTAAAAATTACCTTGATGTCGATGTGGGACATTGAGGTAAGTCCAGCCTCCCTTTTTCAACCATGCTATACTGTTTGAATGTGCCTGTGAGAGTGCTTTGTTTAGGAGCAGAAGTGCTTTTTCGATGCAAGTCTCCCAGATTTCTCCACCTGCTGTGTTTGGTTCACTTCGCTGGGCGGTCTCGGAGATGACAGTCACGACTTTTTTCTGTGGGACTAACCTGGGAGATCCAAGCCGCAGGACAGGGCAACATTTTCCAACCAGTAATGGATGTTTAGAGCAGGATGATGGTAGAGCTGGTCTGGAGACAGGGCAGACTATTAGTCCTTTCCTTCCAAACCTGAAAAAAAGGACTGAAGTTTACCACCAAAAGTTGGAGGTCATGTCCAGATCACAGCCCACTCAAAGTCAGGCCATGCAACTTGTTTTGTCAGGTTTACTACAGTACCAGAAGAATTACACCTAATGAAAAAATAGATCTTGGCACTACTTGTCCCAATCCTCATTTCTTGATACTTGAAACCTGACTGCTGTTGTTTCACCCCCTCCCTGACACTGACCACTGCTCAGGAGAAGTCCCTTTTTTTTCCATCCTCTGGCTGCATCTCCCTCACCCAAAGAACATCCACTTCAGCTTCTCTTCCTCATTCAACTCAAGCCTCTCCCTCCTACTTTTAGAGCAGTTAACCTGATTTCACATCCTATCATACCACTCTCTATGCTACCAGGCTTCTCCTCACCCACCTTTTAAGAATGCAGGGTTTTTTCACTAAGGCCCTAAGTGTGGAAAAATACTTCACAGAAGGAAGTACAAAAAACAAAGTGGGGGAAGAAAACCTCAGAAGTGCTAATGCTGCTCTATTATCTTATCTGATATTCTGTGTGTTGGATTTGCCTTTCTCCAGGTTAGCCCAGAAATGCATTCCTTCTGGTGTAAGTAGGGTTTAAAGACTTAAGGATATTGGTAGCAGGCCCAGAGCCTCCAGGCAGAGGTCTGGGGTCTCTTGCTTCTGACCTTACTGCAGATGAGTTTGATGTAGTCAACATACTAGGGGCTCTCTACTCAGAGACTTTACTGAGGCCCTTCTCTTTCACAGGCGTTTCCAAGCCATCTCTCACCATGCCAGGACTACTTCTCCCCTGCTGGAAAGTTCGGCAGGATAAGCATCATCCTTTTTGCATGATCCAGTCCTGGGGAGCCCTCAGAGCACCTCATGCTGTTTCAGAGAAGGCCATCTCCCATTTCTGTCAGGAGAGGAATGTCCAAACGAAGAGGATCTCTTTTGACAGTTGTGTTTTCACATTATATAGGAAACAGAAACAAACCCTCAGGTCTTACCTTGGCAAAGTCCTCCCTAGCTTCAATACAGGTGGGTACCTGAGGTTTTAGTTTTCTTCAGCCACTCCTGAGCACATGTTGCTTTTCAGCTCTGCCCTATCACTTAAATAATTAATGAAGACTGAACTCTTGCCTATTAAACAAACTTGTTTTTCCTCCCCCACAAATTCACCCACTCTTTCAAAGTACTTTGGCTTTGCAATGGGTTGTACCTTCCCTTTCCTCTGGCTCTTTGAAGATTTTGCTCTTTGTTCAGTGAAGTTCCCTAGTTCCAGGAACATGTACCACATTACCTAAATCATCCCAGTGTTTATTTTAGCCTGACGGTGTTAATGAGGCTTAGCTATGTTACAGCGTTTAAAATCTTTGTAGTATCTTAAACATATTGTATCTTAAAATATCCCCTTCAGGTATGTAAGTATTATCCAAATCATATAAATGGAGAAGTAAAAACAAGTGTTTAGGGATTTGCCCAAGGCCGTGCAATAATTCAAAGTCAGAGCCAAGAGTCAAACCCACCTATTTGTAGTGAGTCAGCCCAAGCTGGCATGATTTGGTGTGTTTCTACTATGGAAATCAGCCTGTTCATTGCATGTAGTACTCATTTCCATCATTTCACAAACTGGCTCTAGCTGTTGCCTTCCCTTTAATAACAACTTTCCCAGAAATGCTTTTGCTTACTTAACTCCTTATACTTCCTACACATCTACGTAGGGAGTAGCGTATGGAATGTACAGCTTGCATAGCGGCTGGTTTGTCTTGTGTTCTGGGTTTTTTTTTCTCAAAAAGGCCAGAAATTAAGCGGAACTAGAGGGGACTGTGTTCCTAAAGTGCTGGGAAGATTTCATGTGCCTGCCCTTGAAATTAAAAGGTATCTGGACACCCACTTACCTTGTGGGGTTAAAAAGTAGTTCACTCTCCATAATTTTCCTTTCTCTGCTCTTTAAGGATTCAGTAAGACTCTCAGGGAAGGAGGTGTGCATGAGAAAGGGAGAGAAACATACAAGCGGCAAATATGTTTGAGAACATTTATGCTGGGAATAGGTAATCCAAGAAGTGATGAAATAGTGAAGTGACAAGACCTGGCCTGAACACCTAAAACTTTGATCATGTTTGGCAGGGAAAATTAGACCAATTAAAGGGTGCCTCTGGGAAGCTTTACCTTACATGACCAGAGCTACACAACGTCTTGGTGCACTTGGCACTTTTACAGGAGTAATATTCATGTGAACATGAATGGTTTTGCCAGTATGTTAGTCATCTGCAGGATTTTAGTCCGCACTTGGTATGGCTGTGTTTCTGTATCACCTTTTGTCTCCTGGGCAGAATCTTGTGGGTAATGTGCAGTTCAGCTCAACCCTCTGCTATTGTCTCTGTTTCTCTTTTGCAGTATTTTGAGGTATTAGTGGAGTGAAGGATCCTCTCTTCACTTGCTTTCTCAAACTTCCCCATTTAAAACTGAAGTGCCGGGGGGACTATCGACTGGTGTTTAATAATGCTCTACACTAGCAGCTTTCTTTTCATTGTTACACTAGATTTTTAAACCTTAGTATATATGGCTCTAAAGTGCTTCCCTTGACCAGCAGCCTGAGCATTATAGAGTAGCAGTCATGAAAAAGAATAAAATTGGTATCTCTCTAAACTCCAGAGTCAAAGGCACAGAAAAACACTGTTGGATGGTACTGAAATATTTTTTCCTCTTCCTGAAAAACAGTATAAACCAACCAGTAGCATGAAAGGACCTAGAAAGAATAGAAATGTAGTCAGATAATAAATTAATTAATCTGTTTGGAAAATGAAGCTGGTAATACCACACTTGGGAGACAAAGACAAAAATTCAGCTCTTGGATGGGGAAAAAGAAATGCAGAGACCTCTTCAGACAGCCTCTCTACTGTGAGCAGTAAACTGTAGGGGGGAACAGAGCTTATTTGAGAGGCACTTGGAGAACTGCATGGTGAGACTGCAAAGCGATAGCGCCTCTGCCTATGATTTTAGAGTTGAGCCAGATTTTTTTTTCATACATCTCATCACCTAAATGGTTCAGGCACGAGGCATGGGTAAATTCAGAGATACTGATATGTGATACTGCAGTGGTTGATCATTTTGACCTATCTTAAGCTCACACCTTAAGGAGAAAAGCATTTGGAGAAGTTTAGAGGCTACAAACTTCACGCTGGAAACACACTTCATCTTCGTTTCTGGCTGATATGCACTGCTGCGTGTGCTGGCAGTCAGCTGTTTTTCCACATGACACTTGTTTTTAAGGAATCATATGAGTGCCTGACAGGCAAAGTCATCAGCATATTTTCAATTGATTACTTTTCTATTGCAAAACAGCATTTTGTATAAATGGAGATGCCGATGAAAAGACCTATTTCTATTCCACTTTCCATCCCCTTGAAAAATAAAAGCAATAATTAAAAAAAAAAAAAAAGGGGGGGGGATGGAATGGGAGTTCCTATGCACAGGTTTTGTCTGACAGGAAAGAATACACACAGGTACTGTCATGTTCTGTTATTGTCTTTATTGTTAATTTTATACAGTTGTTTTAGGGGACATAATTCCAAACCTGAATTACTCGAGAGGAATATTCATGATAACAATTCAAAGAGAGAAAAATGAAAAGAACTTATTAGAATGATGAAGAAAGTTAGCTGTTAGGAGAATCTGAAAAGTCTAAATATTTTCCAAAATATAATTAAAGAACACTTGGTAAGAATCTACAAATATCTGAAAACTTGAACTTCTGAAGGTTTAAAAACTAATGCAGCTTGGTGTCAAGGAGACAAAATTATATTAAATTAGAAGAGCTCATAGAAGTCTAAATTTCCTGAAACTCAACCCAAAATGTGCTTGAACAGTGAGACAGTTTCAAATATGAAATAATTTCTAAAAGAATTGGAGAAACTATATGGATTGCAGCACTTCTAAGAAAGGAAGTAGACTACCAGAATGAAGTATATTAAAGATGGTGAATGTACTATTCCTCATCTTTACACACTGACCTTGTTTCTGTGTTCAGAAACCATATATAGAGTTGTTGAGTTGGTCAATAAACTAATCCAGCCATCAATAAAGCACACCTTCTTGTTTATTAATATGTGATTAAAAATGTATATGATAAAAAGATATTGACTGAGTAGAGTTTGGGTGACAAGAACAATTATAGCTTCAAGCCTAATCAGTACATGAGCTGTTGAACCCAGTGAAAGTCAATAGTCTATTTCTGAACAATTACACATTTTGTTTTAAATAAAGTATTTGGATTTTGCTAGTGCTCTCATTTTCTCTTCATGATTTAGATGTGTACACAGAAGCAGAAAAAAAACCAGCCACAAAATAAATCACCCAATACAGTTCCACTTTATGGTCCCTGTATGATAAAGTTGTAAATATGCAGTGAATAGGGTTTGCGTTAATTATAACTTGCTAGCCACAAATAAATTAAACTCGGGATAAGTATGTCTCTCTTTTCAATTGTATTACTAGTTGCACAGGTCTTAATATATCTACAATGCTCTACTTACATATTTCTGTTGTTGTTAAACAACAACCTAAAGTAATAATTTTACTGCATTCAAAGTGCTCCATCTTGATTTCATTAAGCAGTTTCTTAAATCTAATAAGAAATTATAACCAAAAGCCATTCAATTCCTCCCCGAGTGATCCTTAGTTTTCACAAATTTTTCTCAGAGCTCAATGCACCTTCACTCCAAAGCAACAATATTCCACAGCGCTCGATATCTGATGAAAAGTCAATAACACCACAGTAAAGTTTGAACAGGGTGCATCTTTAAACACCAAAATATTCCAGTATAGTGGACATTCAGTAGAAACTGGGAGCTGGTGAATGGTCAGACATTCCTGAGCAAGAACACAGGGTCACTGGCTTGTGCCCACAATGTTAAAAATTAACTGTGAGCCCAAAGCAAACAGCATCAAATGTCTGGGCTATCCACAAGCAGAACTTTTAGCATTTTTAGCACTGGTTTGTTGTGTCAATATTCAAGATTCTGTGAAATCAATGGTACTCCCCAAGATGTCTGCAAGTTGTAAATCTTTTAAGTGCAAGATCAGAAAGCTCCTTATGATCATTATACCTATGGAATAGATCAAACAGTTATAGTGACTAGCTTTTCCACAGGTATTTTTCCTATCTGCTAATCATGTCATCTTCTTAATTCCTTTGCAGAATATAATGATAGAGACTTCAGAAACAAAATCTTTTGCATTAAAGCTAACACAATTCCGTCATTTATTTTTCTCAAATTCATTCGTTTTAGGTGAATGTAAAATTCACCTTGTTGTTGATTACTAAACGACTGCTGTAGAAAGTTATTGTTTAATAAGGAAGAACAAATGAACTGAAAGAGAAATTTGCCGTTGCACTCACACAGTCTTGGAAGTTTTGGCTTCTTTGAAATCAATGTTGACACTATAAACACTCTTCTGATATTAATATACCAGTTCTGATCCAACAGTAAGTAAAAGTCGATCAGCTTTTCTTCCGACTGAAGCAAGAGTCACTGTTTGACGCTTAGAAAACAGAGTAAGTCCTCCAGGAGGTCATTTCCACTTGATTACAGTCTAGTTCCAACATTTTCATGGATATGTCTGATTCTGGCTAGTGCAAGAGGTGTCACACTGGTGTAGGTGGAACAACAGCATAATCCAGCATGGTATCTCCTGGTCAACAAGAAAAGTTTTCCTTTGGGCAGGAGAAAACATTCTCATGTCTTGTGAAAGAACACTCACAGGGTCAGCTTTGGTTTGTTTTGGATGGTGATGTCTGAAGCATAGAGAACATTTGTCCAGCAATTGAATTGTTCCCATTTTAAAAATGTCCTCTTTAAATAGATGGTACAGTCAGTGCCTCAGGAGTATGTGCAAGTACACAGCAGCTGTGAGTAAAGGGATTGCCCCAGAAGACAAGTTGGGTCATCTAACATAAGAGTCTTGCTCCAAGTTGCCTTCAGGAGAAGACAACTCTGAAGCTACAGAGTGGAGCTTAGGGAAGTCAGCCCTAGCAGCCTGACCATCTGGCAGGGCTTGCAGGTCATAACATCTCCACAGGAGGAGCCAAGTACAGTAGGAAAGGTCTGAATCTCTTTTTATCTATGGCACTGATACACCTGGGCAATTTTGAATAGATCCTAATCTGAAGAAAGAGTGGGGTTTGATATCCATCTGTTTCAAGACAAATGAGAGTTTCTAAATCAAGGGTGGGGAAGGTATAAATATGCAGGCGAGAAAAATTATTCCTGAAGAGAGAACCCGTTGCACTTTCCGCTTAATAGGTGCAGCTCTCCCACCACAACAGCATACTGCCAAACAGTAAAAAGAGGCTGCACAGCAGGTCCAAAATGTCTTCATCATCTTAAATTCACTTCCTCCGACAACTTTGCCTTTCACCTTCTATCTATTAGTGATACGGGTGAGTGAGTGGGGAGTTTTTGAGTGACAACTGTGACCAAGATGGACCAGACACTGTTAGCAGGAAGAGGCATCCTCACACCCAGAAAATAATAATAAACTTTTATTTTACTCCCCTCTCTAAATTTATGCTAGGACCATCCAAGTCAGTTATAACATCAGTGTATT
This sequence comes from Phalacrocorax carbo, assembly GCF_963921805.1. Classification (NCBI taxonomy): domain Eukaryota; kingdom Metazoa; phylum Chordata; class Aves; order Suliformes; family Phalacrocoracidae; genus Phalacrocorax; species Phalacrocorax carbo. The sequence goes on along the minus strand of NC_087515.1, from coordinate 27,240,091 downwards.
TATGAATAGAACCTTTGCCTTTGAACATGTACCTATGAAATACTGCAGTGCTATCGCAATGAGCGTTAAGCTTATACTCAAATGACTTACTGTGACCCCTACTGTTGTTTTGGAGCCTTCCAAGATACACAGAGATACAGTCAGATTACTGTACATCAAAGTAGGTACATACTTTTATATAGTGATCTATTCATTCATGATTGAGATATAGTCACCTCAGGGGTGGGATGATACAGGATTATCATCACAAGCAATAGTAAAGCTGTATTGACATGAATACTAGATCTTTGACTTGGTCAGATACATTGAGAAAAGCTTTTTTATTTTCCTATTCTATTATTGTTGGCCATGGTGAGAACAATCTAGCTCTGCAAAGACAATGTAGGGTATATAAGCGCAGCAGTGAATATACTGTTTTCCATCAACATGACTTTTGTACTACAGCCTGAAATTGTTTGCTTTGGTCTTATTAATGTTGCTCAATGGAGATGTAGATGTCCCAGCTAAAACTTTTGTCTCTGATACTAAAACATTTGCTGTTATCTGGGTCAAAATCAGTTCCTAAGGAGCCAGATGGCCACCCTTGCATTGCATAATTGAGATTATATTACTTGTTCTGTCTTGTATATTGGTAGAAAAATTATGGACTTGGAAGCATACGTTGCTTTATTACTAAATATAAGCACAGCATCTAACACCAATGGGAAAAAGACAGAGGCTCTGTTCTCTAGCAGGTCAGTTTTGTTATGCTTGGTTTTGAAATAAGCTGTCTTTTTTATGCACTGGGTACTTCACATATTTGAGGTCTCCAGACAGCATTAAGCAATTTACTCCATAACGTTTCAATCAAGCTTGTGGTTTGTTAGAGAAGCAGAGAGTTAGGCTGTGGTGGCAAAAGCGACGCTGAAGTGGTCCTTGTCAGCGGAAATGGCACTTTATTTGTTACGAGTTACTACTCAAAGTAATGGTTAGCGCTGATTGCATCAGGACTCCTGAAGCTATCTTTATACTCTGCTGCCATACAGTCTCTGTGTTACTAAAAACTGGATCCATTTTCTCTTTTTACATTTGCATTTATTTATCCCATTTATTCAAGTTATTACAGGTAGAATTTTACAATGCCACCATGGTTGTTTCTGGGCATAAAAACTGATGTTGAACTGCAGGTTTGTTCTGGATGAGGATCTGCTGTGAAGCAAAGTGGGAGTAGCAAATTATTGTCTCACTTACCGTCTTGGATCAGTGGATGAATTTTAATCCCTGGCTAAGCAGACAGTTAATTTGGATGTTTCAGTGAGTGAAGCCACTGCTTGACTCCAGGCCAAGGATTCTCCAACTGAGGTCAGGACCACATGCCTGGTGATGGCACTTCCTACCTCTAAAACTGAAAGGGACAGCGATTCTGGAGCTTCTCTGTGTTGTGACACAGAAAACAGAATTTTAAATGTTTAAGAGTCTTCTTTTTCCTGTCATTTGTTCAAATCCAGCCCCATGTAGAGCAATCTGGGTTGTTAATGTTAAATCCACCCACCTGAAATAATTTGAAGATTTTAGTCCAGTTCCCAACAGGTAGGTGCCAGTGTTACCAAATAAATAAGCAATTAATTACGTGCTAATTGAGAAAAAACGTCAGAGGGTACTTGGACTCTCTAGTTCAGTCACTCTTTTGCTTTTATGCTTGACTTCGGTAGGACAGAGGTGTTACCTGTGTTGTACCTGATGAGCAGATGAGCTGAAATACTGCCTAAAAGCTATCAACCTCTCATAAGCACTCAAATCCCTAAAAATAAAAAACATTTGTTAAAGTAAGTGAGATACCACTAAATACACCTAAACTTGCAGTGGGGCTGAATAAAATGAAAAATCAAGGAATCAGAATTGATAAGGAAAGAAAAATCAAAGAACCAATGCAAAAACCTGTATTTCAATGGAAATTAAAAAGAACAGCGGTAAATTAGGTACGGGATAAATCTTGCATAGCCATATAATATTTTAGACATACGCAGACACACAACACAGTCAAATTAAACGAGCATTACAGACTCTATAAACATTTAAAGCCAGTAGGAGCAGTAGGAAGCGAGAGAATGGAAACTCATCACACCACTCAGTACCAATTCCTTGTGCAGATGCTTTATCATACAGCCTTTAATTACACCATCACGTACTTTGAGATGACCAAGAATTTTCCAGGAAAACTGTATTCCTCAAATTTCAGATCACATAATAGAAAAATGTGAGCTCTGACTGAAGCAACAGGGAGGACTTGAAAAAGCCAAGGGGAAAGAGACTGTGCAGTAACCAAAGGCAAGTTGCTGTGGTGTATGCCTGAAATGGAAGTGTCCCAGATACCAATGCTTTCACAGGCAGAGACATGCGCTTTGGTCTTTTCTGGGGCAGCACCATACTTCCATGTCCTCTGATACCCTGGGCTTGTCCCGCTGCTTTTTTCTTCCTCTCATTCCCCCCTTTTCAAGAGTAACTTTACAAAGCTTTTGTTTCATCTGTTCTCAGCACAATGGTGTATGAATGCAATTTGACAGGGCGGTGGGACTTTGGTGCTTGATCTCCTCCACAAGCACCCCTTTGGCATTCTGAGTAGTACGTGGGCAAAGCTTTCTTCAGGAGTTAGTTTCCACTGCCAAGCTTACCTGTGTGGGACTCTGTAGGTTTTATTTGGGGCACACAACTTAAATCCTAATGTGAACCCAACACTGTTGGTTTTCTCTGTTCCTCTCCCCACCGTGCAATAGTATCTGCGTGCTTAGAAAATGTCTTTTCTAACCTGAAACTGAAGCAATGAGATCGTTCTACCCTTTTTAATAAATCTGTATTCCAAACAAATGAGATTAAAGTAAAAAATGCCTGCTGATTTGGAGTATCCAATTAGAGATACTGACTACTTGATATTTTCAATCTTCTTTGCACTCAGCATCACTTGGTGCAGTCAATGCACAGTCCCATGGATTTTGTCTGAGGCAGTGAGTGATTCACTTCAGCCTACCAGACCCCAAAATTTCAAGAAGGGCCCTCATAATACGAAAATGTCAGTGAATCATTGCCTCTTGAGGCAACTTCCCCCACACTGTAGAAGCTTTGGGGTTAAAGGGGAATGGAAGCAAACTCAGCAGGCAAAATTCATCTATTGCCTTGCCACAAAGCCCTGCTTTCTCTTCTTGTGATTAGCTACCTCGTACATGAACCATACCCAATTCTGTGACAAATTAGAGAGGAATCTAGTGAATAAAACCGACAAAGTTCTGATCTGTCCCCAGAGGAAGTGTACCTTGCAGGGCTTCATTTCTGCTTCAGGAAATTTGTGGAATAAGCGCTGCGTGGTTGTGTATCATAATGTATGGAGGCTGCATCAAGGTGCTCTGAAACCCTCAGGTTAGTCATTTCCTTAACATCCCAGTGCCTGATGTTGCAGCTAGTGTTGACCATAGAACACATTTCCTTATTGTGGTGGCGACACACCAAAAAAAAAAAATGTTTTGGATCAGCTCTGAAATACTTCTCTTTTGAAGGTCATTAAAGTCTTTTTTAGCATTAGAAAACAGATTCTATTCCAAATAAAAAACAATGATGATACAGCCAAACTGCATCGGTTTAAAATACTGAAATAAAACACTTTGACTTTGAAAATCTCTACCATGTTTCAAATGAAATTCAGCCCAGCTACTCTGGACATTCTGCAATTAGGCTTCTTTGCTCTTGGCTGACGTTAGTCCGTTTTGCTATCCTTGCCCTCCTATCTCCCCTCCAGGCTCCTCAACCGAACGGTTTCTGTCGGCTTTCTCTGCACAACCTCTGTGTCTCCTTACCTAATCAGTCCCAGTCTCCTGCCTCCAAACACCAGTCCCAGTTTTCCTCTCTGGACTGCTTGGCTGCTTCTATCGCCTTCTCTGTCACAGGCTGGATGTTTTTTTCTCCCCATCATATTCGTGCAGAGACCTCATTCTTCTTGACACAACCTTCAAACCGTTCAGAGCTTAGAAGAGATAGGATTCCTACCTCTCAGATCCTGCGCCAAAGCTTGGGCTCACAGGGAAAATTTGGAGGTGGGGATTAAAGGGGAAATCTAGCCTCACCACTGTATCCTTAAGCTTCTCTTTGCAGCGAGGGCCAATCTTTAGCGATTCCTTTTTCCTGCTAGAATAAAAGAAATCATTTCTGAGAGTGTGTTCATCACAAAATTTCTAATATTTACAAGTTAGCCACATTTAGATAAATTTTCAGACAGGGAGGGAAAGGCATATTTTAAATAATTTTAAAAAAAGTCACATTTTGAGTCTGTGCTTCAAAGCCTGAGGGCAGCAGAGCATTTCAAAGGAAAAAGTTTCCATTTTTTTAGTATGAGCAAAACTGTTTATTTTTCCATAACCTTGTTCTTGGAAATGGACAAATTGTTTTGGCAGGTATTTTCAAAATAATCTGCCTGGTACAGACAGTCAGCATATCGGTTTTCAGCCTAAGTGATGATGTTTTTTCTAAAGCTACATGCAACAGAAAATATGGTCTCTGCTTAGAAATGTTTGCCAACCCCAACACAACGAATGGCAGCACATCCACCTTAGAATATGGTCACAGATTATGTCCTCTGAGGATTTCTGATTTTTTTCAGATGTCGACTGCCTCATGGAAAGGCAAGAGGGTCAGTGGCTATTACTTTCCTATTTTAGAGGAAGAGAAACTAAAATAGGAGGAAAGGAGGGAAAAATAAGGGATAGAATAAAAAAATCCTGGTCTGATTCTTAGTCCCCCATTTTTGTACCCATTGCTGCTGCCTCTGAGAGGCGTTACCTGTGCGACGGTCCTCTGGCCTGGAGTATTGCTGGTATTCATTATGCTACACAGGCCCTCACATCAGAGGTAACATCCCTTTTGTGTTTTCTAACTCTCTGTGATTGAAAGTTTTGGGGGGCTATGAGAGAGGGCACAGAAGGTGCAGGAGAGATCTGCAAATAAAAGTTTAATTCCGATCAGAACAAGCAGCCTCCCACACTCAGCCCTGCGGCTTGTAGAAGTACATCTGTACAGTATATAAAAAAAAAAAAAAAACCCAAACCACAAAAATATCACATATTTCTGAGGGGCCTGATGCAACTCAGGGACAAGGCCCTGTGGAAAAGAGAAGTGTGAGGGGGAGAGCTGTGCTAGGGCTCTGCCGCAGACAGGGCAGTTCACTGGTGTGACCAGCTGGGTGATGGCCATTGCCTTTGCTGTTGCTCCAAGTACCCTGGCCAGGGTGAATCCCTGCAAAGGTGCGAGGTGGAGACGCCAAAGGCCTGAGGTGGACAAGCCGCATAGAAAAAGTTCATGCCACTGTCTGCCTCACTTAGGAGAGTAAGGAACACAGCTAAGTGTTAACAGTAAGTGATGAGCTAGCCCCATGCAGACAGAGAACCTCTTCTAAAAGCCACCCCAACAGCAATAACAAATTCCTTAGTGTAAACTGTGGTCCTCTTCAGAGAAAAAAAAAAAAAAGAAAGAATTGCCAAATCAAACTGCTGACTCCTTTTTTCTTATCAAAACACTGCAGCGTACAACTTAACAGCCCGAAGTAAATCAAATGCGGGACCAGCTGGAACTGGCCAGCTCCTGACCCTCCCTTGATATCAGGTGTGTGCCACACTTCTCTGGCAAGATTAATTTATGATCTCAAGCAACTGAGAGCCCCTAAAACTTTCCATACAGCTGTTAGGACAAGGATGAAGGTTTTCTTTGGAAAGCATCACCACTAGAAAAAGTTGGAGGTCTTCCCGATCAACAGAGATACTCCCCTACTGATGGCAGTGACTTTGTTCCCTCTATATGTCTTATTTTTAAACTCACCCACAATGTGACTATGGGATGAAATTCAGCGGTATGGCCAAAGCCTGGATGTGTGCATCTGAGCGACTGTCAGTCCCCTTTTGCATGTGGAGCTTCCTCTTGAGGGGGGGATTTGGAAGCGTTCATAGAAATGCATTCCTGAAGAAACCTTTCAGTTAAAAAAAGGGGGGGGGGGGGGGGGGAGGAAGGTCCAGGGGAGCGTGAGCGGAGCACACTGAATTGAGAGCAGCTCACAGGCAGCTCTACCTGCTGCATGTGATCGGCGGCGGCTCTGAGGAGAGCGTGCCTGTGTGTGTGATCAATATAATCTATTGCAAAAGAAAGTCTCTGTGTTTCTGTGGGGGGAAGAGATTTAGAAAGGTCTTTAATTATTACCTGCGGACAAGTTAAACTATAACTCGGCAGTAACATACTCCAGTCCCTGGGGGCAGGGGAGGCAAGTCAGGCATCTAAACTGCCTGAAGTCTGTACTGGTATAAATTAAAATGAAATTATTGAAAAAAATAAAATTAATTTTAAAAGGAGAGGAAAAAAAACCCCAAAGCTAGATATAAAGCATTGGCGAGGCAAAAGTAGAGAGAAAAGGAGTTAATATTTCAGGCCGCTGACCTCTCTTTGTGCTTGGCGGGGGGGGGGGTGGGGGGGGGCGCCGAACAGGCTCTGGAGCTGTAGCACCCACGCGTGAAGCTGTGTTCACCCCCCACTGGTGTTTATAACACACCTCCCAAAGAGCCCAAATCTTCCTCCTTGCTACCACGGCCATTTGCTCACACACGATGCTGAGCGACGCCGGCCACCCCCCGACCTCCCCATCCGCCCCCCCCCGCCCGCGGTCGCCGCCGCCCGCGCATCTTGCGCGGGGGCTTAAACCCAGCGCTACTTGCGCATCTCCTCGTCCCTTTCGGAGATCACCTGCCCCTAAAAATAAGGGGGGGGAGGAGAGCCCTGGGGCTTCCAGGGTCACGCCGATCCGGCAATGTATGTAAAGGTATAAGGTGTACATGTATTTATTTATTTATTTTTAAAGGGAGTTTGCTTCTTCGGCAGGTCAACGTGTTAATTAAAAGTTAGTCCAGATGAGTTGCTTGCAGTCCCAGATGCGCGATTAACACATAAGGAAATTATTTTAAAAAAAAATTTAAAGATATTAGAGTGTAAAAGCTCAGCTGAAAACCCCATTTCCTCCTTACTATTAACTAGTAGTCCGCGCAGAGGAAATCATTAGAGATATTATTAAATATAGGTCTATTTTTGAAGTGTCCTGCAAAATAGCCCCAAAATATTATGTAGTAATTTGATATTTTTTTTTTCCTTTGGCACTACAGGTGCTAGCTATGTTTTCCCTTCATTTCCCACACCATGTATATTAAACAGGGCGAGAACATCGCTCCATTGTCGGTGATGACCCCAGACTTCGCCGGAATATTTTGCTTCTCGGTGTAAAATTGCGAAGCGGGTCTCTCTAAAATTCGCTATATTGGTTTTTATAATTACCTCGTGGTCTAAACATTTTCGCATGACATTTCTTAAGGAAAAAAAAAAAAAAAGAATATGAAAGGAAAAAGGAAAGGCACTAACTCAGCTGTCACCGTATTAACATTTCTGTTTGTCTCAGTAACTTTGCCTGGATCGGGTCCGGTGTTTCTCTAGTCGCCCTGCTGAGGCATGCGTTTACCCCTGCCTGCAGCCTAGCCTGACACCGGCTCTTTGCAGGCCCCGGAGCGGCCGTTTGCAGCCGCTGACACCCCCACCCCCCGTGTCCGTCCCCCCCCCCTCCCCGGGCCGGTCCCTGTCGCGCCGCGCCGCGCCGTCCCCGGGCTCCGACCCCCGGTTCGCCGCAAGGCGCTTCCCCCCGCCGCATGGCACCGGGGAGCTTGTACTTCACACCCCGGGGCGCAATTTGTCAGATCTCAGTGGCCAACCAAATAACGCCTAATGTTATTTATTCCAGTGGGGGGAAAAAAACCCAAGCCACAACACACGGGCCGCGGCAGGCCGCCGTCCCCCCTCCTTTCATCTCCAAGATTTTATTCTTTTCTCCGGAATATTTTCTCCGCCTCCAGTCAAGCACAAACCACGGCGTTGCTTTGCCTCCTTACGAGGCTGACCCCCTCGGTGCCCCCCGCCGGGGCCGCAAGCGGCGGCGGCGGGAGCGCAGCGGCGGCCGCACAAGCCCCGCGGAGGGGCGCGGAGCCCCCGCGGCCGCCAGCCCCGGGCCGGGCCCCCGCGGAGCGGCCGCCCCGCACGCCGAGGCGGCGGGAAGCCCTGCGGTTTAAACCCAGCCCGGCTCTCGTTGTCACCAGGAGCGTGGGGTTGTGGTTTTTTTTTTTTTTCCTCCTTTGTAGGATACAGAAGGTGAACAATGAAATCTCTTTGCTAATAGTTTATGAGCCATGAGATTGGAAATGTATATGGATAGACCAGCGCGCCAGGCTAAAAGAAAAAAATCACCGAGAGGCTCCGGGAGCCGGGCGGAGCGCGGGGCAGCGAGGGGCTGCCGGGGCTCGCGTGGCTCCCTGCCGGGAGCGGGAGCCTTCACCGCGAGTGGGGCGGCGGGCGCACCCGGCGGGCTGCACCTATGTCCGCTGTATGTCCGCGGGCTCGTGTCCACCCGCCCCCGGCAGAGCTATAGGAAGGGGAGCCGTGGAGCCCGCGAGGGGCTGCCGGGGGTGCACGACGCGCGCCCACGCTGCCCGCGGCGCCGCTGTCTGCACGACAGGGGCACAAGGCGGCGTGTCGCGCGCGGGGCCGGGCCGTGGGCCGGCCGGGCTGCCCGGCCGGCGTCCCGGGTGGGGCGGCTCAGCGACCGCCGCCTCCCCGGAGGGGAATGGGGGCGAGCGCGGGGCCACCTTTAGGGCCAGCTCGGGGGCAAGCGAGGCAACGGGCTGTAGAAAGGTGCTAGAAGCCGCTTTCCTCGGCGCTTTTCCGGCAGGTCACGTATGCGTGGACGGGGCAGGAGCGGGCGCTGCCCCCCTGCCCTCTCGGCTCGCCTCGCCGCGGCACTCCCGCCTTTACAGGCGCCGACATCTCACGGAAAGCCCATGCCACGGGGAGCCTGAGGGCATCGCTACCTCCCTGCAGTAAAACAACTCATCAACTCCGCTCAGTGCATGCCAGCGAGAAAAGTCGCCACGGCGCGAACTGGCACCATCTGTCCTGCCATTCTGGGAGACAGAGATACATTTCTTTAGACAGGTCAGCAGTTCCTCCCCGGCCAGCCCTGTCAGGTACCTGTCAGGGGAGAAAACCTCTTCATAGTCACCGCGGTAGGACCCTGATCAGCGACAGTTCCTCTGCTGACAGGGACCCAGCCTTAAGCTTCCCGCAAATCCCTGTCCTCCAGAGAGAGGTAACTGCCGGGACGAGGGAAGGCCGAAAATCCCGACACCGCTCAGCCCGTTAACAAAAACCGGGGCGGGGGAGGACGTGGGGGACTCCCGGCCCCAAGAAGCCGGAGGGGCACTTTCCCAGGGGCTGCCCGGTGAGCGCCAGGCTGGGCCAGTGGCTCCCCCCCGGCCCCCGTCGGGGACCGTCCTGGGGGCGGCCCTCCCGGCCGAGCCGTCGGACCGGCCCCGCCGCCGCTTCCGGTGGTGCCCACCGCGAAGGGCCGGGCCGGACGCCGCGGGAGGGGGCACTTGGCCCGGCTGCCCCCCCCAAAAAAAACCCAACAAAACCAGAAGCAAAGCGCCGCTCTCCCTGCCCCGGCGGTGCTCGGGCCGGGCGCGCTCAAGGACGAGGCTCTTGCAACGCCCGCGCGTGCCCAGGCACCCACGCGTGCCCGGGGCTCCGCGGGCGCCGGGCGGGGAGCGGGGCTTGGGGCGGCCGCCGCCGTGGGGCCGCACGGCCGGAGCGCGGGAGCCCCACAGCCAAGTGTTCCTCGAGGCTTTCTCTCGAGTGGATCCATTGCTCCGTGGCTGACCCAGAGCTCCAGGCAAAGGTTTCCTCCCTACCAAAGGAACGCACCCGCCCCCCCAGTAACGCCGGCCTGTTGTCCTTCGGTTCCCCACTTGCTTTGAAAGTGGGGCACGTTCAGGAAAACCTGCCTGCCCGCCTCATTCACTTCCACCCGAGATCGCGTGGAGCCCCCCTATCCCACCCCCCACCCCTTACCCCACCCACCCCACCCCCCAAAAAAAAAAGGAGAACAAAAAAAACCACCCAAACCACAAACGCACCGCATTTCCAGCTTGGAGTTAAAGTCGGTGCTAATCCGGGTCAGTTCTTGCCCCGGGCTGGGAAGGCAGGGAGGGAGGGAGGATGTAATGTATGGGGGGTGGGGGGGGGGGGGGTGGGGGGAAGAGGCCGACACGACAAAAACAAGCCCCAAAACAAACAAACAAACAAAAATCTAGCGCACAATCCCAATAAAGTGAAATTCCTTTCTACACACCCACAACTTTAGCTCTGTCCGCTGCCTGGGGGGTTTTAATCTTGCAAAGAGAAAGGGGGGCTCCCTGCGCAAAATTACGCCTTCTCCTCTCATTTGTTAGCTGATTCCATCAAAAAGTTCGCTATTTATAGGCTACACACACGAACCTGGAGTAATACAAACCCTCCCGTGTTGTTCCCCTCGCAAAGTGGCCGGTCCTGAAGCATCTGATCGGGTTTGTGTCTGTGTGAGTGAGAGAGAGACACACGCAGAGAGCGCTACCGTCAAAGAGGGGGAAAGAAGATCTCAAGCTGAGAGACTTATTAATTGCTAAGAGCTGCTCTGCCACCAGCCATGTGAGTACCTAACAACGATCACCTTTTGCACAGATGGTCAGCGATCAGGCACAGACACTTTCTGTCCTTTTCTTCCTCCCTCCCCTTCCTTAATTTTTTCCTTTGATTCCCCTCCTGCCTGCCTGCCTCCCACCCACCTTTGCTTTTTCTTTTTTCTTTTTTTTTTTCTTTTCTTTTTAGTTTGAGTTTGCACGGCTTATTCCTCCCGAAGAGGAGGAATGAAACGTGGGCGAGCGCGGGGGAGAAAATGTGCCGGAGAAGAGGAAGGAAGGAAGGAGTGGTGGAGGGAGAGGAGGAGGAGGAGGAGGAGGAGGAAGAGGAGGAGGGTTTGTTAAGCGATCGCCTTGTCCCCTGAGTCCGAGCCGGCTGGGAATTAGTAACAGGGAGATAACGGAGGTTGTATCCCTCCCTCTTCCTACGTTTTTCTTTTCCTGGAGCGCTCATACCCCCTGACAGTTATTACCCCGGTATCAGCGCGGGTAACGAGCTGTGCGCATCGACCCTCACTTGGGGGAATTAAAAGAGAAATAAAAGAGAGCGCGCGGGGGGAAGGGGATTTGCTCGCCCCGCAGTGCCCGTCCGCCGGCTCCCAGCCTGCCGCACAGGCAGGTGGGAAGCGCTCGGGGGGCAGCCCGGTCCCTCGGGCTCTGCCCGCCGTTTTGGGGAGCCGGGGAGCGCCCCGGCCCCCGCCGCCCATTCCCCGGCGATGGCGCATCTACACCCGCGGGGTGCGAGGGTGGCTGCGGCGCGTCCCCCGCACGCCCGGCTCCTTCCCGCACGCGAGGTCTCGGTGCTTTGCAGGGCAGTTCCAGTCCTCGGCGTGGCACAGTGTGTGAAATCAAGCCCCACGCAGCAGGCAGGGCACGGCACGTGGGTTTAGGAAATGGCACGGTTGATTCAAAGGGGGGGGGGGGGGGATGCAATCTGTAATGGGAAGCGTGGCTCTCGAAAAGGTAGGTGTCCCGGGTTTGCGGAGGAATGCAGGGCTGGGAGACTCTTCGCGTGGGAAGGCGGGGTGTGGGCAGAGAAGGCGAATTTGCTTCCAGCATGGAGAGACGCTTTTCGAAACCAACACTTGAGCTCCAATCACACACTCTCAGGTTAGCGTAGCATTAAATTAACAGGGTCGGGGTTATCCAGGGCATTATACGGTGTGCCCGGGATATAACCTCTGCTCATTTATACACAAAGAAGAGGGAGAGACGGAGTTACACCTGGAAAGCCAAAGAGCGCGGTGAGTATCGGTATTTGTTCCTCTCTCCCTCACATGCCGGTGAACAAAGTTCAAAGGCAGGCGGTGCGTGTCCGGCCGTGGGTCCGCCGGAGCCCCTCGCTCCCCCCCCAAGGCCGCAGCGCAGCCGGGTCCGGCGCGGGGACCCCCGGCGCAGCCCCACGGGGGGGGTGGGGGGGCAGCCCGGGCAGAGCAGCAATAAGAACTTGTAGTTTCTTGGTTAGAACTTTGCTGCTTTACGTAGGGGGGAAAAAAACAGCCAGGAAAAAAAAAAAAAGTGACTTGGATCCGGCGCTATTTATAGGTGGCAGTAAAGCCTCCCTTTCAGTAGGCAGCCGTGGAAAAGAAGCGTCGGAAAAACTGGCTGCTTTATTGATTCAAGGCGCCGGACGGTCACAGCCATGCTATAGCAGGGCTGGACCGCCGAAGTCACGGCTCCTCTCGGCTTAGGCAGCGAGGAGTGGGATCCGTGTTTGCTGGCCCCTAGCTTGGACACGCTCCCACTCCCAAGCGCAGGTACAGGGCACCAGGGTGTGAGATGGAAGACTTTCCCCTTTTCTTTCAGACACGCACACAATACAGGGCACCCGCAGGGCTGAAAGTGGGCCAGGGCTACACGGTAGGTATCAGATCACACAAAGCAGAGGAAAGAAACCCAGTTAAAAATACATTAGTTGAAATCAGAGGACGAGCTTGATTTTTTTTCCTTCCTTTTTAAACAAAGGTGCACGTTAGAACAAGCTGGAAGCACTTTGTGCCTGACGGTATCCCCCACGCCCACTGGAAATAAGGCGAGAAGCTTGCTCTTCCTTTGCATCTTTAAACCTTGTTTTAATTAGAATTCCTAAAGTAGGACAACCCGGTGGGAGATGTTTTCAAGTATCCACCTACCTCTCTGCTGTAAGCAGAATCGCTGCCTGCAAAATTGCTTGAAACGCAAAATTCTGCCCCACCCCCAGCTTGTTTTGGCACCTACTCACCCTTTCCCCCCAGAATTGCAATCGCTTATGAAGGGTTACTCCATTAGGAGGTAAAGAGAAACCCCAACCACCCAGCAGTAATGAGATGAGCTGGACTCCGAGAACCTCGCTTTGCTCAGTGCGGCACGAAAGGGTTTGGACAGAGAGCGTCCCTTAAAACTAATGCTTTTTTTTTTTTTTTTTAAAGTCCCAAACTGGGCGTATCCCTACCCTTCTCCTTTAATTTATTTGATTAAATCATAACAAAAACAGAGTCATCAGCTTCTTGTATTTCCTCACATGTAACCATACGCGAAACCTTTTATACGGAGGCAAGTAATTGGCTTTAGTTCACTACGGGCACAGGCTGGGCTGAAGTTGGGCTCCCGCTCCCAGGGCGGCGTTTCACGCAAACGCGCGTTACAGCTGCACTTCACGCTCCTCATTTGCGAACCCCGGGGCTTTTATTTTTTTTAAACTGTTTATCTCATTCTCCATCTTTCTGTGATTTCCCTCACGAGGGCTGCTCCCGGCAGGGGCTTGCGGGACGCGGGTGGGTCTCTGGCCCCCCGCGGGGTTTGGTGCGTGGCGAGGCCGGGGCAGGGCTGGGAGCGCTCCCCGCGGGCGCCCACCTCCCGCCCCTGCACCGCGCTCGCCGCGTGCTTCCACCCCCGGGTTAGGGCGAGATTAATTTCGCCTTCAGGAAAGTGAGGTTCTGTTAGCTAACTTCTAGCTTAAATTAAAAAGAAAGGAAGAAAAAGAAAAGAACTCTGAAAGTTTCTCAGGTAAAGCTCGGAGTCCCTTTAGTTATTATTCAAATGAACAACCGCCTCAATTGACTCTTTAATTCAGAAATGCCTGCCCGAGAAGAATAAGGATAATTCCCCGGCCCCTCTAAAAGCTAGTCGCAGGACGGCGTTTGGTGCATGCGGTCCCCTGGTAACCCAATGACACAGTGACTCCCCCACCCCCCTCCTCGGCTTCCCTCTCAGGCTGGGCAGCGAGGCCGGGCACCGCGCACGGCTTCTGCGGGCGCTGCCCCTCCTGCCCAAACGCGCCCCCCGGGGTTTGCACCCCGGCTGGGCTCTCACAGCCCGGTGCCGCCGGCGCAGCGGGAGCGCCGTGCCAAAGGAATTACTGAATTACTAGCCGCCCCCGCCCCCCTAAAAGCGCAGGGGTCTGATAGCAACAGGTAACGAGGGCACCTGCAGCCCTTCGGGGGTGTTTAAGTGCTAATAGAGGGAGCAGGAGTTTTGCGAAAAGGATGGCATTCGGTAAGGGGGTGTGTGGGGGCAGAGGGCTATCTAAAAGTAGGGCTTAGTGACACTTTAACAAAAGTTTAACGTTGCTGTGAGGCGAACGGGACCTCTGGAGCCAAGCGGAAAAGCTGCCTCGCCTTGGTTTCTTGCGGTCCCGAACAGCCCCGAGAGCCGCCCCGCAAAACCGCGGGTCTGGGGGCGGACACGTCTTGCTGTCCTGGGGGGCGGGGGTGTGGGTGTCCCCGTCCCGTCCCATCCCCCCTCCGACCCCCCGCAGGCACCCGCCGAGGATGCTGCGGGGCCGGGGCGGGCGGAGAGGCGCGGCGCGGAGAGCGGGGCAGCCCCCCGCCCGCTCATTCCCCCCTTGCTCTCGGGGGGCACGGCGGGAGCGGCGCTTCGCCCTCGGCCGCAGGCCAGACCCCGAGCAAGCCCTCGCAGGGGTGGGGGGGGGGGGTTGTCTCATAGCCCGGGCAGGGGGCCCACGGCCACCTGGGGGCCCCCGCGGGGGTCCCCCACTGGGGACGCTGCCGGCCGGAGCGCCGTGGCGGGTGGGCCGGGCTGCCCCGGGGACGGCGGCGCCGGGAGGGGACCCCGGGCTGACCCGAAAGGGGGGAGCTCTCCCCTTCCTCTCCCCGCCCCGGCTCGGCTCTTTGTTCTTTGCCCCTTTGTTCTCCCTCTCCTCGGCGTTTGCCCTAAGTTTCCAGGGGGCTGGGGGTGCGGAGGAAAGTTGCTGAAAGCTGAGGGATTACAATACGTGGATGCCACGAGTCGGTGAAACGGGGCGGGGGTCCCTCCGCGGGGCTACGAGCCGCTCCCCAAATCCTGTCGCTTTGTCCGGCCTGCCCAAGGGATCCGTGTGTGGCGCCGGAGACGGGCCCCGCTCGGCCCGATGCGGAGGCAGGAGGGGGAGATGGGGCTCCCATGGCCCCAGCGCAGCCCTGAGGTACCCGGCGCCCCCCTTTTTCGCCATTTGAAAGCATTCTGGTGGTCAACTGTCCTTTCTGGTGGGGAAGGGGGGGGGGGGGGGGGCGGAATAATAATCAGTGAACTTATTGTAATGAGATGAGGCGGCGGGTCACAGGGTTGAAGGATTTCTGAATGTTAAGATTTTAGGGCACACGTACTCGTTTGAGTTGTGCAAACCCAGGACGGATTTGGCCTCATCGCTTTCTTTTCGGCGTTCTCCCTGCTTGCTTGACAGGACTATGGTAAAGCGTTGTCAGGAGTTAAACAAGTTGGCGCTTTCTTTCGAAGCAGACGGAGTATCCTCATGGAGCAACATCACAGCTTAAAAGACAGCTTCAGCATGGTTAATGGGAGATCATACAGCACGATTTGGTGTTGACAATAATAATAAGACTTTCTCGGAAACGGAAAACCTCTTTGCTCGGTACAGTGTGGTATAGCCTTATCCTGCCTTGCTAATCATGATTAAATGCTAGAGAACTCCAAGCTTGTTTTACCTTGGGCTAAGAAATCACTAGTAACTTTGCAACTGTCAGTTATCACAGGATTCTTCCCTCTCCCCCGATATGTTACAGTAGGAAAACACTTTGTTTGGGTGAGTTAGGTATTAGGAAAGCTGCTGTAAAAGGAAGTTTTAATAAGGTGTATTGGAGTAGGTCATAACAGGTTACGGACAGAGCCGGAGTTGAGCCCTGAACTCCAGGAGACTTCCCTAACAGCGCTGTTATGCTCCCACCTTTATAACCAAGGATATAATGGATGAGCTAGGTTATATGCTATATATGCACGGAGAACATAATAGCAGTTCGGCGTTTCTTGAAAAGCTGCTTGAATATAATTCTCATAGTTCTTGTAATCGAGAGAATGTCCATAAATATTTACAGCAGCATAACCTAAATCTACTATTTTTATATATGTAGAGATCCCATTAAATGGTTTTTTAAAAAAAATTATTTTCACAGTACTTTTGTATTACACAAAAAGGCTAAAATTGTTTATTAAGGTGAGAAAAATTTCCAGAATTTGTATACATTTTTCTGATATCAGACAAAACAAACAAAGTTTAGAAATAAGGTGAGATAAGATTGGAGTTGACTAAATAAACGTTTTAGATTGAGATTTTTTTAACGCGCGTGTGCTAATAGGGATCATACCATCCTTCTGGCAGATGTTAAACCCCAGGATCAATTTTTTAAATTAAGTGGATTTTGGTTTGAGGTGATGTGGGGCCTGTTCTGGCTTTGTTTTTTCCTGACGTTGAGGGGGTACAGTCCCAGTGAGAAGTCTGGGAACCTCGCAACTGGAAAATCCAGCTTTAGGTATTTCAAGCTGGGAACTCAAACCCAGAAGCTGTCCTTGAAAACTTTGACCTTTATTATTTAGGACCATGGTTCACAGCTGAACATAATGATTGGTCACTAGCAAAGGAGGGAAAGATACAGGCATGCTATCGGATGCTTTGGTGGTAGTTCGATTTTCTAGCTGAGCGTGTCTCCACACACAAGTCTACTAGTTTATTGCTTAAATCCAGAGGCTGGCCACGTTACTTACTGTTCTGTTTATATTCCATTGTTCTCAATGTGTTGTTGCAATATCCAGGTAAAAATGTTCAATGCCATCTACAACAAGGAGTCTGCCTTAAGCAATACTATAATCAGTAATAGCTATCGTTACCGAGAGCAACAGTTTCTGCAAATGACTTATCGCCACAGGAGTTTACAAAGGTATGGCTATAATTGTGTTCAAAAGCAAATAAAAGCAGACATCCAAGAAGGAGAATATAAATTTAATTGGAAAAATGGATCTTACAGAATGCTGTGTGTGATCAATAGCAGTTGCTTCTGTCTCGGTAATGACGACGATTAGAGGGCCAAGCAATGTTAGTGGGTACTTGTTCGAATAGAGGGTTTCTGCAGCAAGAGAAAAATTAATTTCTGACTCAAAAGCATCCATGGAAGGAAGGGTGGTTGCACTTATTAATTAATCTTCCCTTTTTGCTCATGTTTTTTTCCTGACGTACGTAGATTTCCTTTCAATAGGTGAGAAATTTTTATATTTTTTTTTTTAAAAAAAAAAAAAAAGAAAAACTGACAACCCCCTACTACTTCCCTTGGAAACTCTGACATCGAATCCGAGTTACTAAATATCGTGCTGGATTTCAGAGGGCAAACCTAAATATGTAAGGATGGGTTGGGATTTTGTCATCCTGTTTTTTAGAGCAGGGGGAAAAGCTACTGAGTTGCAGTAGCTTGCTAAACTACCAAGTTGTTCAAATGAGGTGTCAGGCAAGACCTTTTACCTCTGAATTTTTATTACCTTTATCTGTTGATAAACACTTGCAGCAAATGAGGGAAAAAATACATTGCTTTCATTTTTACTTGCTCTTTTTATATCGGAGCAGTTCCAAACAGCATCGGTGCAGAGGAATATGGCATAAAATCAGAATAAGAAGGAAATTAAAAATGAACACTGTATGCTTTATAATAGATACCTCTAGGTATAGGTGTGAATGAATATTGATTCATTCATACAGTTCTTAAGTGGAAAAGCCTGAAGTTTACAACAAAGGTAAACAGCATGCCGTACTGCATTTAGCAGACGCTGGCATGTGAACTTTAGGAAAATGGAGAGCAGCCGTCCCCTTGACATCCCTGCAGAAAATTAGATCTTGCCAGAAGAGAAAGGAGAGTGTGTAGCTATAGGAGTTGTGTTAAGAATGGAGGGTTAACAACTTTAATATTGTATTTCTTTTCTTTTATTAGTTTATCTCGGTCTTAACAAAATTAAAAGATCATTTTTTTCTTGTTAATGCCTGTGTTTTATTCTATCAGTATATAGTTAATAAAACTAAAAGAGTTTTCAGAATAATGCGGATCTTGGGCTTTCAAATGTTACAAAGGCCTCATGTGCTTACTACGTGTGTAAAATTGCCACTAACCGTGGTAAAGAGTGGTACATGTTGGCTAAGATTCAGTTGCTGAATAAAAAGAAATTTAGATAATTTTTTTTTTTTTACGTCATGTATGGAAAGATCTGGAGCTCATTTCGTCATGCAGGTATACGATTATGCTTAGGATGTTGACTGAATGCGATAAATGCATTTGCAACAAAAACTGGTGATAATCACGTTTCCATCTAAGTATTTAATCTGTTTCAAAATTTGTCATTCCTCTTAAATAGAGGAGTAGTAGTCAACTTAGAAATTACTTCCCCATATTTATATTCTGTCACAAAAGACTTCTTATTCAAAGCACAAAAATAAGTATTCCTCTGTATTTTCTCAGTGACTCATGACCCTAAGGAACAGCGCTGGCATAATACATGCATTTTCCCTCCCTCAAAATACTTGCAAGAATAGTACATTATCGCCTGTGCATGGTTTTTTGGAACATACATCAGTAACGCATGAATGGCTCTGGCTTTTTGAGCACAGAGGGGAGAAAAGACGATAAATCAATATAAGTTCATTCTAAGTAACTGATTAAGATAAAGGCTTCGTTCTGTTTCCATTGTAGCTAACACCAAAACTCTCGTGACTTTGAATAGCTTCTTCTTACTGTTTGGATTGTGGAAAGGCTCAGAAATCCCAGCTAGCCTTTTGGTTTCGTTGTGCAGAAATACATTGAAGTAGCATAATCTTCTTTGTTGAAAGCTATGGTTCCAGGCCTTAATTTTTACATAGACTCCTACTTAATATTTCTATATTTTTTATCATGTAGGAGGAGGTTTGCCCTCCACACCCTCCCCCACCCATGGAAACAGTTCTCATGTCCATGAGTGGCATATTTGGTATTTTTGTGTTTAACTATTTCAAACCTTCATCCAAATACAGGATAACGATTTTTTTTTTCTTTTGTCACTTGTATCAAATACAAATCCTTACATTGATGCCAGTCTTGGGTAAGCTGCCAATGAACTGTTGCTAAGTTTAACATCCATTAATGACGACTGTTAGAATGGAACGTACACATTTTCTTCCAGTTAGGAAAATGTTCAAGTAGAACTGAACTAGGTAATTCCATGCATATGCTTATCAGTCAATGCTTTCCGAACATACTATAGCATTATTTAACATCTTTTTTTAACCTTATTCTTTTGTATTTTTGCACTCACAAGAAAAGAGTGAGACATGTAAAATATACTTGAAATTTATAATTAAAAATATAGATCTTTAACCAAGGAATGAAAATAGTGCAGACTCCTGGATTATGAATTAGTAAATATTTTTTCTGTTTCGAACTTGGGTTTTCCCTGTATAATTTTCTTCCCTCCTCTCTCTGTATCCATCTTGTCTACCTGAAAAATGTTGGAAGTAGTGTTTATTTTAGTAGGATACAGCGCAGTGACTCCTGCATGTTCAAAGGATACTTGGAGCTCTTCATATTATGCCTTTGCATCAGTAGAAACTGTTAAATGTTTTTTAGGCTGATTGAATCTTTTACCTGTGGGGGAAAAAAATACAATAATCCAGTGATGGTTTCCAGTGACACATGGAAACCAAAAGATTTTGCAGCTGTACACATACATACACTGCTGCTGACAGCAGGTACTTCTGGGGTAAGTGGTGGTGGTGTATTCAGGGAAAAATAGAAATAAATGGAGCTTATACTTCTAACTTGGGTGATGCCAACTTCTCTTATACACTCAGTAGATAAATGTGTAATTTTTGTTTTTCTTTCTCTAGTCTGTAGTAAAATCTATCAAATGGAAGAAGTGAGATAGATACAGATAGCTGTGACACATATAGATGGAGAGATGTGTGTGTGTATATATATATATATGTATCACAACACAGCCAGGGAAAAATTTACTCAAGGAGACAAACTTGCTTTAAAGGAAGTGCCACCTAAAAGAGGAAATTAATCATTCTAAAGTTGTCAGTCTTAGTAGAAGGAAGAAATTATTGAAACTGTGGCATCCCACCTTCCGTAAGCATAACTCCATTTATGTAAGGAAGGATCACCGATAATAGAACCATGTAAGTGAGAGTGACCATAGTGACTGAATTATTTCTCACTTCCTTTACCCATTACCTAGCAATAAATTTTTCATTAATATGTCAAAATTAAAATTCTCTAAGAGGAAAAAACATGCAATGGATTCAACATTTAAATGCTGGGGTTTGGGGTTTCTCTGATTGTTTGTTTTGTAGCAAGCAGCATGCATAGAAAAATATTCAAAGTGGGGGGAAAATAACTGAGGGACTGTGATGGGACTGGCATAGATCTTTCCTGAACTAGTAGAAGATACAGACCAAGTCACTTGTCAGTGGAATGCTAATGTCTTTTGAATCACACTGAAGTTCATCTGATCTGTAAGTTTGGGATTGCACCTGTTGAAACCACTGAGATTCATGTTCCACAGCCTGGAACTTCTGCAACTGCGCCTAACTTTTATCAGTGGCTTATTTTGATATTATAGTTTAAAATGTGGGGGTAAACCAGAAATTGTAAACCTGTGATTGATTATATTACTTGACATCTAATGAGTCAATTTGATCTATTCATCCAAGGGGTATCAAAGACATTAGCCTTGATTTCATGTAAGGAAACTGAGGCACAGAGAGAGAAGTAACTCTCAGAAGCCCAAGTTCCCAATGACGTGTTGGCGATGGATTTAGGAATGCGGAGCAGGTTGCAGACACCTGCTACATACATGGGGGTAGCTTCATAAAGCACATGCCTTTTGTGATGCTTTCACAAGCTCCTAAAACCTTGTTCCAACTGTTTCCTCAAGAGCTTTGTGACACTCTTCTTCATTCATCAAATGTTTTTAAAGCTTGTACCTTATGGTCACCTGTGTGAGACTGGAAGACCTGTTTGTCTTTCCAGTATGTTCTTGAATGTTAACTCCTGTATTTGTAAGTGTATCATCAGAATTACCTGAAATCAGTTGGAATTGCTCTTGCACAGCAATTTGTTGCACTGAGGCCATGGGGAGGAAAACTAGCACCCCACTATGCCACGAGGCATGGTGGAAAATAGTGAAGGGCAATTTTCATTGGGCTTGTACATAAAGAATTGTCCCAAGAAGCAGCATATATTGCTGGGATAGAAGAAACTCTTTCTGGATGTTAACTCTGGGTAGTATACCGCAATGGTAACTTAGACAGTAATGTGATATCCTATCCGCACAGGTAGAAATGTAGAGCAACAGTCTCCTAACAACTGGAAGTTAATATACCCATCTCTTAAAAAGTAATTATTTATACAACAGAGACCAAAAAAAAAAATTGGTTTAGGCAAAATTGTGTATCCTGCTATGCATCTGGCTGTAACAAGGGTTAGGAACATTATTTTAATAGCTGTTAATATAAAACCATTGATTGTTGATTGTGGCAGTGTTTTTTCTTTTTCTGTAGTCTTAGCTGAACGCTCATGTCCCAGGGACTCAGAGCAGGGGCTGAGACTGTGCCTGTTTGGGTTGCACTCAAGCCTGATAAACACAGGGGGCCTAGTACAGGGATCACTAAAGCTCTCAGGATGGCTCCAGAGGGACTTGGATGGAGCATTCATGAGCTAGTGGCTCTTCTCAGCAGAACTTTAGTGGCAAAACATTATGATGAAGTCTCCTAACTAGTAAAATTGCTCTAATGTAATGAACTGTACCATAGTATCCAGTTGTACAGTGCAAAAAATTGCCTAAGTAAAATTACCCTTGTTAAAATAAGTGAATAGAGAAAATAACGGATACATCTGAACTCTGGGCAGCGTATATAAAGAACAGTATTAGTCAGTTAGGAAAAGCTGCTTTGAATATCAGAGTCAGTAATATCAGCCTCCCTGAGGTTTCTTTTAATTCGCCTGTAACTAAAATGAGAAGTGGCTTCAGTGTAAGGGATCTTCAAGAACATGCCCGGCAATGATGTTTTATGTACACCTTGTAGTGTGCTGGTGGATGCAGACTCTAATATACTCAACACCAGACTAAAAATTTTCAGCCAAATAAGAGGCGTGCTTAGCCGACTCGTAGCAGAAGGCAAGTGGGGATAGAGAAGTGTTTGCAAGACAAGCAGTTCCCCAGCATCAGCTTCTCCATGCCTTCCCCCGCGGAAGCCCATTCGGAGGACATGCTCCAGCTCAGCAGCCTGGCTTGCGAGTTCTGCCGCACCTGACTGAACAGCAGCTCCCTCCTCCCCTGCTTGCTTCGTTCTGTGCAAGAAGGCAATGCCAGGTGGCTACGTCTGTCCTCTTTTCTTGTCTTTTTTGGTCAGAGCTGCCATCTGAGCAGAGGGGTAACATGGGGAAGGCTGATCCCTTTCATGACCTGTTCGGGGCTATGATTGTCTTGCCCAAAATTGAAAAGACAGGACTCTGCAGTGGGTCTCCTTGTTTTGGTGAAAATGGTTGAAACTCTGCCATCCAACTACAGAGCAGATTAAATGACTGGCACTATTTTGAAACATCTTTTTCATCTTTTCTATTTATTTATCTACAAGTAGATGTGTTCAGATTTGGGGACTATCCTTTATAATCCTTCCTGAATCTCCTAAGACGACAAAAACAAGACCAAAAATTATTGCTCCTTTACTAAACTTATTTTAAAATAAACAAACAAAACCACAAACGCCACCCCCTCCCCCACCCCTGTTAGATGACACATTTTCATAGAGATTTAGGTAAATTGGGACATATTGTCTTAGATATGACAAGGTTTCTAAAGCTTTATAAACCTCGTGTTTGTAAGCTATTAATGAACTGTGATTCTGTAATGCAATGGAAATACCATATCCAAAAAGGAAATAAACAACTTGCCTTCTTGGCAAAATTATCATTACCTTGTGTGTAGGAAAAGGCTCTGTAGCTGGCTGCCTTTGCTGCAATTACTGGTGTACTTCCCAGGATATCCCGTTGTTTGCTACACTCCCTCCGCAATCATTTTTGTAGGGCTTTTGGATGCAGGAACCTTATCTCACTAAATGTTTTGTCCAGCACCTAACAAAACTACCTTCTTACCCCGAACAATGCTACTATGCTATAAATGCCTAATGAGAACACATCCCTGGTAGTGTAAATCTGAAGCAGTTACCCTAATTTTTACCCTAATTAGAAATTGTTCTGCATTGACATTGGGGCAACTCGGTTGGACCCGATGGCAGCAGGTCTCTTGCCCTGCCTTTTGTAGTTTGAGATAAGGACCTGGTATTTTGGGACTTATTTCTGCAAAAAGTTGAGCACCTGTAATCCTGCTAACATCAGCAGGAGATGAGAGAAGACAGCTCCTGGCAGCAGCAAGCCCCCCTAATTTCTGTGCTGTCCAGAAATTAACCTCAAGAGTCCCCAAATTGTCATTAAAATTCAATTGTTTCCCTTCACATTTAGACATCCGCCCATGGAAAAACACCCACCGTGTAACTTCTCCCCCTCTCCCTGGGGATGGCACCAGGCAATTAACTCACATAGAGGATGGGAAGGTTGCAG
Organism: Phalacrocorax carbo; assembly: GCF_963921805.1. Lineage (NCBI taxonomy): Eukaryota > Metazoa > Chordata > Aves > Suliformes > Phalacrocoracidae > Phalacrocorax > Phalacrocorax carbo. Next base: position 27,216,696 of record NC_087515.1, on the reverse strand, counting down.
CCCTAATGGTGACTGAAAAGACTAAGGCAAGAAAACAAGCTTACCTTGCTGCCCTAAAATTAAGCAGTAATCCACGTGGCTCCAACGCTGAAATATGTAATAATGTGGTTGTAGGATTTCATTGCTAAAGATTTTGCTTTGTTTCTGCTTCTGTCTTGACTATATAAAAACTCATAGTTTTATTGCTGTTGCTGTATAATAGACCAAAATATCACAGAAAAAAAATGCAGTTTCTCAATTTTTTATTAGAAGATCAGATCCCTGGCTGGTATAGATTGGTATGGCTCCACTGATTTCATGAGAGCTATGTCAGCTTTCACTGGCTGCATATCTGGTTTCTAGTTTGTGGCTCTTACCAGGTAACTACTGAATAAGACATCACCATACCGTGACATTCATATGCAGTAATGGCATTCGGGGTTCTGACTGGGGTTAAGTAGTTAAATATAAGTAAATGCATTGGTCTGCGGAATAAGATCTTTTCACTTTTCTCATCATTTTCCATCCTGAACAACTAGATTAAAACTTGTGTCCTCTCGTTCCCACCAGCCTCCTGGCCACCTGCTAGAGGCCCGCAGGTGTAAGAGCGAGGATGGGTTCAGTATCAGCTCATTTCACTCAGGGCTCTAGAAATGAGCATCTTTAATGCACATGAAATGAGCTAAATTACAGGGGAGTGTTTCCAGCCGGCATTCCAGGGCTGTGAATGCAGCCCTGGAACCCGTGGTCCAACAGGCTTTGTCACCCTGACCAATGCTAAGAAAGGCCTTCCTACAAGCTTCTGTACACCATTTTCTACCTATATCTATCACATCTTTGCAAGCACAGCTTTTTATGTGTGCCTGGGATGTACTGACACATTTTGAGAAGTCAGAAGACTCACTGAACTTTTAAAAGTGGATACTGTCAATGTCCTTCAAGCAGGGTCTAGATGGAGTTGAGGTAGTTGAGGTCCTTCAGTCCAAAATGGTTTAAGATCCAATATTGACCTATTTATCTTTTGACTGCATATGCCAGGTGAAATTCTGCAACCTCAGGGAAGGCTTAATCCGTACAGTGTTGGGTTTCCGTAATGGAGTCTCACAGGTACTTTCTTCTCAACTGCAATAGTGTCAGTTCCTCTGTCTTTATATAAAACATAACACTTAAGAGAATTCAAGCTCATCGATGAAGGGTTTCATGTTCCTCCTTCTTCCAGTCTATAAACTATTCTATGCGTAGGCTTCTGCTCTTCCTTTTGAAGCTCTGCCATCACTGTTTAAGGTTATTCAGGCCAGGGAAAAGGAGCAGCAGGGAGCATCACTGTAGCCTCCTGTAAGAACACTGAATTATGTGGGGTAATCCTGGATCTCTGGCTTCCAAGACTCCTTTAGCACTTACATATTAAGAATAAAATACATTAATGGGCTTTTGAGAATCCCCGAGATATAACCTGAATCATAGACAGAGCCTGTCTGCCATTAAACCTTCTTGGCAGCCATTCCTCTTCGGCAGCCTTTGCCTTTGAGATGTTTTGGAGAGGCATTTTGGAACTCTTGTCGTCAGCACCTGTACACCCAGGAATCAGGCCCATCACATACTGTTTTGTACTGGTACTTTCCCCAGTATGTCGTGTATACTTCGCAAATACAGCATGGTTGCTTAAGTGCAGACTGCTAATCGCTGGTTATTTTAATATTTGTGTAGCGTGTGAAAGGGGAAAGGGCTTAGATTCTGTTTGTATTTTAAGTAACTGTCTTGGCAGTTACACAATCCATAGTGTTTATATTTTCGTGGAATGCAATATTTCTGACTGATGTTAAAATGAGAGGAGCAGATATCAGATATGGCCAAGCAGGCTCTAGAGTTGGTCCGGACCTTGTACCGCAGCCGGCTGTCAAGGGCATCGGGAAAGGTGCCGCTTAGCACTGTAGTTTGTCTGCTATGTGTAAGCAATATTATTACTTGCTGATGGCAGCTTGGCAACTTTGGTCTCCATCAGGCAAGCCAAATTCTGATCCCTTTACTACTTCACAGAGTTAGTTCAAATTCCTATGACACCAGGCTCAACTCTTGTTAGGGGCCAGACTGCAGAAGCTAAGAGGTGAGCTTGCTTATTCTGAGTAGACTTGGATCTCGTATTAGGTGAGGGCCCCACCTTTTTAACATTGCATTACCAATAGTGTACAAGGCAAATGTCTATACAGATATTTACGTTCCATCAGCCAAATGGAAGCTCATTTTTTCTTCTGATTTATGTTGTTTTACAGACATGAGTAACCCATGTGGGATATCTTTCCCACAGAGTAAAACCAATGTAAATTCACATGACTCAGGGATTTGTTTCGATGCTCATGTATAAACTCTCATTAGAAATGATTATGCTTGAAGATCAAAAGAAAAGTACACTTGCTTGTATTAATGTTTAATGCATAATTCACATTGTTAGAACAAAAAAACAACAGTCGGTGGTTGTTATGACAAATGCTAAACATTGGCACTACTAACCAGTTCTCATAGAGGATCCTTCATTTCATATCATTGGCTGTGCACTGAGATTTCCTCTTCTGCGTGTTGTGCCATCGTCTCGGAGATTTAAAGACACCTTCCTCACAGAATGAGTAATTTCCTGGTAATGACAGGAGTGGGGGAGAGCCAGGATACCCCACCACTGCTGGTGGCTCCAATGCTCAGAGACCTCTCAGTGGAAGCAGAGTGTAAAATAATCTAATCCAATTGTTTGTACAAGCGGAATTTCAGATCAGGCATGCTCCTATATGGGCCAAAACTCTCCTTGCCTTCAATCTTAGTCTAGTTTAAGCCTTAATATCAAGTCTAGGCCCATGGTCAAAGTTACCCAGCACGACAGAATTAAAGAATAACTTTATTTCTTGTTCTATGTTTATCTGTGTTTTACCTTCTTTATTCAATGCAAACTTTCTTACCAGAAAGCCTCTCACTCAGGTAAGCAGGTTTGGCATGAGGGACATGTACATGAAATTCCCTATTCCCTACGTCCTCAACCAAGACCAGCACAGGTGAGCAAAGCCATGCTCATGATCACAGATTGAGCTTAGGAACGAGAATCCTGTGCATGGCATCATTTGTGGCCTGTTACACAGAGTATCAGGGCTACTTCAGCTGCATAAAGGAAGACCCTGGGTACCCTATGCCTTCCCACATTATAGCCTTTCATACAAAGTAGGAGTCGGGGTTTTTTTATCTTCATAGCTGTTATTGGCTTTTCCCATGCCAATGTTTGAAGGGTCAGCAGTTTGTACCATCTTGGTTTTATATTTATGCTTCTTCCCAAAAAATTGGCTGTTTTACTTGCTGAGCTTACATAATTTCTTTCTCGTCCCTCGTCCCCCGTCGTGTCCCCCCCGTCCGTCCCCCCCCCCACCCCGAAAAAAAAAATCCCAAACCCCAATAAACTTGAGTTGAAAGTTTAGGAGTTTTAATTCATGTCAGAGTCACCTCTCTTCCCATGGAGGTCTGTGGCACAGAATGAGACTGAATGACATTTGACAAACTTTCTGCTTGGCACAAAGTTGCAAAAAAACTTGTATGTTCTCATTATCATTTTGGTAACTTTCCTGTAGGCCAGTAGAGATACAATACACCTGATTCAGAGCAGAGTAGCTGCCTGAGTTTCAGGTAGGTTCTTCCTGATTCAGATCCTTGTAAGCAAACAATAAATTAGAGCTCTATTCTTAAGGTGCCTTCTGAAGGCCCTGTTGTTCTGCAAACCCTTTGTTTCAGGAACTTCCTCGTTCAGGAACTGATATTGTTGAATTAGAATGGGTGCTATTGCTTTGAATAGTATGCAAAGTACAAATAGGCCATGGGTGCTTAAGGGGACAGAGCAGAGCTTTGGTTTTTGTTTTCCTTTTGTTTATAACAACCCGCTCAAAATATTTATGATTGAGAAGCTGATATTTTCTCCAGTAAAGAGCCTATTGTCCACTTTAAAGCAGTTGAGAAAGTACTCAGAGTATATACTGGTTAAATTGTTTATTTTTAGTGGTGTACACATGGCATTGCTGTCCTGGAATTGATCATAAATACATAGCTGTTGTGGGAGTTTTGTTGAGAAAGAAAAACCTGTAATGAATTAAATATGCTTCACAAGGAAAGAAGTAGGTCAAACATTGGGCTACATTAACCTCATCTTATACAGAAAGACTGTTGTTTTCACCTGTGGGACTTTGGACTTGTCTACACACAAAATTATTCCGAAACACTTATTAGGTATGCTGCCGTAATTACTCTCGATTAAAACCATGTGTAGACAAATCTTATGCCAGCGTAAGGATTCACTTTCTTGAATTCTCTTAATCCACTTTGAAAGTGGATTAAGTGAAACCAGGAAACAACTCGGCCATTCCGGAGTGAATGAACTATTTGAACACTGTTCTGCTTTGCATTCACATCTGACCTTATTCCGGCATAATTCTCCTGGGCTGAGAGGCTCTTAGGATATATCTACATAGCAAATAAATGTGTGATTATAGACATACCAACCTCTCCTTTACTCTCACTGGTATGAGTAACAGCAGTAATGAAAGACGGTAGCAGAGACTTCAGTACAACCTATTAACTGGAGCATACACACAGTGGGGCTGGGCACAGCCTCTGCTGAAATACACTTCATCACACCCTCGCTTCAGATAGAACTCGCGTCCCTTAGACTAATACCGGGGTTGGGAGTGCCTCTCTGCACCTCTGGTGTGGACGCACACCAAAAATTGCATATGCGATAGGACTGAGCAGCTGAGCTATATGGAAAACAGGTGAATTTAACTTCAGAGGTTAATCACACTGGAGAAGAAGCATGGCTCACACATTTTTAATATACACACCTTTGACAACCAAATAAAGCGTCAGCCATGCAACTGCAGAGGCCAAATTAAATATGCTGTAGAGAAGCACAACTCAGTTGATTTCAGGGCTGATTATGGCTCCATAGGTGAGATCTTGCTTATTTGACTAATACTTGTTTTGTTGACTATCTGCTCATTTATTTTAATGAAATTAACGCATTTTAACACCCCTTTAAGTGCATTCCAAAAATAGCAATTTGATTAACTAATTCACTTTTAAAAGTGTAACAATCACAAGTAAAAATCTCCCTGTTAGCTGAGGTATGGAACAATTCCAAGTAGCGTCTTGGGTAGCTATGCCATACCCTTCATCCTTTTAAACAAACTTCCCACATCAATCAGAAGAGCCTCACTTAAAAATGAATGGTGAAAGACAGGCAACAATCAAGTTGTATGCAACTCTTTTCAAGTCTACAAAAAAATTTATCAGTAATGTACTCTGCTGAGACAGTATACTTAAGGCAGGTAAGAATTTAGTCTAAAAGCAGTTCAAAACAATTCCAAAACAGAAACATGAAACAAACTTGTCTTTCTAGCCCAGCCAGAAAGCACCTTGAGTAGCTTGGGTTTAAAAAAAAAAAAAGAGGCAAAAAACGCTTTCAGTTTCAGGCTCCTTAAAGTGATGCTTGGACTGTACTATATTCTGAGAAGGATTTCTTTTCCCCAGACTCTTTTTCCACTTGCAACAGATTATCTCACCATTTAAAATAAGGTGCTGTTAGACAGCACAGAGTCCAGCAACAGAAAAGGTTGTACACTAACTTCTCCCTGACTTTATCTCCTTATAAAAACTGGAATAGCAAAACCTGCTTAGTAATAATATTAAGCAAAGGCAATTTTCCCTTTTATTATATTTAAATGAGGAAAACGGAAGTGTTAACACTAATATTAAGGCTGAATTGAGGCAGCTGCAAAAAGTAATTTTGTTTCGGCCCTGCTAGCGTGTCCCTTCAGGAGTTCCACCGTGCTAGTTACCTGTGCATTGGCAGTGCTGTATCTTGTTATTAAAATAGGCGGTGCAAAACGCAGCATGGAACAGGTAAACTTGACTTTGGGTGCTGCTGGGACGCTCTGTGGTCACTGTGCAGGTGCTGTGGCGTTTCAGCAGTTTGGGATACCAACAGTGCGTGTATAACAACTGATCTTTAGCTGAAGAGGCACTTAAATCTGAGCTACCACGGATAGTTTCTCTTTAAGCGAGGCCTAGCTCTGGAAATACTTTTGCATGCGAGTTAAATCCGGCATGTAAAAGGCCCCCTGAATTCAGCAGGGCCATTCATGTAGACTTACAGGATTTGCCTTTTGAAAGTACAAAAATCAAGGCAAGCAGATGCAGGTGGCCTGCCAGCCCCTACCATTACTGCTAACAGCACTCACGGCGTGCACGGCGGTCACGCCGACTTCGGTGGTGGCTGCAGGCCTAAGCGCGCTCCCTATTTTAACGTAAAAACGCCCTGCTTTCACAAGTAGATGCTCCGCAACCTTAGCAGCAGAGGCAGGGAGGAGAGATGGTTCGAACACCCGTGATTACACCCCGCCAGGGTTTGCGCCAGCCTCCTGCTCTCCCTAGCAGCGACGCCATTGTGCTAGCCCATTTCCAAACTACCGCCCTGCCTCCTCCGGCCCCGCAGCCCACGGGGAGCACGGGTGCACCCCAAATTCAGCCCGCTGCCGTACGGGTCTGGCCGTCGGGGCCCTCTCCCCCCACCCCCAGCCTTCCATTGCAGAGGCTTGGAGGAGATTTGGGGGGGGGGGGGGGGGGCGGTGCGGCGCCGGGCCTGCACGGCACCAGCGGCTGCACCGCCGGCAGCGTTACTGTCGCCTACCTTCCTCTTGCATTTCGGGTAGTTTGGGTTGGGGTTTTTTTTGCTTTTTTCTTTATTTTTTTTCCTGGTGCCCCCCCCGTCCCGCCCCCCGTCCCCCCCCCGCGGTGGCTCGGCTAATGGCCTGCTGGCGGCTGGCGGCGTGTGCGTGCCTCCGTGTGTCCCCGCATCCCCGGGGCGAGGTGTCCCGGCCGCCGCCGCAGGACCCGGCCGCCCGCATCCGGGCTGGGCTGCCGGGGGCCGGCACCCCCTCCCCGCACACCGTGTTCCCTAGTTTTCTTTTTTTTTTTTTCTTCTTTGGTTTTTTTGGGGTTTTTTTGGGGGGGTGGGGGGTTGGTTTTTTTTCTTTCCAGGTGGGACTTGGCGGTGACCGGCGAGGCTCGCCTGGCACTGAATGTCACCCTGAAGGTAAAATGAAAGACAAAAAGATGAACGCATGCCTGCTCCCCTCGGCCCCGCCGCCGCTCCCCCGCGCCCGCCGGCGAGCGGCCGCCACCATCGCGGGGCGGCAGCCCCCGCCGCGCCCCGGATTTCCTGTCCCGGCTTTTTATTATTAAAAAAAAAAAAAATTAAAAAAAAAAAAACCCGCATGCAGAAGAAACGTGCACGTACCCGGTAACGAGCCCAGGAAAAACCCGGCCGCTTTCCCCCTTCTCCTGCCAAGTTATCATTGAGAAAACAGACAGGCGGCGTGACGTCCCGGGTCAGGCCGAGTGCGGACCGGCGCTACCAAGGCGGCAGGGAGGCCCGGGGAGGCCGCCGGGGCCGGGGACGCGGGCCCGAGCCCGCCGCTCCCCGCCCGCCGCCGCCGCCGCCCGCCCGCCGGGCCGCGCCCGCCGCCCCGCCGCCCCCCGCGCCCCCCGCCCCGCCGCCGCCGCCCCCACCGGCCTGCAGCCCGCCGGCGGCTCCCCCCTCGCCGGCGGAGGTCGCGGGAGCCCAGTTAAAGGAGGCGTGTGTAAAGATTTTGCAATGTCCCTGCATGGTGTTGTAGACTTTCCTAGCAAAGAAACCGGCTTCGGCTTCTTTAAAATCCCCGACGACTCACCTGATTAACCTGCCTGCGGTTCTGAGCTGACCAGGTAAAGCGAGCCCCCCCCCTCCCCACCCCGCACCTCTGCGAGCTGACATTGCATCGGGGGCATGTTTTTGCTTGGAGACGAGCCGCTGCCAGAAGCGCTCCCCCCCCCCCCCCCCCTTCCACCTTCAGACCTTGCCAATTGCACTTGCTCAGAGTCATTCCCCCCCTCCCCCCCGAAAAAAAAAAAAATCAGCTTCGTAAAAAGCCGCACAACAGCACCGGCCACCCGGGGTTTGGTGGTTCTCGTCTCTCGGGCAATTATTTAAAATTATTGGGCCGGGGGGGTGGGGGGAGGGAGAATGATTTTAAAAATTATTTTTTCTGCTGACAGCTCCTACCCCAGGAGGTGGTTTGTGTGTGTGTGTGTGTGTGTCCGTGTCCCCTTGCCCAGGGTCAGGAGTGCCGGGGAAGTGACGAGGCTGGAGCCAGCAAGAGTTTGGGGCCGGGGTCCCGGGGTGGCTCTGGCGGTTGCGAGCGGGGACGGGGGACCGGACTCTCCAAGCCGGTGCCGGGGCGCGTGTGATTGTCGCGACGGTTGCCCGTGTCGCCCTGCCTCCCCCGGGGTGCCCTTTCGGGAGCGCCGAAGTGTCCCGGCTGCGGCGCGGTACGGGCCGCCCCGGCCGGGGGGGGCTCGTCCTCGCCTCCGTCCCTCCCCCGCCGCCCTCTCTTTCCTGAAACACTTGGGCGGGAGGAGAGCAGGCCTGGTGGGAGCCCTGCACGCCGGGCGGGGGGCATCCCTCCTGCTCCTGCTCCGGGGTGGTTCTTTATCGCTGTCCGCGGGTGGCTGGAGCGGCGGCGTGGCCGCCCCACGCGGGACGCGCTTTGCTCTGCCGCCGCCGCCGCGGTGTCAGGACCCGCGGCCGGGCGCCGGGGACACGCACGCACAAAGGCAGCGGGGCAGCTCGCACCCCAGAGCAGGAGGGGCGAAGGAAAGTGTGGAAAGTCAGCCTACTCCTTGCTCCTCCCGATACCTCACCCTCCCAGCTCCGGCCGTGAGGGGTTAAGAGAAGTGGTTGCACGTGGGGGTCTGAATGTGTGACCCGGCTGCCAGGAATCTTTTTATTTTTTTCCCCTTTTTTTAAATTTTTTTATTTTCCCTTGGGCCGTTCGTGCTATGAAGGAGCGAGTGGTCTGGAGGTATATTTTGAAGAGCTGCAGGGGAAGCGCTCCAAGTACTTGGTCTAGTTAATATGTTTCTTGCGATAGCAAAGAAGAAAGGACTGCATTTAGGAGATGACTAAATAATGGGGGAGGCAAGTAAAAATGAGTGGAATATAAAGGAGAGGAAAATGAAGGTGAATGGTAGTGTGGGAAGGCAGGCGCTGAGCAGCTTGGGTTTCTCTCCTGTAATTGCCCCCCCTTCCAATCCTTTTCATACTATGAAGGAGACCCTAACAGCAAACGTAACCCAACAGAAAACCAGATGACTCTCCCCACCTTCCCCCCCCCCCCCCCGCCCATCTTCATTTGTGGCTGGGGAGGAAATCTGAATGCCCTTTGTGTAAAACCACCAAAGTTTTAAGCATTTCTTGGCCACCCTGTCTTAAATACAAAGTGTGAAACTTACCTGATACATTTTGGTGTTACTTCCCTGTTTTATTTCAGAGGACAAAACGTTCTGGTGTAGCATACCTACCGTCACTTTCAGAACGGGAGTAGTTTACAATATAACCTACATTAGATTATACATGGTGCATGCGTTGCTTTTCCACTGAAAACAGCCAAAGACTTAGCATGACGAAGCGACTCATGTGGTTATGATCTTCCTTGTCTTGAGACCATCAAGGTAGCTGCAGTTCTGCATGTTTGGGGGGGGGGGGGGCTGTCTGTGGTTGTGAGGGGTTTCATGTCTGTATGGGAACCCCGGCCAGGCCTCCTTTTAGAGGACTTTATGGTTTAAAAGTGCCAGGGGCAGGAGAAGGTAAACATGACATTCGGTGTGCTCATTATCAAAATAAGGAAAACAAATCGATTGCATTAACTCTGTGCGCAGTATCAGAGTTATTCCACAGTATTTTGTCAGAAATTAAAAGGTTACCACTAGAGTACTATATCCCTATCTCGAGCCTGGCACCACTTATTACTGCAACGGTATTTCAATATTAAGTGATTCTAGAGATATTTCATCTTTCATTTTGAATCCTGAATTTGAATCAGCATTAGGATGTCAGGGCTGCGAGATAAGGTATAACAAACTAAGTAGACAGCTGAAGGGCTCCTGGTGAAGGTGTTGCTGAGAAGGATATCTTGGGCCGTTCGCAGTAACCTTGTTTACAGGGACGTTTCAATTGCAACCTGAATTTCAGCGAGAGGCTGCCTGGACTAATGCCTGCGTGTCTGAAACCCATCACGAGTGTCTTTTGCACTCTAAACCTTCTCTCTGCCTTCCTTGCAGACTCGCAAAAACTTTTCTGGAAGGTTACGATGATTTTCTGATATGAAAATTAAGATGTTTTCCTAAGAGGAATGCTGCTCTTTGAACTCGTGTACATTAACAACAAAGTATTCATGAGGTTTGATTTTTTTTGGGGGGTTCTCTGATGTGTCAGGATCAGTAGTTACACTAATCTTTTTAACTTCATGTATATGGCTTTGATTTATTATATTTAAGTCTCGGTGGTTTCGAATGTATTTTGCAGCACATGAAGTCGGTTCAAGTCAGAATGTGAAGAGATGCATATTGTAACAAGGAACAGTTTTGTAGTGAGCTGCTAATTTTTTGTTTTCTTTTCCTAAAGCTGTTCCAGGAAAATCACGTGCATTTAGTGAGTGGGTGCTAAATGCCAGCAGCCACATTGATGAAGAAAAATGCTGTTGAAATACTTTGGAATAATAAATAGGATACGTAATGGTCAACCACAAGATAAAAATTTTACACAGTCTTTTTATGGCTCTAAATTGGCTGCATTGTAAACCAAGCTTACTACTCTATTAAGTCATCAGAGTTTTCAATTATTTAAGATTTCTAGTCAAGCTATCTAATATAGCCTTCATCGTCCATATCAGAAAATTATACATAAGGTTGTAATTCCTTGTTGTTGGTATGTGAGGGCTTTGTTGTGGATAGGGGGGCTTAATTTTGACTTACCAGGACAAAAATTACAAAGCATGCAAACATTAAAATGATATAGAAATAGCCCCAGTCCTACGGAATGGGGATAGTTACAGCAGTGAAATGTACCTAATACAATTTGAGATCCACTCACTAAGAAACCTTGACAGTATCTGCCTTGCAGGTACCGTGCGTTTGGAAATACTATATCTCCATTTAAATGCAGATCTTCAGTTTTCTCCAGGGGGCAGTTGGCGAATCTTTCGATTGAAGCACTGGTTCTGGAAAAACTAACGGAAGATTTACCCAAGAACAAGAGACCCTTTCAAGTCTGCCTTTTTGAAATAATGATTATAAAATTTCTTAATATTGTGATTTTGTATTGATTTCGAATGCCTTTTCAAAAGTCACACGAAAGGAATAGTGTCTTTTACTCAAGGTAGGCCAACAGTTTGCATGCTTGTTTAGCAATCTTAAGAGAGATAACCGTTACAAATAAGTTCTTTGTTTTTACATGGGTATTGTGTTTGTGTGTGAGTTTCCTCAAACGGACAGAGCAGTCTTGCTTTGATTTTGACCTAGATTCCTCCTGATTATTCCTATACAGCTAGTACCTGCTTATTTCCCGCTGTGAAAATAGGAGAACAACTGTTGATGCTATCTAGCTGGAGCTGCATGGGCAATCGGCACGCTCGTCCAGTAATCTCCCCTCCTCCTCCAAGGCTTCATTAGTAACAGATAAAATAGTGCTGCAGTCCAAAGAGGGTGCAAGCCAATATTTTCTCTTCTGTGAATTTTCGTTCTTTGAGGGTTTGATTCAAAGAACGACAGGAAAAAAAAAATGGGTAGAATGAGTGAATTTATTTCTGTTTCCAGATTTGGCACCCAAATTTTGCACACTTGCAGGGATGAACAGGGCTATGTTTTATCTGAAACAAGTCTCAGATCCAGCTAACTCTGTATTTGCTTGAAACTCAGTGCCAGTAGTCAGTCAGTCCTTCCCAGAGGGGGTTGTCCGATCCAGTCCAGTTTTCTATAGTTTTTGCAGCTGTCTGGTTTGCAGTGCAACCCAAGGCACTAAAAGCCCGGGACGCAGGGAGCGGGACCTCCCTGTTTGGGATGAAGGCGGCTCAAACTACCTGGTGCAGAGGAGACAAAAGAATCTGACCTTTTCTAAGCCGGGTGCCACGAGCTGCACGCATTCCCAGCCACTCCGGTCTCCCCACCATGGGCAATGGTGCTGCCTGGGGATGCTCCCCTTGGCCCTGTGCCAGAGCCGTGAGGCTGTGGAGATGTCATCCGTATTAGGCTCACCTGTTAATGGCATATAACCCATTGGCCTCAATACCCTGGAGAAAACATGCACTTCAGCCTCTGCGTGGAGTTCGGGCAGATATGCAAAGTCCAATCTTACGTGCATCAGCGTTGATGGCAGAGCTCCCATTCGGCTTAATTGATATTCCTATAAACATCTGCAGGTTTCTGTTTCTAGTGGAAGCTACAGCTGGGTGGACTTCTTAAATGAATGTTTTGCATATTGAGGTTGAAAGGAAAGTCGAGCCTGATACATTAACTTATCATCTGTGTCATTCTCTTGACATCACTTGGATTACTACAAGCATATATGACAAGGAGATTAGGTGCAAGATCTTCACACACACATGCTTTTGTTAGCATGTTTATCAGTGGAGATGTTACTTCTCTGAAAACCTTAGTCTAAGTCAAGTCTAGGCAGGTACAAACCTGTGCATGCATATACAAGTCGAGCAGGGCCTATCCTTTATAATACATTTTTTTCCCCTTAATATCTGAGCAAGATCTCTTATTATAACTCAGCCATTAGGGGAAAGAAAATGGAACTTTTCTCAAACAGCTTTTCTGTTGGGGAATCTAGTGGCAGTTGCTTTGAAGCATGTGTAATTGATTATCATACATTTATTTTAAAAAGGAGACATAACAAGGAATCTAACATGATGTTTTGGAATATATCTTCTCCCCACAACGTTCTTGAGGGAGATGTAAGGTTGCAGGCATCATTTCATGCCCTGTATGTTTTTGAACATAAATCAAAGAAATTGTTGGAGAGTTATAGATGTTCATAGCAACTGTAGCTATAATAAACACATGCAGTATATATTTTCCAAGCTATTTTGTATGGGTGAAAAGCTGAAGCTGGCATTTTGTACGAACAATTCAACTTAATCACTGAAAATTTATTTCCTAGTTAGGGTGGATTACCAGTGTAGCGTGAAGTTGTACACCTTGGTTTAAGTTCATCTGGTTATGAAGCCTCACTTAAAATTGGGAAAGAATTTAAGTTGGATCTAGACACCTTAAATTAATTATTCCAAATGTCAAATTTATTGTGATGCCTCCATGGCAATATTTACATCTGTGTTTCAAAGTATGCTGGATACTTAGAGAGCAAATAAAAGACAAGAACGGTATGAAAAAACTAAGCAATCTTAATTGTACGCATAGCACAAAACGTGACCATAGTAAATACAACAGGAAGGAGAACCCTGAATGATCAGGTAGTGCAGAGCTGCTGATGGGAACAACACCTAGCTTAGGCATACAAATTTCTTGATGATTGTATTAGTTTTGGTTTAAAGTCTTAATAGATGAAAAGGGAGAAGTTACTTTTATGGATTAATTTCAATGAGAAGAGCATATCCACACGGTGTGTGAGGATGAGGAAGGTGCTCTATACATTGGTGAGGCTCCAAATGCATTAAAATGCTAAAAAGAAAATCCAGTAATCACAGTGAGTATGTATATGGATAGACTGGAGATAGGACACATTCAGGATCCGTGCAGAGATCAGACAGGTCTAGATGAACAGAGTTTCAGACTTAATATTTAAGCAAAATCCTAAGTGTCTGAATATAACAGGTGTTTCTTGGGAGTCTGGCCTTCCTGGTGCTTTCAGGTGTAGCTCTCATAACTCTGTGAACTCCTATTGGGTTCAGAGATTGATAAATAAACCCGGTACTGCTTACTGAAAATTTTAAGACTAGCTAAAAGGTGTGACTTTTAAGAGTGTCACTGTGCCTCTGCTGGACTTCTGTTTTGTTGTCGTTACTTTCAATCATTCCTCTTTTATTACGAAAGCTAGAAATCCGTTTTTAAAAGAGAAAGCTGTTCTCTTATTGCTTGACTCTTGGAAACAGAATTTTAAAATATACAACAAATATCCCGAGATTGATGCTAAAACTGAGAATTTGCTCTGTTTTACTTGTTTGTAGTATTAGCCTTAAATGACTTTCTCTTGATGATGCCTTGAATTTTAAGACCCTCATGCATTAAACAAGAAGCTGTCTAAACTGTTAAAACTGATGGAGGTCAGGAAGGCAGAGCACGGCCCACCTTGGGCACCAGTACTAGTTCAGACTTCAGAAGAGCAGGCAGTGGGGTTGGTTTCCAAGGGCTACCCTTTCCGCTGGGGACGGGTGGAGGACAGGTGGAGACATACAGCTTCTGACATTGCGTAAGCTCAGGGTTGGTTTCCTCTTCTTCATTTCTCGCCTAGCTCTTGCTCTCTATCCTCTCTGTACATTTTTTGTGGCCTCTCCTGAGTAGCCAGGCTACTTTACTCCATCCTCTGAAGGCTGGAAAACGAACTTGGAATTGTAACTCTGCTCCCTGCCGTATACAATGCTGTGAAAACAGAATTCAGTGAGAAAATCAGCAAGGAGGGGAGAGGGCAGGCAGAGTGGCACAGGTTGAGGTACAGCTGGGAAGACAGGGAAGAGAAAGATTTGGCAACTCCTGTGTGTCCTGTGGTTGGGATCCACGTATACTTTTACAAAAGAAGGGAGTTGAAGGATCTGTGTTCCTGGTCCATATTGACCCAGCTGTGATGGATGGGACATGATTATAGGGGAGAGGTAAGGAGGAGTGTAACCTGGAGCGGACGTCCTCTAGCCGGCTGGGTTGTGTGGTGTAGGACTGCTCAGTACAGTTGGGTTACTGCTTTCATGCTGCATTTGGGAGTCTCAGCCTTTCTGCGCAGACACTTGGGTATTTAGAGGCTCTTGAGGAGGAAACTTCATTCACTGAAATTCCTGCTTCCACAGGGATTTTTTTTTTTACTTGTCTTAAATTAGTATCTTGAGTTCCACCTGACGAAAAGAGCTTGTTTTACTCTGTGCTGAATTTGTAACAGAAAAAAACCCTCTCCTGCCGTATTCCAGTCAGAAGAGAGCAGGTGGACAAGGGTTGAGAGGGAGGGATGTGGAGTCTGGGCAGCAGGCTGGGCGCTGGAGCACGGAGAGCAGGCGGTCCAAGGTCACGGCCCTTCTTATGGCACAGCTGGGAGCTGAACGCACAACCTCAGGTTTTAGTCTTTTACCTTCCTCCGACATGCAATCCCTGTCTCGCAGCTTGAGCAACAGAAACTGTGCTTTTGCAACACGCGTTGAATGTGATGGTGCTGGTTTAGGCATGGAAAGGTGAATTGATGTGTCGGAGGTGACGCAGCCACTCAGTGAGCCCAGCCTCCTAGCCAGGACTTTGATTCCCTGCCTTGCACTGTCTCTCCCAGGAGAACAGCAAGATTGAAGTGTGCCACCACATGCTTTCACTTCTCTGGTGTGAAATGGTCCAGGCTGGACAGGATCCTTCTCCCAAAGGAGAGAGACAAATTTGGGTGGAAGTTCATGTTGAATCAGTATGGTTACCCTGCTATAAATGGTGCCTACCTTTTGTAAAGATTATTTTTAATGTTTTACTGATCAGATTTTGCTTGGTTTTATTATTATTTTTTTTTAATCAAAGGGAAGTGAGGAGATGAGCTATGAGTATCTCTGAAAATTGGGCCACAAAACCTTATACTTGTTTGTGCTTGTGAGTGTGCGTGTGTGCAACGTGCGGATGCACACTTGGATGTTGTGTATGTACAGGATCTCAATTACTTTGCTGCTTGAATCATAAAGCATGCTGCCTTGATGTACTGTCAGTTTTGGCTTCTGCCCTTTGGAATAAAGTTCAAAATATTAAAGAAATAACACGCAATGTACTAGTAACTAGAATAGTCATAGCGCCCGAGGGGAAAAGAGGGTGGTGAATAATCTGTCTTACAAATGCCCAGAAAAAAACTCCTCCTAACCAAACTCTGCAATGTTGCACTTTTAAAAGGGACTTTTCTAAATTTTGTGTCTGAGGTTTGCTGGTTATCCGGGAGAGAAAAGTAGGTCCTGTTTGGGAAGAAGCATGCAAGCTCTACCGCCACGCTCTGACCGTGTGTGGGGGAATGTATGGTCCCAGTTACTCTTTGGAGAATCACCCTGGGCTAAATGGTGAAACAACTAAATCCGAATTAATTATTGATAGTTCTTTAACAACAAATGTGAGGATGTGTTTGGAATATTGCTTCCCAGTTTAAGAGTTGAAATAGCGCTGGCAGATGTATTATTTTAAAATGTTGCTCTTCTGGTCTTATTAGTTTACTTGGATAGCAGTAAGAACCGCAGAAGCTGATGCAGGTTCTGCCTATCCCTGGCTGGTTCTGGAGGGCCAAGGCAGGAGCTAAGGGGACACTAGCAGATATTTGGAGTCACACTGGGACTTTGGTCAGAATATCAAACTTTACCGAACTGGGGGTGTTGTGCTCCACGGTTTTGGTCCAACAGGGACCATGTTAAAAGGCTCTAGCTAAGATATTAAATGAAAGAACCAGCCCACTCCCACTCACAAAATCTTTTGACGTGTGCTCTGTATCAGAAAAAAAAGCACTGAGAAGTGTGTGACTGATGCAAGGCAGGCTCGGGATGAATTTAGGATAAACAGGATGCCTATTGCACTTAATTTAGCAATTCTAAGGCAGAAAATGCTTTTGAGCACAGATAACAGCTTCTCATCTGCAAATGCCACAATCGAGACAAAGCAAAATATATTGTGGCAAATTCTGCAGCTCACAGTCGTGACACAGTCAAAACCTCCTATTACAGTGAGGGAGACTTCTGCTTGTATCATGACTGCCTAGGATGCAGGATTTCAGAGCGGCGTTAATAAAAATAATACAGTAAATATACAGTTTCAAAAGTCCTGCAGGACATGCAGCAAATGCCAGTGATTCGAACTGGGTGAAGTTGTCAAAGGTTGCTTTGCTCTCCAGAGCCTGGCAGTAGCTCCACTGAAATGTGATGCCATTGGTTTTCAGCAAAGGTTTCTTTCTGCAGGGCTGCAAACAGAGATCAGCTGCTACTGTGTATACACAACTAGGGAGCAAATCAAGCAGCACATTTAAGCAGCCTTTTTAACCCTGAGACTTTCCAAGATTTCTTCTTCACGCAGGAAGTTTCCTTTATATTGTCAGCTGTAGCACTTTGCTCATGTAATGAGATCAGAGCTAGGATCACTGCTGCACAGTAGAAAGACTTCCTTAAGACATTTGTCCTTGAAACTGCACCAAACTCTTGGAAGAACCCAGAACCTGTAAGTATGTATGATATAGGCAACAATAGCACGGTGCAAAGCTGCAATCAACCATTATACGCTATCCGATTAGCAGGGCAGGAGGGATTTCTTTTTTTTTTTTTCGGATGTTATGTTACATTCATTTTCAATTTGTTCTAAGGAAACAAATCAATTCGGGCTTCTGATACAGTGACTTTGCAGTAGATGAGCTGGTAGTAATATGTTTGATTTAACTATTTGTTGCTCTCATGTAGCTTGTGGGACAATTATTGTAGCCATCGAACTATAGAGAACTTTTCTTATGTTTTTAGGCATTTTAAAGGATTTGGGGGTCCATCTTGCAAATAAGTTTTTGCTTTGCTTTTTGATTTTGGCAACCCCACCCTACACCAAACTATAAATAACAGGGCAAACGGAATTAGTGTGTATTGTTCTTAGGTAGCAGTAAAATATATTTGTTTGCAGGCTTAATTTAGTCATTAACAACCTTGCACTGTTTGGGGTGGGTTTTGTCTTAATTGAATTCTACTCAAGGCTCTCTATTTTGTGTTTTACTATCTTGTCTGTGTCTAAGTTACTTTGCTGGGACTGCAGTCTGGTTAAACCTGTATTTAAGCACTATTTATATTCCGAGCACATTTCTGGTAAATTAAGTGTTTGAGATATTTTTTTTTAAAGCCTTAAACAGTATAGT
Organism: Phalacrocorax carbo; assembly: GCF_963921805.1. Taxonomy (NCBI): domain Eukaryota; kingdom Metazoa; phylum Chordata; class Aves; order Suliformes; family Phalacrocoracidae; genus Phalacrocorax; species Phalacrocorax carbo. The sequence continues at coordinate 27,198,767 of NC_087515.1, read as the reverse complement.
TTTATTAGCAGTGAGCGCCAGAGAAGGCACAACATGGATGAATGTCAGACATAGACCACATAACCTAAGTCTTCTGTGCACTAAGTCCGATCCGAACGTGTCCACTTCTGTGACTGCAACTAATAAAAGCCTTGAGTTCCCTTTCAATAAATTTTTCATATGCAATGATACTTCTGTTTATCAGATTAATTTCTCCCAGGTTAGCCTGATTGATAGCTGGATTGTGGTTTCTTAAGAGCTTTCTCCATGAAACCCCACCGAAGAGCTGCATTCCATTTAACCAGTGAATGTAAAAACTGGTAACCATGGATTCAGCCACCACTAACTGTCGAGAGCAATGACTTGTTGTAAACAATACAAATGAGCCAGGATAGCAGAAGCAACCAGACATGAAATGATTTTAATAGAAATTACGGTAAAGGTCATGTGATTCTGTATTGGCTTGAATTCAGTGTTAAAGGGAAAGTATTTCAGTTTTTCAGGTTTGATTTAAATTGCACATCTCCGCTGGCTTCATGTTTGCGTAAGACCCCCAGAAGGGAAAATGAAGCAGTTCTTTGGAAATGCCTCTGCTTAATTGCATGTTGTGACTTAGGCCCTGATCCTGAAAATGTGGGAATTACTCTAATCAGTGGGATTATTCATGTACTTAAAATTTAGTATTTGTAATTGTTTGTAGGATCGAGGCCTTTCTAGGTAAGTTAGTAGGAAAAAAATTATATTCTAAGGAAATAATAACCTGTCACTAAAGATAAATCATGGAAATGCAAGTTCTAGTACTGTTGTATGGTTTAGTTAGAGATTTTTGTTTGCTTGTTTCGATAACATGAAAACAAGTTATATTTATCCTTTCGTTTTTAAATGTTATGACTTTCATTTCTCATCTACCATTCCTCAAATCCTCTTCCTAATTTATAGCCTCTCTTTTGGAGAACTGGTAAACCATAGTGTCAGCTATTATAATACAGTGTGATGATAGGCACATGCAGATCGCATGAGCAGTCGTGTGTCCTATCTCAGGAATTTCCATCCCTACAAAATCTTTGCTGACTCCCAGCTGTCACATGGCTGTCACTCACAAATTCTAACCATAACCAAATCCTCCTCCCTGGGCATGCGCTCACCAAACCTCTCTACCTACATGTAGACGCAGGCATAAACGTCCCTGCTTAAGCACTTTCTCTGCGTAAATGGGTCTCTCCCCCAAGCCTGCTGCATTCCACTGATGTTTCTCCCTTAATTTGTTCCTGGGTGCTACTTCCCTGCTGTGCCTGTGCTTTGTAAGGAGGAACCTGGAATGGGAACGGTAGTCAGTAAGAAAGGCAAAGAAAAATAACTTTGCACATTATTTAATATAACAATTCAAATCAGTGCGATTCTAAATTCAGAACCTTCATGGCCCCCTCAACCTCTCAAAACAAAAATTAACCCTTACTGTTCTGTAGACAGCACTGTCACCTTGCAGTATACTGACCTACTGTTTTGTATATTTGCTTGTCATAACATTTATATTATTTGGAAAACTTAGATAGATTATAAGAGTCCTAGACTGGAACTTTGGTTATTTCTGTATTTCTAGGTTATTTCTGATTTTACAGATGTCACATACATCTATGTTTTTTATCAGTAATTACGATTTATATATTTTTCAACCAGAAGTATTTAAAACAATTTCTCATCAATCAGCCAACCAGTCTCTGCCGAGCACAGGTTGCAACTAAAATGTATAGGCAGATACAGGACAAGTCCTGCTTTCCCTATTCTTCTGAGTTGCCTTGCCAGACAGAGAGGGCGATTGCTTGTGTGAGTCAGGGAGGTAAGATTTAGCTTATACATAGATTAACAGCAGGCAAAAATAGACTGACTTCTACTGAAAATAAATACTTTTGAAGAGTAAAAGGAAAGCACTTACACAGGAATATTTGGGGGGAAAAAAAAGCTGAATTGCAAAATATTTTCTGTTGCTTGTCTGTATCAGTGTTAAGAGTGTATTGGTATTCCTGTAAATCAGACCTATAAGTATATTTACCAAAAGGGAGGAGGTGGCTAGACAGAAAAGATACCACCTTGATATTGCATCCCAGTATCCTGGGACAAATCCAGCACTGGAAGTAAAATGCAGGTAGAAGCACAGTGAGACTCGAGATCAATATCCAAGTAAATTGGGGAAGCCGCACTGGCCTCCTTACCATGAGCTTATTACGAAGCATTAGTAATTCCTACACCCCTTGAAAACCAGGTGGGGGGACGTCTGAATCGTTGTGACTGAAGAAACCAAGTTTCAATCTGGAGAGATAATGCGGCGTTTGGAAAGGAAGGAGTGCACCGTGGTCCTATTGACTTCACTGGCATGGGACAACAGGCAGTTTCCCTTTACTCCAAGTACCTTTGGCATCTTTACGATCTGTGACATATGTGCTTGTCTACTCTCCTGTATTTTGCATCACATACTGACTTCGTAATGCAAAACTTGCAGGAGTTAGTGGGTGAGCTGCCAGAACTCCTTGCCCATCTGCAAATAGGAAGAACTGGGAGGCAAGTCCCCTTGTTCCTCTCCCAGTTTATAAAGTTCAGGTGCTGGTTGACGGGCAGGAGACTTAGACCAGAATTCTCATTTGAAGCAGAGCTCTGTGAAGATGTATTTGAATTCCCTAAGTGGAGACCTCAGTATTTTACCCATAGAGAAATCTCAGTGTGTGTGCAGTAAGGCAAATGTTGCAGTGCATACTTAGGAACCAGCAGAAATATTTAACATTAAAATAATTAGTAATAACTGATGATATCTCCTTTGTAAGCACAGTAATATGCAATCAATTAGATATTTTTTGTATATGAAAATACCATATTGGCAGTCCTGTCAACTAAATTCAAGTGGCTTAAGTACATTCACCTTCTATTAAAAAAAAGAAAAAAAAGCGCGGTCTTGATATTGAGGTACCAGGTATCGGGAATATAGGGTAAACTGGTGTCCACATCTACTCACACTTTACTTCATGGTTGAGACAGTCAACAGCACTGCAGGTAAGTGCTGCAGTAAATCAGTAGCGTTTGTCAGATGGACTCCTGGCTATCAGGAACTGGACTGAAACTACTTAATTTCATGGAGCATGGCAAACTAGTGGGTCACTGAATGACAGAATATTGTTCTCTGAATTATTAACTCTATGTAAGCATTGCAGTGTTTTATAAATTTCTGTTCCTTTCTAGTTTTACCTCTTAGCTTGTTTGGGTAAGCGAGTTTTTTTTTGAGGACTCCTATAGTCATTTTGTCTTTGAACATTTCCAAAGCTACTTCTTTCCGTGGGCTATTGAAGACCCATGATTTATGGGTTATAACGTTCTCCAGGTCAGCAAAACTGTCGTGGGGTCTAAAGACAGGACTGTGATCTGTATCAGCTGCATTAACTTTCTGTGACTAGAACGCGCCTTTGATTATTCTGCATTATTCCTTTGTACAAAATAAGGTCATTCACTGTGTATTTTAGTTTCAACAGAACCAGACTGTCACTGACCATAAGCTTTTGCATGCATAGACTCTCTTCTTTCTGGCAAGGCTTTAGGCCCAGATCCACAAAAGGATTAGATGCCTTAAGTGGGACTTAAGTGGGATTTAGGCATTGAAAGCCCAAACTGAGATCCTCAATATCCCCACTGAACTACCACCTAACCTTAGAAGCTGCCTAACCTGTGTGAGTGCCTACGTTTTCAATATCCAGCTTTCCCAGGTGGCCAAAGATCTGCTTTGGATCTTCTCAAGCACTTCCATCCTGACAAGGTTGAGCCTCTGTGCTCCCATCTTTCCCCCCATGTCCTGGCAGACTTCAGAAAGCACGAGCTCCCCTTGCAAAAGGGTGGCTTTCTGTGTGTGATGTATCCCACTTTCTCTAGATTGCGTCCTTGAAGGCAAGGACCTTCCAGTAGGCTTCTTTCAGGAGCAGCCTGGGAACCTTGAAAAAGATGTCAAAACTGAGAAATTTGAGTATCACTGCTTAAACATGTAGGTCCTAGAGAAGAAGTGGGGCTTCAGATGTGTGTGACCTTCGTTGTCTCCTACTGGCAGTATTGGACTGTTCGCTGCTTGGCAATGGCCGCTCGTCAATTTGCTGGCAGTGCACAAGACACAGGGGCAACTAACAGGGCTGAGGGTGCCATCGCACAGGCAGAGCACCTGAAAGTTGGGTACTGTGTTGCGAAATTATTATTGCCCCTAGAGGTTTTCTTGGAGAATCCAAGCCCTGGTGTTTTCTAACAGCAGTTTTGGGGGGAAACACTCGGGTGCAAGAACTCTTTTCTGCAAGAAGTCATTTAGGGTTTCACCTGACTTGCTGATATATGAAGGATGTTTTGTTTTTTGAAAGCCAGACTTATTGGGGTGTTCCATGTGTGCACTCAGAAATACTAATCACTTTTTCAGGGCTTCAGTCTCAGGAATTTCTGGAGCTGTGGCTGGATTGATAGCTGTCTCACTCTGCAGAGGCCAAAGCAAATAATGTCTTGTTAGTAGCTGAGTAAGTGGTCCTGTGCCATCACTTATTTCTCAGCTGTACTCGTGACATTTCGTGTGTTCTCAGCCATGTCTGTTGTTTGTTTAAATCCCACTCAGTTCCTTGATTTATCAGTTTTCTGTAGACTTTTGTTCGAGTAGTCCCAAATGCTATCCTATTTCAAATAGATGCATCCTTATCAGCAAATAGTCTTTCATCAATAACTTTAACTCTTTCACGTAACTCTGCATATGTTCACTTTGACCTTCTATTTTTTAAAATACTGGATTTTGTTTTGGTTTTTTTTTTTAATGGGGGCAGTATTTAGGAAATCTGTTAGAATTTCTCCTGAATCATTCCCTCTTTTTATGCAAAAGTCGTGCAGGCATTTGCCTGTACCTTTTCTCCACATTAATAGGTAGAAGCCTTTTTCTTTTTCCCTTCCCCCCCCCCCCCCCCCCCCCCCCCGAAAGAGAGAACTTTTTCTCAGGGAATGCCTGCCTCTGTAATTTGTCAAAAATAGCTAGGCTGCGTGCAACCTTAATATTATTTATCGCTGGTTTTGATTTATGTACATGTGTACAAGCCTGAAAACAACAATATAAAACATATTTGTATAGAGGTATAGCCTAGAAACTATACAAGCACAAAAAACCCCTATACTCTTTGAAAATTTAGAAACTGCAATAATAAAAAGCATATATATAGTGAATGAACTTAACATGTAGTAACAAGTGCTATGTGTGTTCCTTACAAAACCTAGTTGTGTTTATGTTGAGGTAGCTAAAATTTCTAGGACTTTCTATAATAATGAGATCTTAATAGCTAAGAATATTATTAATGTATTTTAAAAACTGACACATGGAGATCTGTAATTAAATCCGTTATTTATGTTATAAATTAACCTGTAACTTTCAGTCCACTAACTTTGTGTTTTCAGAATAGCATGCTTGAATTACTGTACATTTATTTTGGTATTTTAATATATACAAACATTGGCTCCTAAGCACATCTTTCATAATTTCATTTGTACTTTTGAATTATTTGTCACATAATCCCACTGTGGCATTTCAAGGACAAACAGTTTCATAACATTTGTTAGGGGCAGTCTTGCAGGTGTTCCTATCTTGCTGTTTTACCTCTTTTACTGCAGAAGAGCTGCTCCTGGGCTTCCATGAAGACACTAACATGTTATACAGAGTGATAAAACTGAGAACAAATTAGGTATAGCACAGTAAGGTGATGTCAAGAAACCCATTGCTGGACAGTTGCAGGAGGGAGCTGGTATTATGAGTGTTAAATCATCATAGATAATGAATGTATGACTATTGTATGGAACCAATTTTAGGTATAGGAAGTTCAGCAAATATTGTGCCTCAGTGGTTGCCAGGTCACTTGCGTGCTTGCTAAATCCTATATACAGTGCTTCCGTTTGCTGGGTTACTCATTGAGCTTTTAATAGTCAACTTAATTTTAGTTAAGGTTCAGTTTAGGAACTCTTGCAATTAGTGGGAAATACTGCCAGCATTCATCTGGTAAACCATATTACATACGACATGCACATGCATGGTACATGCAGAGGTAAAAGATAAAAGATGTATTCTGATGGATCCCATCGTGACTAGCTTTTAAGGATAAATTACAGAATCTTTTAATTATTGGGGGTAACCTTGCAGAAAATTGAATCTTGAATTTGCACATAGGAGGAAGTTTGGTCTCCCTTGCTCACCATGGCTTCCCAATACTGACAGTGGCTCCGTGCACTGGGGTCCCCGGCTACCTGTCAGGCTGTGGACACGCTGCTTCTGAGGTGGGCTTAGAGCTGTTGTAAAAGCAAGAGGTCTTATTTTTGGGGCAAGCTTCGTCCTGCTTGTTTGCTTTCACTTTCTGAAAGCAGCTGAGGTACAGGAGGTAAGTCTGCTGCTTGACTCTTTTAGGCATTTTTATGGGTTGTTTTATGGGTACAGGTAAAGGACTACAGGTGAGATTTTTTTGCCCAGATATAAAATGGAGGTATGACTTCAGCCAGCCAGATAGCATCCTGTGAAATGAAATACCAGGGACAATAACCATAACTAAGGATTAACTTGGAAATAAAGGCAAAGGTACAACAGCCAAATGCAGCAAGAGTGTGTTGTTTGTTTTTTTTTGCTGAGTGAATATATTAAAATGTGTGTGTCTAGCTGGCATTGCTGGAGAATTAAGGCCTATATGTTCCCACAGGACAGACACTACAAGGACAGTTAGAGCAGTGTCTTGCCCGGTCAATGGGGTTCATGTCTGAATAGGGTTTCTCAGATCCATAAATACCCAAAACGCAGGTGTCTCTGACAAAATAAGTAGAAATTGCATAACAGAGGAGGCACAAGGGCATATGCTGTCTTTACTGTAATTGTGTCCCTTGCTCAGAAGTAAATGCCGGTTACTTCTGTATTGAGTGAAATTCAGGAGTGCGTGTGCTGATCCAGACCATTGGGCTACAAGTCACTGTCTTGAAACTGTTTTGTGTGTGCAGGTCCTACACCGGTGGGAAATACACTGATTTAAGTAAAGGTAATAATATTTTTTTTTGCCATAGAAACCTAATGTAGAAAAGGTGCGACTGGCACTAGGCCCCTGTCGGTTTGGGTGAAGAGCAAGCAGCAGAGAGCTCTGATTTGTAGGAGGATGTAGGTTAGTGAGGATATTTGCACATGAAATCATTGTCCAGCTGTATGGAAAAGCATATGGGATAAAGTCTTGGTTTCACTGAAATCAGTGGGAACCAGTATTAACAGCGCTGTAGATTCTGTATGCTCTTGTGGTGCTCTTCTTGCTAGTGACAAAAACCCCAGTACAGACTTCAGCAGAATCCTCACCATCGTGTTAGGTTTGATCTTTACAGGAGAAGTATCGCTGGTAGTAATATTGCGGAATAAAAAAATACTGCCAAAGACAGGGGTTTAAAAGCTTTCTATTTTATATTTTGACCTGGTTGTTTTGAGTGATACCAGCACAGAAATTGAAATGTCTGTGGGCTTTTTGCAAGGCAGGGCAAGAATGTTTTTTTCCCAGTTGTTCCAGAATCAAGATTTTAGATGCTAATCATAAGATACCTCGAAAGAGGAAAGAGAGCAATACCTACCTTGTAGGAATATTTGTTTCATTGTAAAGTATTTGAACTCCTTGACAGAAAGGAGCCATAAGAAATTCCAGGCAGTTATTCCTCTGTGACGGGAGCCTGTATTTAGGCTTCTGTTAGTCTCCGTTATTTATAACAAAACCTTTGAATATCATTTCCAAGATGTTCGGCTATCAGAAATGATGTGATAATGAGGACAGAGTATAGGTCACGAGTTTGCCAATATGTGTGAGGAGATGGTGAGCTTAACCTACCAGGTGAAAGAAAGGTTAGTATAGCAACTGCATGAACACTTCAAAGCATGCAGCTAGTTCGCTGCACTAACTTAATTATCTCTGCTATAGATACGTTTGACAAACATATCTATAGCCCAGATACTGTTACTTCTCAGTGGGAAATAGCAGAAGGCTTCTGTTTGGTTGCCAGTTGACCAAATCCTTCCTTCTACTTCCTTGCATTACTCTTTTCAAGGACTTTCCGTGCCTCTTTGCTCATTTGGTGAACAAAAACTTACCCCTTTCTTTTTAAGGGTGAAAAACATTGTAAGATGGGGCATGATGCAGGCTGATGGGATGGGCGTAAAATTATTTTTAAGCAAGTCTGATGAGGATTTAATCCTGTTTAATCAAATACTGCCTGAGCCAACCAAAAATAAGCTTTTTATCGCTCATGCTGAATCAACCATATTCTGGTGTCAGCACTATTTCTCAGCAAGCATCTTGCATTCTCCATGTAATACTCCAGGGTGTTTTTGAGCATCCCAGTGTTGTTGACTTTCTCCACAAACAGCGTGATCGGAAATGTAAAGAGGCAGGATTACCCCTGCACTCCCATTGCACAGAAACGCGAGCCAGTGCCCTGTTCTTTGACACTAAAGCGTGGCCTGCTCTTGGCAAGCTGTGGACTTTAATAGGCAAAGACCATGGGGAACTCTTCAGCTTTTTAGCCTTTCTGCTTCTGTTAAGTCTGTTACACAGGGAGGTACAGTTTTTAAATGTGGTCATTTTTAATTCCTGTCCCTGGAGCCTGGCTGACATTGGGAGTGCGGAGGATAGCAATGGGCTGAAAAAGCAGGCTGAAAACACAGGATGTATACATACATTAGATGGAGGAAAACAAAAACGAACTTAGGTTGAACACAGAGGGGATCTGTTTTAGGGCCACTCTTAACGCCTCTTTTAGATGGCCTGTGGAGAAAATCATTAGCTTAAAAAGATACTATTTATGTTTCCTCTGAACCGAGTTTATGCAAACTCACTCATTAGCCAGCAGTTCTAACTGGAGAGAATGGGATAACATTTTGGTAGGTTTTTTTCCTATTTATTCTGAACAGTAGTATTTTCATTGCAAACCTTAAAAAAAGTACCTTTGACATGCGTTCTTTTTCATGCACGGTTTATATTAACTACCTCCCTTGTTCAGAAGCCCGTAGGCATTGATATATGCTAAATATAATTTGTTCAACAGACTTAAAAATCAGAAATGTGGTTTCATAGGTGTAAATCTGGAATTTATCTGCTCTCTTTTGAAGTGTTACTGTGGATTCCCACTTTTGTAGCAAGGATCAAAACTTGTTTGTTGACAGAGTAGTTTTCTGATTTGAGAATGCAGGTGGATATCAGTACGTTTTATTGACCAACTTTGCTCTCCATACTGATTTTGGCAGGTCATGCTGTAAGTAACACTTCGAGCTTTCCAATATTTTATTTGTTCCATGTCGGCCATTTGAATTTTGTTATGAAAACCTACTTCTGTGATAATTTCTGCAAGCCTGTCTCTTTTGGAGGAAAGTATTGACTTTTCCCTATTTCTAGCAAACTCTTCATGGTTTTCTCTTTGTTTCATCTATCATCATAATTTTTATTTTGTCTTGATCATTGTTAAACCTATTTTTTACTTTATATATGGAAGAGAATACAAGTTTGAGAAGAGGCGTTTGTAGTTTGATTATTGTCTGCTTTCCTACTGTAACTGAAAGGAGGATTGCATTTAACATGAAGTATTACTTAAACATGTAGCCGTAGCTACAGTAGCATAGGTGCATTGTGAGCTATTATTTTTAAACACAGAGTGTTTGGAACAAGGTACTGAAAGCAACTGGTGTGCAGAAAATTAAGGAAAAACTATTCCTTTGATGCACATATGCATCTTTCCATGTCAACTGTATGAGAAGTGTGCTCATATCTGGAGGGAGTGATGTAGTCAAAGGGAAAGAGCAAATGCCTGGGAGTCAGGGGGTGGGTTGCATTCTGGCTCTTCCCCAGTCTGTACACCTTTGTAAAATATTTTGAGATTTCTGGATGAAAAGCATTATAAAAGACCTAACTGTTATTTAAACCTGCTTAGTTAGACAGTAAGTTTTAGTCTGTGTTATTTTCTGGTTTGTGTGTTACATGAATAGAGTGTGAAACTGCTAGGAGAGCCTTTTGTTCTTGCACGCTGGCTCTTTCTTTTGGCCTCTTTTTCTGGCTTAATCACATGTTATTGGGTGGAAAAGCATACAGCAGCTACTGGTGCAATAAGGAGGTGCATAAATAACAACTATCGAACTGTGAATAAGAACTGGTTTTTTGGACGCCTCTGGAAGAGCACTGACCCTCTCGGTGTGTTACTGTGGGGACATGATGGGTACTCACTGTCCCATGATTGTCCATGTAGCTGGTACTTCTTTGGTGTCCTGCTTTGTGCTCCCTATCCTGTTCTGATAAAAGGCCACTCTCTCCTCTCTGAACGATGACAGGAGTCTAATGGGTAGCTTCAGAGCCCCATCAATGACAGATCTGTATTTATGGCTTTAGTAGTATATGTGCCACTTAAAAACGTAACCTCTAGGGCAGGACTTCCAAACAGTCACCATCACAGAAAGATCTTTCCTGCTGTGCAATGCAATGGCTGCAGCAGATCCCTCTTCTCTGCTGGACTACACATAGAAGACCTGTATTCAAGCAGCACGTGCTGCCCAAACACTTGTTTTGCCCTTTCTCCTGGGATGAGGGCAGCAGGCTGGATTTCTCCATATCAGTATTTAATAGCTCACTTAGTACCAGAAACATGCAATGTAGCTAGAGAACCTTGCTCTAAAAAAAAAGTCTGTAACTGCAAGTGAAGATTTCTAAAAGCAGATTGCTAATCTGGAAAAATTGTATGTATTGTGTTAAAGGAAGTCTCTGAGCCACAAATAGATGGATGTTGGGAAGAGTAGTCCGGGGAATTGTCACTATATGCCTGCCCCATGACCTTCACTAAGCATCTGCTCTTTGCCACTGTCCCAAACAAGCCTATATGCGTAAGGCCCTTTGGTTTCACCTGTTGTGGCTGTTCTAGATACAGATGACCGTGAATATGTATGTGTGCACATGCATGTGGATAGCTGAGTGGGCATTCACTGCGGAATATATAGAAGTGGGGACATTAACTACATCTCTTCGTAATCCCTTTGCTGACAGTTTCTCTTAGTTTTTTTCTGGCAGTGTATGAAAATGCTGTTGACTGCCTTGTGTTCGAGAGTCAAGCAAATTCAACCAGCTTATTCTGTCGTGTTGCTTTTTTGATGTCTTCTGTAGCGAGAACTTGAACTCCTGCAATTCTAGCCCTGTATTGTAATTCAGTGTGTATGGTCACCAGAATACCATGGGGTGGTTGTTGTTATTATTATTTTGTTTGATTTACTTCTTGGCTAGTCCACAACTGTAAAAATAAGGCCAGGCTGTGACAAAAAAAAGATGACCTAAAACTGATGTTAAATAAATAGTCTCCTATTACATCAGAAGTAGAGGCTGGACCCTTGCAGCTTTAATGTATCATAGAGGGGAGATGACACTTCCCTTTGGTGTGGAATGTGAATGGCAGAATATATTATCCTGTAACACAGTGATTTCACCTGCTTGCTTTTAAGGGACTGTCCCACCTCTGAAGCCTAGGAGCTTCTCCAAAATATTATTTAGTTAATTCAAAACCATAATTGTCTCTAAAATATTCTTGCCTAGAGTTTCTACAAAGCCTATACAGGCTTGATGCATGATGGATTTTTTTTTATCAAGCACCTGCTTTCTTTGCCTAGCTCAGTTATGCAGCAAGGTTGGTTTTAAAGTACTAAGAAGTGAGCAATATATTCCATATGCCACCAAGCTTTGTAAAGAATCCTGCTGATGACAATTTCACAGCTACTGAGAAAACAGGCCAAGCCTTCCCCATAAAGTGACAGCAAGGAAAAGAATATCTCTTCTGTTGGGATTGGCCATGTGTCCTCCCCAGCTTCTTCCCACTTGAAGGAAAATGGTAGCACTTCCAACCTATGTAACAACAGATGGTGGCAGAAGCCAATTTCCACTGCAAAGCCATTTGGTCAGGAAGTATCAGAAAATGTTTTGGAATTGTGAAAATGAATTCTTAGCTGCTGCTGTACCAGCAGCCTACTAGGTATGAGACATGAAGCAACTGCTTAACAAACCCAAGGGCCTACTTGGCCCTGAAAGAAATGGCTTTCATCAAACATTTTAGAAATTAAAAATTTTACATACGTAGGGTCTAGACTTCAGAAGTGTTCTGTGTATTATGGGTGTTATAAAAATCAGGTTCTTAATTTCTGGACATCAATTGCTTGACCAACTACCAAGAAAGCAGCCTTCAGAATATGCAGAATGACCTCCAGCTGAGACAAGCTTAATATAGCTCCTGCTGGCCTAGTCAGGTGGAACCTTCCCTTTTGGCTCAGCCGATTTGCTGCCCACAGACCATGAAAGTCCCAGGGCTCTGGTAACATACAGGGACACAAAATTAATGCAGAAACAGCACAGGCCACTCTACTGATGGGTTACGTCTAGTAAGTTGTGCGTGTCTGTGAGTTGCTGGACACAGCAGGTTCTTTTGGTGATTTCTGTAGCTGACCAAATGTGCCTCTGCAGAGAGCCCTTTATGAAATACAACATGTTTCTTTTTAGAAGTGTGCCATAGATGGATGTCTGTGCCATAACTCTCTGAAATAAACAGCAACATGTTTTTTCCCTCCAGCATTTCCATTGCAAGTCTTAGCCGCTCATTTAGCGCTGTACATTTAAAATGGTTTGAGAGAACTTCCCATAGATGTGGGACATAAATGATACTTGCTGAGCCATCTTGTTTTATCTAGTCTGTTAGAAATGTATACCAAATTATACGGTAATGTCATGTCACCAGAAACACAGAGCAGATGGAAGTATCTTTCCACATATTGACTCATGTTACTCTGATGAAAGGAATTTGTTTCTCCCCTTCTGTCAAGCCTGCTAGCCTCTGGCAAAGGATGCAACCCTCAGCGAGGAGAACTTTACCAATAATGTTCAAGTGACCATCTGATTTAAATATACTATCATTGGCCAATGCAGTTAATCTGCATCACCAACTGTTTGGAGTAGCCAGGCCTATTTGCTATGTTTGTGTAAGGTAACTTAAACTAAGTAGTGTTGTTCCAGGTTGAGGAGTCCTCAGGGAATTAACCCTTAAGGAAGCAGATATTCAGCTTTTACAAGGAAACCTTCAAGGCTCCAATATTGGGCTCTTTGGAGAATAATCCTAATAAAGCAAGTGCCAGGTCTCTGACCTGCACTTTTATATAGAAAAGTGACACACCCCCAATATGTGTTGTAAGTGCTGTGTGTTACTTACCAAAAATCTGGTTTGCAAACCACCAGTGAAATCCTGACAAATAACTACCGATGTGTTGTGAGCAACTGAAGAGCAGAAACCCTCCTTATTTCTGTTTGTTGCGAGTGGTATTTGAGTTGATGAGAGTGCAGTTCTTGGATTCAAGACACGTGAAACTGAAGTCAAAAGGGAGTCAGTGTAATCATTAACTGACTCACCTTCTGGATGTGACAAGTAATGAACCAGTCTAAACTTGCCCGGAGCTTTCTTTGGGACAATACCCACAGGGGAAGCCCTCTTACGCTCAAGTGAAGCGTTATCAAATGGGCCCTCTATTTCCCCCAAATGCCAGCCCTTTTCTGTCTTGTCTCTAACCACCTGAGGACATACAACTGCTGATCTCAGCATCCCAGCCAGCATTTGCATCTCGGGGCTTAAGTACACGATAGTAAAATCCCCAACACAACCTTTTTTTACAGAAATTGTGGATGCTTTTTATTTGTTTCTTTTTTTTCTTACTAGCCTGCTCCCATGACCAGGGAAACATTTTTTCTGCCCGCGCTGGGATTTTCACGTTTGCAAACCTCTTTAACCAGCATTTGGCTCTTTCCACTTTCTTACTTTGATTTGGATGACTGCCTGAAGCACCTGCTAATGGCCTGAAGCATTCAAGCCGAAATTTGCAGTTTGTGTCCCACACACACTCAGACTGTTTGTTACCTGCCTTCTGGAGCACCTGCTACATGGTTTGGGCTTGAGAGCCTGCTCTCTACCCGCTGACAGCAGCACTCCTCACAACACTGGCTCTCCTCAGCTTTGTCCTGCTCTCTCTCCTGCTCTCCATAGCCCGTACTTCAGCTTTGCCTTGGCCTTCAAGGTAACATTGATGTTGTCCTGCTTGTTCTAATGCTTGAGTGAGGTATGGGGTTTTCCCTGGTACTTAGGAACAAAGGTGATGATGCCAAGGTAAATCAGTCATTGTGGTCTTCTTAAAACCTTCACCATGGCATTCACGAGCAGACTTTTAAAATTTTTTAAAAAAGGTTTTAAAGGGAAACTGTGCACCTGGGCGGCTTGCTGAAAGCAGCCTGTAGATCAGCTGTGGTCAGAAGCCGAATGGCAATTTGGTGATCAGGGAATGTAGGACACAGTATTGCCACTTTACAGAGAAGGACCAAAAGAAACCTAAGAGAGCTGAGGAGTGCTCCTTCCTTTCTCCTGCTCCTGCTGCCTTCTGGGGATCTTTTGTATGCTTTCCCATGTGGTTGCCCCTCATACCTAAACATAGGGAAGGCTGTCAGAATTAGCTCTACAGGACGCATTTCATGCATTGCCCTGGCAAGGGGGAATGCTAGTGGAGGCTTTCAGAGGTAACAACTTCCAATAGGGAATTTTCTTTCCATTCTGCCTTGGGAAGCATTAGCTTTTCCCAGAGTCTTGGTCTGTGCTGAGTGTATAATTTACATGGACCTTCCCTTTCTGAAAAGGTGTTTGTTTTCTCTGTTAGAAGGATGCCGTTAACAGCTGCAGAAGCAGCTTACATATTGGCTTCCCGCCTGGGTATTTACACCTACGTTGCCTGCCGGTCCCTTTACAGGCAGGATCATCCTCTTCCCCAGTGAGCTATATTCCTTAATACAGCCACACTGTGCCCTCTACCCGCCTTCCATGTTAGTGCCATGTGGGGTTTTCCCCAGGAACCAAAGCATCTCCCTACGTGCCTGGGCTGCAAACTGGGGCTTGTCCACACCAGCAGCATCTGCTCTTGCAGAGCTGGGCAAGGCAAGGGCTGATTTTTTTCCTCCTCACTTTCCTTTGGTTGCCTCAAAATAACCCTAATTAATTTTGTGGAGAGTTTAGTTTGCTCCCATGATGGGATTGCTCTTTGTGCGGATCTCTTGCCTGCTATATTTAGGCATGGTTTTTGGAACACCATGTGACCCGAATCAGATAACTTCTGAACTACTAATCATGTCTTTGACACTGACTCCCTCCGTGGCTTTGGGACATTTTATGGTTGTTTTCTTACATACAGAATGAAAACGGATATACTCATCTGCCTTCTAAAAGCTGCTGCCAGGGTTAACAAATATTGGTTTAAGCTAAATTTAATTTTATAATTTCTATTGTAGTCATAGTTTTATTGTTTCTTAGATGTTTAACTTCAGAAAACAATTCTTTACCATCTTAGTTTTTCTTAATGGATGACCCTGTTTCACCATTTTAAAGGAAAGAAACAAGATTCTTCTGTGTTTGTAGATGAAAATAGGGCAAAGAGAAAAAACCTAAATGCCCTCATTTCCTGCCTCACACAAACTTTCTTCCTTTGTTTACTAGTTGGTTGATCCATGTAGATGAAAAGCCCAAAACATTGACCTGAACTACTTCCCCTTGTGCTAGCTATGTCCTTTTTCTTAACAGGGGAAGTTAGTTATCTGCTTGTTTTTTTCCTGATTCTTCAAGTTATGCAGCCTGACTTGTATCCTGTCAGCATCCACTGCTCGAGGCCACTCAAGCCCTGGAGGAAGCTGAGCTCCCTTGGGCTCTGCATCCAGCATGGAAGGGGTTTGGAGCCTGTCATCCATTCCAAGGCATCATCTCTTTGTTGCTCATGTCCATAACTGCCGCTTTCCGTGTCTTGGCTACTTCTGCAGGGAGCTGTGGTACTGTCATTTCTTTTGGCTTCACCTTTTTTTGTCCTGACCCTTTAAGACCTTTTGGTATGTAACTGGATCAAAAGGCCTTTTTGGCCTTCAGTAGTTGGAAGGAAGCTTGGTTTGACTGGTTAGCTAGATAAAGACTAAGAGAAATTAGGGGACTACTTCTCATCCTTTAGGCAGTAGCGGACAGAGAGAAAGAGAATCCTTCCTTATTGTAAGGCAAATTTATTAAGTCTAATTATAAACAGTAGCTTTTCCCCCTTTTTTCTTTTTTTTTTTAAGAATTTCTTCAGAATTCAATCCTTTGCTCAAGTGCTTATTCTTTCCCTCCTGTAACAGCAGTAAAAAGCAAAATATATATCAGCTTTGAGAAAAAGGCAGATAATGAAATATCTGCCAAAGAATCTGCAGTATGTGTCTGTCAGGGGAAAAAAAAACATTCTTATATTTGAATCTCTGAAATGTAACTGTACCAGACTAGTTGGGGAAAATTTGTTTGAAGATGTATTACGTTCCACGATCAAATGGAAAAAATGGCACCTGTCATCATATTTAGAAAACAGCTGGGTAACATGGCCAAATGCCATAGTCTCCTTTCACATGGCCTTT
This sequence comes from Phalacrocorax carbo, assembly GCF_963921805.1. NCBI lineage: Eukaryota > Metazoa > Chordata > Aves > Suliformes > Phalacrocoracidae > Phalacrocorax > Phalacrocorax carbo. The sequence goes on along the minus strand of NC_087515.1, from coordinate 27,182,271 downwards.
ATGCTGAAACCATCCAAGCTCCGTTCTCAGCAACTGGAGAAACCCTGTGCCTTTAAATGGTTACAGAAACATCTACTTAGGGGGCAGCTCTTATTGCAGCAAAGCCTGCTTCTGATGCTTCTAATTAGCAGTTAATGGATTATACTTTACTTTTATATCCAACCCAGCAGGCACTCTTCTATAGTATTTTCCAGCTATTTTTGGTAGAAGATATATGCAATTGCACTGCTCTTCATGCTTTCATTTTGAGCATGCAGAAAATATTAGAAATAAAATGCTATCTGAGATTATTTAAGCACTCAAATGCTTAATTTAAGTCTTATTAAGAATTTCCTAAATGCATTTTCTTTTACCTAATGTCTTAGAAAAACTGGAACAGGTTAAATGCCCTATCTGATCTAGATTTTGATGCAGAATCTTCTATATACATACATATTGTTAACTAAAATATTTATATGCCCAGTGAAAAGCCTGTGTTTTTTAAATTTGCAAATGCAGTGCCAATATGTATTCATTTAGGAAAAAATGTTTCTCCAGCTGAACACAGTATAGGTACATGCAGAAGCTTAGATGCTTAACAAGTCAGATGGGTTTGTAGAAACTGTCAATTTTTATACTTACTTTGAATCAAATAGCAATGAGATTAGTAGCATTGAAGATTTGCAATGCTATATGTGGTGTGTGCACATGTCTAAGTATATACACAATATATATAGTGTATATGTATTAGAGTATGTATAGAAACCTGTGCATGTGCACATGTATCTATGCTCAATAAAGAAATACCTTTAAATAGGTTTTAATTGGAAGATTATACTATTTCCCCCTCAGAGAATTAATTTTGGTGCAGGAAACCTCGCTCACTGATACTGCCTTTGAACCTGCTCTCTTCACGCAGGCTACGGCTTCCAGTAGGGCAAGGTCTAACATTGGTTAGACTGGAACAGGAGGGGGAGCTCTCACTGCACCAGCCAGGAAAGGGGAGAACAAGGTACCCAAGCCAAGGAAAAGAGGGGGAGCAACCACCAGCTGCTGTCAGAAGCAGGTGAGATGTGCCTCACTCTGCTCCCACTTACAGTGGTCCCTTCACCAAAGTGGAGAACGGGGTTCCTCCAGCCCTCACTCACGTCAGTAACAAAAAAAACCCAAAACCACAACAACCCAAACCTTTGGCTCAAGTGATAAGCAATTCCAGGTTATATCCACTTGCAAGGCTCCGAGTTTGAAAGCACGTTTGTATTCTCATCCTGATGCAGCAGTGCGCTTGCTAGCTATAAGATAGGCACTAAGCTGGTAAGGTCATGTTTGTTGAAGGTAGTGAGTTCCAAAATGCTGTCCAGAAAAAAAAAATTGGAAACTGCTATTATTTTTACACAGTTAATACTAGAAAGAAAATGAAAGGAAGAAAAAGGAAGGGATGGATAGTGGTTATTATGTGAACTAGCTCCCTCAGTGTGATGGGACGAGGGCAATTTACTTTCAGTCCTGTTTTTTGGGGAGTTTGGGTTTTAACTCTGTCATATAGCATCCTGGTAGAGGAGGAGGCTGGCTGTGCAGGAGCCAGAGAGCTGTCGTTCCCTTGTCCCTCACAGACCCTGCCTGTGCTGTAGGTGTGGAGCTGAGGGATGTCTGCTGGGCCAGGCCGGTCCCACCTTGTTCCGGAAGCAGATACTCACTGTTTAATCCATTTCCCATTCCAGCTTTCTCAGGACAGTGCAGAAAGAGACAACCCTTTGCATGAAGTGAGAACATCGTCAAGCCTCTCTGAAATGATTTCACATTTGCTCACTTGTAATCAACCGATGCTATTCTGACATGCTCAAATGTGCTGTTACATTTCCCTTAAGAAATAATGTGAAGATCAAGAGATTCCAGTATTAATCTTTTTTTTTTTTTTTTTCTAAGAAGAGAGCCATCTCCCCCTGAGTCTGGTAAAAGCTCTGCTTTCTCCCAAAGTTTCCGCAGAGCTAAAGTCCATCGTTTTGTCTGCACTGTCTCGTTGTAGTGCTTTATAAACTCAATTTGGGGAGGTACAAGGGCTGCAGTAATAGCTTCCCTCCAACCTCTGTCTGATGTTCCAGTATGTGGCTCCTTGGAGTTACATTTGACCTCCACAGCAGAGTGGTAGAAGCAAGACTGAGACACCACTGGTTCAGTGACAGCATCCTAAGATCTGCATCAACCAGAGCTCCGAGATGACTTTTGCCCTCCCCAGTTTCATCCCTCAGCAGTTTGTGCCAGGGCAGGGTAAGCCAAGCTTTGCAGTAGGTGAGGTTATCAGGGTCAATGTCATCCAGAAGAGTAAGGCTCCTTCAAACGGTTTGGTTTGAGTTCTCAGAAGGTCAGCATGGGAAGTTCCTCACAAAAACTGACCTTGATGTTGGCAACCAAGAAAGATTCAAAAGTTTTGGAAACATTTTTCTTCTTTTTAATGGTATGAAATGCAGGAGACCTGTGAATATGGTCTTTTTAGACTGCACGTTCAAATATACAGTATCATAGTATGACAGAAAATTAAAAGTCTTATCAAATCCTTATCTTTTTCTTTTTAAAGAAATGTACTGTAATTTACAGTGGAAAGTTTGATGAAGAGCAGTATGCCACCCTGCACAGAAATTCTGCTCTCGCGACTAAATTAAACATCACTGGTTGCTCTCATTTAGATGAACCCTTTTGGAAGTTCTTTTTTTAAAGCTAGCGGATTGGACTTCTAATTTTAACTCTTACGGTTTATAATTAGAAACATTTCCAAACTTGTTTACAAACACCTGCACTTGACAGCGTGTGTCTGCAATTTTAGAAGGACTCACTTGTTACTTCCAGTGGGGGTTGAGAGGGCATCTGAGTTCTTTGTGTTGGTACAGTTAGTTTCAGGACACTGGAACAAAAGTGCATTTTTTAAAATAAGGCTATAAGTATGTGATGTTTTGTGAGGGGGTTGCATGCACCTAATCAGCAAATAGGTCTTATTGACTAGCTGTGGATTATTTCAAAGTCAGGAGGGTTGTTAGTTAGTGGTCATTTGGAACCAGACTCAAACTGGCACCCAAAGGAGAAATTCCAGAGCTAATTTTAGCAGTTTGGTCTCTCAATTGGAGGAGATGATTTACAGGTTTTCTGTATTTATTTCTTCTTCAAACATACTACTTTCTTGTCAGCCACCCTTCAGAAGTTGTTCAGAAAGAGTTTAAAATGACTTTTGAAGAAATAGTTTTTTCATACAAAGTTAGAAGTTGCTGAACGTACAGTGATGCAACAGAGCATGGTTCCCTTCAAGCTTGAGTGAGATGGGTGTGCTACCCGAGTCTATATGCAACTTGTTTGCAATAGGGTTAATATCATACTATGTTACTCCTTGGTCAAGTATAGAATCATATTAGAGGTAATCAAAATACATTATTAAAAAGAAATCCTTTGGCTCCTCGTTATGCTCTTTACACCTGATTTTTAGCTGCATCACATGGGTTAACAATGTTGCTTATCAATTTCTATTATAATAGGGAAGATTATCCTCACTAAAAATTGATGCTGTGTGGGAGGGTGGCAGGAAGAACCCTCCAAATATGCTTCAAGGGTATGGCTGAACAAGAGGTAGACTTAAGCAGTAGTGGCATAAGGTGTCCTATTGATTGCTTTATGCTCTTGTTGTTACTAATTAGTATGAAAACCTCCGGTTAATTAGCTCAGCCTGTTTGGCTGTTGTGTCCTCTACTGGGAACCATGGTCAACCTTAGAGAAACTCCAATATAGGTGAGGAGAAGGAGGCCACGGAACAGAATGGTTTTTATTTTCTGATGTTTTGTTGTCCAGAAAAGCACAGGCCTGGATCCAGATGAGGAATCCATATTAATGTCAAAGGATCATGTCCTCAGAGGTGCTTGCTCTCTGCCAGTTTCACTGGGAGTTGTGTAAGTGGAATTAGGCACCTAGATACCTTTGCATATGCATGTTCTTTGAAGTTGAACCTGAAGTCCACAGCCTGTACGTTGTGCTTGACCCGTCTGCAGAGCATGTGACATATATTCACTGGGGGGCTCTTCCAAAGCAATTGCTTATAAGTAAACAAACAGATAATTATATAAAGCTTTTGGAGTACAGCGTACAGGTCTGAAGAATTAGTTTTTTCCATCTGTAAAACAGCTGTGCCTCATAGCTGTATTTCTGAATTCCTTTATGGCAATATGATTTTAACAAGCATTCACTATCTATGGCAAACAGGCTTTTTTTTTTTTTTTAATTTTTTTTTAAACAAGTAGCCTAGCCAAAATGATGATGTTACGTAGACAGTCCACAGCATAAGTTCTTAGCAAGTCCAGCTGCAATTAATAAATTGCGTTGCAACCGCTTTAGGCTGCTACCATCTTTGAAAATAACTTCAAACACAGTTTGAAATGTTGTCAGGGTTCCAGTTGATCCGAGTTGGGAACACCTGACACCTTAGAAATTGCTCATGATTCAAATATGACCATAGGAATTAGGGTCAAGTAGAATTTAATACAATGTCTCACTTAACCAGAAACTTCTATTTTATTGTGAATTCTATCTGGAGATAGCACTTTCCCAGCTGATGTACTGAGGGCAATGTTGCTTCATGACAGTGTTATCAGTTTTCCTCTATTTTTGTTTGCTTGTGTCAGCTTTATGCCTGCTTTCCTAAGTGTTAATAGGTAGAAATGTTTCCAAAAGGTTAAGGGAGGCTCAAAAGCAAGAACTCTGCAAGTGTGGAAAGATCCACCTATCTAGCAGAGCCTCAAAAACATGCAAAAACCTCTTTGATGTCAGGAGTCTCAACGGACCGTGAAGTTAGTGACAAGCTTTTTCAGATGTATGTGATAAGACAGGAGGACCACTATATGGAATATTTGGGTAGTTATCTAACCTGCGTAAGCCTGACCAATTCTTTGGTGTGAATCTTTGGGTGGAGTGTATGATGTATCCGTGAAGTTCTCAGGATAATCTGCCTGGCTCCTTTAGGGAAAAATCTCTCTTTTGGTGCATTTAAAGGGATACTGTCTTCCTCAGAAAGTGGCAATTAAGATAAATGGAGGAGTTGTGGAAAGAAGGAAAAAGGGCTTTGGAGCTCTGCCTTATTTCTTTGCACAGTAACTCTCACGCCAGGTAAAACTGTTACTCCCTGCAAAGAATCCCATAGTATGATTGAATAGTTTGAGCCACAGCATGCACGGTATACCAGAGTGATTTAAGAATTGAATTAATATCCAGGTAGCTGGGCATATGAAGGTATATCATATACCATCGCATATCATGAGAGATGAAGCTCTGGGAGACAATATCTGGTTGCAGTTAGAAATCAGCCATGGATGTAAGGTGACTGCTTGTATATTGCCAAAGGGAGTTAACATAGATTCCCAACCTGTGAAGTCCCAGCATTGAAGTTATAGCAGCGCCCCCAGGGCTGGAACACATTGCAGATCCCTGAGATGCAGATCCTTTGCCCGCTTCTCCCATGGTACGTAGCTATAAACCAGTTTTTAAAAGTCCATAAATAGGTGTAAAACATGCATTCTCCATAGAAATAATGAAGGTAAAGGGGACTGTGATGACATATTGCAAATTATCTGTAACTTAAATTTTTGCATTTTCATATTACTGGTACATATGCTTTATGTGAGCAGCTGTTTGATAATTCTGAAATCATCCCATGCCATAAATATGTGGTTTCCTTCCCAAAGAAACTGTTACATGCCAGTTGTACCCCACCTGAAAGGACCTAGAACAAATGTGTGAAGTGAAGCTGCTTCAGGATAACCTGCCTTGGTTTAGGGGACAGTTGATGGTAAATTTATTTTCATGACCTGTCTGCCAAGTATTTGTACGCTAATTATGTCCTATTTTGAGGGCAGAGCACGTGAGCTTGTAAGAAACCCCTTGTATAGGATGGGAAAAGAAGGGGATTTTTGTCCCTAGTGAGTGCAAAATTCATCTTCTTTATGTAGGATTGCCTAAATGTGTGCATTATTTCTAAGTAGCATATGAATCCCTTGACTCATATGGAGGCACTTTTAAGTTGGCTCACGGGAGTAGCTGTAGCCAGCTAAGGTGCTCAAGAGTAGAGCACTGGGGAAGAAACTGAACTGACTCAAAGCATGATCGTAGTTTTTAACTTCATATAATGTCTTTCGCAATACAGTAGAAAATTACCTTTATGACTAGTGGCAGGACCTGTTGTATAAGTAATCCAGCCATGGCACTGGTTGGTATCTCACTTTTCACTTGAACCTCTCTGCGATGCAGGTCTTGGAGGAGTGAGTGCCTGGTGCAGTCTCTGCCTGGCTCCTTGGTAAGTCATTTGAGTCTATCTTTCTGTACAGTCACTTTACAAACTGCTGAGCAAAATTAAGGAAATTTTTCACAGAGTGTTTTAAAAGAGAGCTGCTAATCAATTTTTTTTTATTATTTTATGCCCTGTAATTTTTACACCTCCCCCACCAGCTGGTTAATCATGCAAAAGCTGAACACTTCATTAGCCAGAACATGTTTGCCCATGGGCATTTCTGTAGTAAATTAGTTCTTTCTATTTATACAGGTAAGTCATGGCCAAAAGTCTTTAAGGTGCCAAAGGTAAGGGCTCGAATTAATTTTTTTCTGAGTTTTCAAGAGAACTAGATTTAACTTTGTGTGCTGTTGATTTGAAATTACTTTTGAATTAAAGATAGCACGGATAAAAAAGCATACTCAGGGTGTTCTGAAATACATTGCATCTTTCTGGATCTCAAATTTGGCCTTTGTAGTATAGCCTGCCTTAAAAAAGAAACAAAACCAAAAACACATGCGTGCATCCACACGTGTGTGTGTGTGTGTATATATACACACACAGTATCTACATCTGCATGCAGAGACTGCTTTTTTTGAGTGGCATGTGGCATATTGACCAGTGTTTTTCCTTTCTTACTCTATCCCTTTTAAACTATTAATTGAAAATATGTGGTTTGTAGATGCTTTTTCCCCTCAAATCAAATGGTGCCCTCTGAAAGCCTAGTTTAGCTCGACAATGAATATAGCTTTTAGGCTTTGGCCATTGCAATATTGTCTGAATGCCACCATTTCCTGCAATCAATGTAATTTTATATCTACTTGGAATAGAAAGTCAAGATGGTGATTGCCTTAATTTAACTCAGTGTTGTATTCATTAAGGAGCTGATCCCAAATTCCTTTCAGATCAAAGTCTGTCTTGATTTCAGTGGAATGTTTCGGCGCACAAGGTGTGCGGTAGCCTTCTAAAATGTTGTCATTGTGACTAGTGAATAAAAACTAAATGTGTTGCTAAATTTAGGCTGTTGCTCATGTCAGCTTCCTTTTCTAAATGACGGTAAGTGCATTCCATAAATAGTATGCCTCTTATGTTGTCATATCTCTTTGGCTTGCTTTGCAGTATTTTACAGGATATTTGCAAATGAATTTTGTGTTCAGTAGGCAGGGGATGAAAATAACACTACTCATTGGGACTCCATTAACCCGCAGCTAATGAGGAACCATTTCAAGGGCTGGATGAGTGTAATTCAGATTAGCTTGCGTGCCAGGCTGCTCTGCTTCTGCTCAGGCTCACGCCGTGCCACGCTCTTGCCGCGGTCTGGAGGGAGAGAGCCCGGCGTGGCACAGCTGGCACTCCAGCACGGACTTTTGTTGGTTCAATTTTCTGTGCTTCAGTTCCCCTTTTGGAAGGTAGGAGAGAAGAGTGAGCGAGTGAGTGAGTGTGCGCGCACACGTGCACGCACGTAAATAGGTAACAGTGATCTTGACCTCCAGAGTCAAGTGTTCTGAGATGTAATGAAATACTCTACAAACACTATACTTGTGCTCGCTGGTTGATAGCATTGTTACTTGTAGAAAAGGGTACTACATGATGACAGTAAAGGTGGTCCAGGCTGGCCCTTAATTAATTTTATTTTCAAAATCCATATTAGTGACTGTCACGAGGGCACCTGGGCACTTCACATCAATAAAATAATCAATTTAAAAAATGTGTAGACCAGAACTCTGTGTTCACTAACAAAACTCCTGTTCCCCGTTACGACTAAAGGTCAGTCCAAGGCTGGCCAAACAAGCAGGACTTGCATTTCTGTGCCTCGGTGCTTGCCAGACGCGGCTCTGGCGGAACACCACCGGCAGCAGCTTCCAGATGCCCCCAGTCCCTGCAGAGAACATCTTGCTGCTGGCCAATGACTTGTTAACCCCCTGCAAGTCTCAAATTTTTTTCAGAACTGATGGAAAAGGTGGAGAAAGAATAGCTCAGAGGCCAGTCCCAATTAAAAACGCAACTTTGCCAGTTGCGAGCAGCCCGCTGAAGTCCAGGAAACGGATTCAATGGAGCTGTGCTGCTGGAGTAGAGAGAGAATGAAGGAGACCTCCTTCTGAAGAACAGGCTAGAGGTCTCTTAACTGAAGAACCTTTATTGATGATAAATGTTACATTATGCAAACTTTGCAAATTATCTAGGAATATAATGCTTCCCAGTTTTTTCTTAACATGTATTAATAATTTATGATACCTGTACATTAAGGGCCAGTTCCTGCAATATTTAAGTGAGTTTGGGCTGCTAAATTGCCTTTATGGACTTTTAAAAAAAACACTGCTGGTCACTGTGGATTAGCTAAATTCCCAATCGTGCTTAACATGCTGATGATATAGAATCAGTTTGTTTCTGTTTTTCATGCATTAAGTGAGCATATGTAATGAAATTAAATGTTGTTGCAAAGCTGCATTTTATTTATTTGTGTTTGTACATTTGGGCCAATAATCCCACTTTAATACATATCGAATTGTGCGAACAACACTGAAACTAGGAATTCCTGGACAGTAATGTAATTTTTAAAATGTGAAATTATAATATATTTTGATGTCTTGAAATCCAATTGAACTCAAGCTGAGCTTAAAAATCCAAGATCTGATTCAGGAGAATTCAGTCCCATCTGGCGGGTGGGTAGCAGGTGTGCGGTGTGTGTAAGGGAGGGAGGTGATTGCAGGGAGTGAAACATTTCTCTTTTCCCATAAAGCTTTAATTCCAGTTTAATGCTGTGGTCTGAGGCTCTCTGCAGTTTAAGTTTTTGCATAATTACCGTCATCTATTGCTGGTCTCCATTTCTAGACAACATAATGGTGATGGTGAATGGCAGAAGCAAGTAAGCATACACCATTGTGGAGAAATATGGTTTCTAATTCTTAAAGATTTGATTTAGTTTCTGATTACACCCAAACCTCTTCATATGGGAGAGTGCATTTTTTCACTTGATTTTGTCTGTATTGATTTTGCGATTGATACATACATGATCCTTGAAGACCAAATGAGAAAGGTTTCGTTGTGGCATTTGGTATCAAGTTCTTTTTGAGAGTTGTTGCATGTTCCCAAAGCAACGTAGAGGAGGTTTGTTTCATCTATTTATTTTTATAAAAGCAAAGAAAATGTATTATGGAATTTCTATTTTCAGCAGATGATAGACATGTTCTACTTTTTTATTACTGCGGTTTTAATGAAGGAGTGTTTTTTAATCTTTAAAAGTATTTTAGCAATCTATTGGTTACTTCAAACAACTCTACTGGTCCCACTTCATACCTTGTAACCTTCAGAAAGTTGTCCCAGCCATTCTTATTTTCCTCTTTCTCCTTCCCTTTCTTCATCTTTTGATCAGACACTGCCAGTTACCCTCTGCCTCTGCCTGGGAGCCTTTTACTTAGGAGGTTTAAGAACCTGCTCTTCCTTGACTTTTGGCGTTAGCTGTCAAGTCGGCTCCCTTTTACACTCCTATCAACTCTCCCTCTTCCAACTTTTAAATATTTCCCATTCCTTTTATTTGTCTTCACTGCTCTATAACTTTGTGCTGGAAAGTCTTTCAGCACATGTGGTTTTTATGGGAGTTGGCACGCAAAGCGCTACTTAACAAAATAAGTAAGCAAGCAGTCATACTTCTTTTCTGGTTTTTAACTTCACGCTACTACAGTAGATGACACTTTGCTACTGTATTTCACAAGTTTTTTTCATGGTGAACTGACAATTTCTAAGAGAGTGGAGCTGGTGCTGTGTTGCCAAGGGAAGTCCATCTGACTTCATTTTGACATTGACTGATAACATTTTGACAGACAAAATGATAAGTGTTTCTCTGGATATCCCTGTAAAGATCTCCCTTTTATTTGTTTGCTTTATGAAGTTAAATGGAAGAGGTCACCCCCTTTGACAGAGCAAGTTCTTTTTTTCTAGCAATAGGGCTTTGCATGAAAACATTTTTTATTAAGCAAGTCATCCATACTGCACCGTAGGCTGTTTGAGTGTAACAGTATGTTATAGTCTGCAAAGTTAATGCAGTTAATATTCAACTGAACTTTTGGGGGGTTGCTAATCCCTTAGGCGGGCTTAGCAGAAAGGGCAAACATATTTATAGCACTTTGAATCAGACTGCAGTGAACAAGTAAGAGTATGTGTTATACCATGCAAATGTTATACAATTTCAGGAAAGCTCAGTGCATAATCATCTTTTAATAGTACTTAAGTTGGTGAAATATCTTGTCTGTAAGCAACAGAGTTGTTGGTTCATGGACAACAGGTCTGTTAAAATGAGACTCTCTGAAAGGTCTTGAGATTCCTGTTCTGGTGACAAATTCTGTAAGTTCTGAACAGATTTATGGGCTGTTTAATTAGGAGCTAACTGTATTCTTTAAGCTCTGTCATTTGTATTATTCCCTAATAGGATTTCATTGGACTTTGTCACATATCTGACTATGACTGAGTGTGTGCAGGGTTGTCAGTAGCCTATTTCGTATAGACCGTGGTCTATTACTGTCTTTGTAGAAATAAGAAGATCTTGCCTGAATGATCTTTTTTCTGGAGTGGAAGTGTGACACTGCGTAGTGTTTGCTTTGGTTAGAGCTGTGGGCGCACTGGGGAAAAGAAACACGAGTTAAGTCACAAGTTGTGGGAAGTTCGTACAGAAGCTGAAGCGCTCAGACTGAGAATATGCAACAAGAAGGATCACGTTTCTGTGAGACAGAAACTCTCTGTATTTATGTCATGCACAAAACTTGCGTTGAGTGTAAGGTTATATGGGAAAGCACATGAAGGCCCTGTAACGCTACCAACCCATCAGGAGCCAGAGAAAAAGATAATATGATCTTGGATTTTCCACAGAATTTGATTGTGTGGCGTTTTTTGTCTAATAAATAAGAGGTCCATCAACCGGTAGTCAACAACTTTTTATCCATAGTAAATGCATAACTTCACAGAGGGTGTTAGTGAAGGTGTGCTGAATCTTAGCTATGCATCCTGCAGCCATCTTGAAGCTTAGAAATAAATGAAACCATCCGCAGGTTTATTGGGAAAACAAAGAGTTAACACCCCGGTGATGTTAATTGTGATAAAAGGTGTGGGTGTGGGAGCGTGGGTGTGTTACTGTGCTGTACTCCATACATTTATGAGCTCTTTTTATAGTAGCATTCCCAGCAGCATTCCCAGGAGCAGTCCAGGTCCAATCAGACCTGGTATGCCATTGTGCAAGGTGTTGTTCTAATTCATGTGTAAATGTGGAGTGGTTGCTAGCCTGGGGATATTACAGTGAAATTACAAACAGGATAAAAAATAGTAGGAGATGTGGAGAAGAAGGAGGGCCGCTGAAGAGAGGTGCACTTGTCTCATCAGGGTTGCGGTACGTACAGCCTGATACCCAATGATGGGCGTTTTATTTATTTATAAGTCTGCTGCCTTCAAAACAATTAGCCTCATTGTCTTTCATTTGTGCCATAGTTATTTCAACAGAAATGTAGAAAGTACGAAATGAATCACTCCTGAGATCCTTCTGGCCTCCTGTTCTGTCTCTAGCAATGACCAACCTCAGGCGCCTCAAGGAAAGTTATGAGAGCCTCACAATCAGCAGACATGGGATAATCTTCTCTCTACACGTTCTCATCCTAATCTTTCATTATTAGGGATTAATTTAAGCTTTGAAGCATGAGGTTTAAAAAAAGTATATTTGTTGTTCCCCCTCCTCCATTGTCAACCTCGTTTAAAGTATGAAATATCCTCCCAAGCCTGTGATCTGAGCTGTTCTTGGGGTAATCCTGCCTGCTCCTTCGTGTGCTGACCAAATTTGCAGCTTGGGAGCTACTGTGGTGGTTTTGCTTCCTGTGATGCCAGAAGGCACTGGTAGATCCTTTTCTGCAGGGAGGTGGGCAAAGGCAGAAGCATCTTGAGCAGTTATAGCCTGGGTGTTCCCATGTCACTGTATGCCATAGCTGTGGTGCTGCGGCTGGATCTCGCCCCTTTCTTATAATATTTTAGTGGCTAATTTGCAGTAAAGCACAATAGGAAATAACCATAAATAAATCTGGGAACCTTTGTATTAATTTCTTTCGCTAGCTGTGTACATATGAGCAGCTTGCCATTTGCATATGTGAATCTTGTCATAACAATTTCGGGAAGTGATTTGTTAATAATCAAGTTCTCAGAACAGCTCTAAATCAGTAATTGATGTAGGTCTGGATAAAGCAAGCCTTCCGCCTGCCTATTTTGTGGAGCATTTTTGGCAAGTTTCGAGCTAGCGTGAAAACTAGCCATCAGAATAAAATTTAGGACAGCTGGGATGCTTTGCAGTGAAGACTTTTGGCTCCACAGTTCAAATAATCACAATAGCAGCTCAATTTAGCCTTTGGCTGGATAGGTTTGGCAGGGCACAATGAAAAATAATTATTTCATGGCCTGCTTATTTGTCCCTTAACAAATAAACTCTCTGACCTATGCAGTCTTATGTAAATATGCTGCCGTATGTGGGGTTGTAGTACACTGTCCTGTCCCCATTTGGAAATATGTTTTATTTCACCCTCATGTTACGAAGTTTTTTTTAGAGTTCTGTTTGGGAAGCAAAGAAAGGGATAGGAGGTATTGGATACTGAAGCCCAGACAGCCAGGCACAGAGTCTAAAAAGCCATCTAACAGTCTTCTTTCTGAAAACACATCCATTAGTATGCAGTGTTTTCACTGCTGTAATAATAAGAGCAATCATGATACGAACAAGTCCGTCTCTTCACAGCCTTCCCACGCGGGATGGAGAATGACAGCTCCTAAAGCATTTGGATATTTGCCTGAATGTATGCTGCTTAGCTAACCACGGTTCAACTTGCTCTCCATCTTATGGCTTCCTGGATATCCTTCTCAATTGTTTCAGTGACAGCTTAAAATGTGAGACTTGGAGGGGGGAGATAAAAGCTTAGTGAAAGGCTTTTTGTGTGTGTATTTAAGGGGAAGTTTTATTACACTTGATGATGGAGAGATGTGCCACACTATTTTCTGTTCCTACGATTTTAGTATTTTCACTTTCTGTTGTACTGGCAGCAGCCAATCCATAACATTGTCTTTCTGTTTCCCACTCCAGAGGGGGAAAATACACAGAAGAATACAGATTGATGGTTTTGTCTTCTGCCACCACCATTTTGGTTCTGAAACAGTAAAAAGAAAAACCTTTCTCCCTATGATCCGAAAGATCTCTCTGGAACATCTGCCTTAACACACTCATGCACATACGCGCGCACACACGTGCATGCACACATGCACAGGCTCTTGCTAAGGTGGCTATGATCTGTTTTTAATAGTGGCACTTCTTCTCAAAGTGTCATTTAAAAAAACATCAGCAGTCATGTCATGCATCGGGATGAATTTCTAAATGTAAATGAGATTCTCTCAGTAATTTATTTACATTTGTTTTCAGCACAACAAATGAGACATCACGTAGCTTCATAATTTCCCATGACCGAGTCACCAGCATGAGGTGTGTAATTTACCCTGATTTAAGATGCTTATCTAGAGGTTCTTGCAACAATACCTGGTGGGCTTTTTTATACTACTTTTTGCTGGCTTTTAACCCATCGACTTCACCACCTTCTCTGCTTTTTGGTTGAAAAAGAAGTATAAATATGTCTGCTTCCTGAGGCCTTTTTCACTAGAGCTAAGAGGCATGGCTTTGTTGCCTTGTTTTGTATGTTATTTTCCCTGCCATTTCTTTCTCATTTGATAAAAATCGTAGGAGGCTTCCAGAACATATCTTGATTTACAGTCTGATCAAGCAGGAAGGAAATGCTGATTGTGGACATTTCTGATGGAAAAATGTTTGTCCAGATATGAAGCATGAATGGGAAGCATCCTGCAGTCATTGCGTCTCCCGTTTTTTCAGCTGAAGTAGTAAATCTTAGGCCTGGTCTTGGCTCTGCTACTGACTTCGAGTTTCTGATCTGCCTGTAGCTGAAGTGATACTTATGTCAAGAGGGGATGTGAACGCCAATTTTCAAATAATGTGGACACAGTCATGTACTACAAAACTCATTTATTTTAAGCCTGTAGTTGGAACATTTAGATGTCTAACTACCTGCTTGAGTATTTCAGGTAGGTAGATGATTAAAGGTGCAATGTACCATGCATACAATTTTGTACCTCTTATCTTGCAGTCTCAGTTAAGGCTTGACTAAAACTCAGGGCAATAGCTTTTGCTATTTTACAAGGGAACAACACAGGAGAACTGTGAGACTTGATGAAAGTTACTGGTAGTTCAGCAGCAGTACAAAAAGCTATGCTATATAATTATGCTGTGGCAGTTGTTTGGGATGTTATTGTGCAAAAATACTGTACATCTTTATGGAGGTCTGCAGGGTTAACTGTATGTGGGTGCTCTTTTCCTCACTGAGAGAAAGCATGACATTTCTTTGTGTTCATTCCTAAAGCAAAATTCAATGTCTTCCTTTAGACTGCTTAAGCAGATTTCAAAAGAATAGATCTGGAGTGGTTTTTAATGGGCCTTGTACATACTAGGACCCGATTCAGATTTAAGTTTTGGCCTCCTGGCCATTTCTTTAATGTTGCATGGATCTAGCACCAAATTATGCTGATGGCCTGTCTATCACCAAATTATTTACAGAACTGCAGTTAAATTATAGAAGTCTTCCAGACAAGCAGTGCTCTGGGCAAATTATTTCATCAACGTTATTTTCCATGGTTTACTTAAGCAAAAGCTTACAGGAACAACATGAATCTTTTTTTGGTATGTGATTACGCATATGTGGTACCAGCCCCCTTTTTAGAAATAGCTAGCTTTCTACCTCGGAAAACAGAAGGAAACCATGATATGAAAATTAGTGATCTCTGTGTTTTCCTCAGTTTGAAGCAAAAGTTTTATGTTATGGAAGTGCAAGACTCGGACCAGCAGTAGGATGGCCTTTTCTGCCCACTGACAGCTTGTTCCAGGTCTTGGGATGTTTTTTTTTTCCGTAGGCTTATAACTGCACACCTCTGTGCACTTGTAAAATCAGGTACTGCACAAGCACATCAGCCAGCTTTACTACTTCTTGGTCACATCCAGGCCCAGTGGTCACTGTCAGCTTTTACAGGGAAGTGTACTTGCATATCTGAAGGCTGTATAGGCTTTTACTGTGTTACCCCCACCTAGTAAAATTTGAGCTGCTGTATGATTATGGAATGTGCAAAGAGAATATAAATCCTAAAAGCAGCCCTAACTCCCTATTATAATTGGCATCCTTTCAAACTCTGTTCCAGGGTTTAGAAATATAGTCAGAGTAGAACATCTATATTTGGGTTTATATGTAATGGTCATACCTACCGGTTCACTTGGAAAAAAGTTGGCATAGACCACTATTTAAGGACTCTGGATGCAGTGTTTATGTTTAGCTCAGTGTTTTTTTATCACTGCATATTTTCTTTAAGTATTCCATTTTAACACGTTTGCACTGTGAGGCAAGAATGCCTTCCTAGCCTCTGCATGGTTGTGTGCTTTTCGTCTAATGGATATAGGAATTCAAGTTTTAAACTGACTCCCATGCATAAATTCTACTGGGAAAAGAGGTGCTTAAAATCTATGTTTTCCAGACCTCTTTCCACCCGTGTTTTCAGGGTAAAACCCAGCCACATGTAGATGGCAGACTCAAATGGGAGCTCTGCACTCAGAGCCCAGATGTTGAAAACTTTACACATGTGAGGAAGGACGGCAGGCCCAGAAACATGTGAGAGCTGACGGTCTTTGCAAACTGAACTTCTGATGTAACCTAATTTCCATCCGGCATTGGGCTGTGTTTGTTGTTATGCGAGGACTGTGCAGGGCATTGGGGCCAGACCTGGGGAACCCACGCTGCAGCTCAGCTGGGTGGACTCAATCCAGGCACACAAGTGTTGGGACTGCAAAAGCTGGAGTTTCATTACGTTGTCTGAGGAATGTTTTTTTTTTTTATTGGCAGGATGCAAATGTATTTGAAAGTTGGATCTCCTTTACTCATGATCCTTAGCATATGCAAGTCTGATTAAGAGCCCCCTTAATTTAGAAATGATCTTTAAGACAGGAAGATACTTAAAAAATGGCTTTGCCAACAAAATGGAGGAGCTATACTCTTGGGGGCCGTTAACAGTGGTGCCAAGATGGCCACTGCTGCACAAATACTGGGAATTAAGTTTCTAAAAAACCCAAGAAGGTCTAAATTGTATATCTCACAAGTTCTGTACTTCCCCAGTTGTAATCCATATCTCACTTATTGCTAGAGTCAACAGTCTAATAGTAACAAAAAATACAACCTTTCATCATCTATTGATTTCCAGTCTTTAAAAACTGACAATAAGCTATTTTTTGTCCAATTTCTCAATAAATAGGAACATCTATTGGTTTTTCAGTTTTATTGTCCTACATTAGAATGTATTTTACTGCATATAGTTGGTAATGTAGCATCAGGAGACATGTTTACGTTCAGCAAGTAACTTTTGAAACTGCATAGCTCAACTGAGATATGTAAACAAATTTGTAATACTAGTTTAATTTAGATTACAAGGCAGAATACTCAGGCTTGAGCTCATTTTTCTATTTATTCCATTATGATCCTCTAACTAATGGAGGAGAATTGCCATAAAAAATAATTACAGTAGAACATCAGTAAAGGTGAAGATATACCTTCTTCCCTATCTGACGGAGAGGGAGGAATTTTATAGTTAAGCAAGCATCCCAATATCTGGGTTTATTTCCTAGAAACGTGCTACATACAATGTTGTACAGGTTGGGCAAGTCATAAATTCTGTTTGATACTGTGTGTCAAATGATGCGGCATGAGCATCATCTTTGTCAGTGATCTCTGTTACCTTCTCTGTCCTTTTTAAAAAGGAGGCAAACTGGAATATGCTTTAGCCATGGTAGACCTTGTGATGTCGATCCCGAGTTGCCTCCCCACTGCCACCTGCCTTCACAGTGGAAGATTACCTGGTGGGTTTTTTCCTTTCCAGAACCTGTCAGAAGACACTGAAAATCAAAAGTTGCCTCTCGCTTACTCTTGTGATGAGAAATGTCAATTTGACAATTTTTTTTTTAATTAAGAAGCAGTAAATCTTTTTCTTGTGACATTCGGCCCCAGAGCCAAAGACAGTAAGGTCTCAGTTGTTTCAGACCTACCACCAGAAAACCTGGGGTGGAGGTGCCGTTGCTGGGGTGGGGATGTACGAAACCACCTCTGATTTAAACCAGCTGTGCCGCTGCACCTCCAGTACCAGCCTTTGCGGACCCAAGTGGTTCTCCTGCTTTGAGGCTCTCAGAGTGATCATCCTGACAGGCTTCTCAAATGAAAAATTTCACCTAGGTCATGAAACATTTTCCTGTGTGCTCTGAAGACAGAGATAGTTCTGGCTTGTGTTTCATAACCATTGTGCAGTAAGTGGAGAGAGAACCTTTTGGGCAGAAGACTTCATTTTTGGTGAATTGGGTGCAATTCTGCAAGGCACGGGCTCTTGCTCATAAGCTGCTGTGGACCTTGCTGTCATCTCTGCCTCATAAGATCTGACACACAAGGAGTTAATAGATACCCAATGGCCAAAGCCATTTATATTTCTCTTTGTGTACAGAAGTGAAGTGGAGCATGTAAAATTGGAAAGCAGAACCAAACCCGAAATTCTTTAACTTTATGACTTGTGTGTGTGTGTGTTATTTTCCCATGATCTTTAATTACATTCTTTTCTGGAGGGGGGGAGAGGAGGGTTGCTAATCTAGTGCACCAACTGGGAGAAAAACTAACTGTTTTATAGCGGGAGTCTAGATGACAGAACGCAGCAAATGCAAAATTTGACATTCATATGAAAGTGAGCTAAGCAAGACCATTAGAAGAGAGCCAAAGTGACTGCAGCAAGAGCAATACAAGTGCTTTAAGGAAATGATGGTATTGAAATACCACAGCCAACCTTTAAGGTGGTGGTGATACAATATAGATTTTGTAGGGCAGCACCAAGAGAGATGGCTGTTACAAAGGGAACACGCGATTGAATTCAGGTTCATGAGAAGCTAGGTTTAGAAGAGGATTGCCCTTCCCTCTTTGAACATACAATATAGTGGGGTACGTCTCATTGCACTGAATGAAACGATGCTATTTTCAGGACTGCTTTTGCTGTGCTTGCTAATGAATTTCCAAGGGGTGTTTGAGCCTGGGTATTTACTGTAGAGATGCTTGCAGTCAGTTGGAAGAGATGTGACTGAATTTGAAGCTTAGTTTTGTGTACATACAGTCCTGCTCTCTGTGATTCTGCCTTAAGTTGTATATTCAATATCAGTCTGCAATAGTGAATAATTTGTAGGAGTCCAGCTGTGACTTAAGGCTTCTCTACAAACAGCACCCAGGGTGCAAAGTCATGTGATACCCTTTTTCCTCACTCACTGGATAAATTAGCCTTAAAAAAACTATTCCCACTTCCAGTCAAAACATTAAAGCCAATGAACTGGGTGGACATTTTTGCTGGGGTAGAGCAAAAATGACCTCTGTCCTGTTCTTGGGTTCTGATGTCATCTTCGTTCCCATGGCTGAGAGGTGGGTCACAGAGCAGAGCTGTGCTCTCCTGCACTGCGAGGGCTGAGTTTCTGAGCAGCAGTGAACGACTTTACTAAACAGCTTGACTTAGCTGTACTATATGCTTGCAAGGTGTAACTATTTATTGGAGAAAGGGTTGAGCAGGCTGTTTAAAAACAGAATTGCCAGTGCGTTCTAGCATCATGCTTGAAAGGCAACAGAGAGTCTTACCTAAAGGTATCCTGTGTAAATACGAGTTTAGGCACAGGTCCTACCTTGGCTTTCTACTCTTCACACACACACACACACACACACACCCCCACACCCACACCCCCTCCCTGTTCATGTTCATTAGTCTACTATTCGAATACCAGTGGCAAGTTTTGTCATGGTGGATAGCATGTTCCAAAGGCCCGAAGTTCTCCTCTGGCAGGAGGACCAGGGCAACTATGATGTGTGCCAGTTTAACACCTTTGAGTTGCATGTGAGGACATCTCTCCTGCTCCGCAACAGCGCCAACCTGTGAACCATATAATCACGGAGCCAACAGGGCAGTATGTCTTCTACCTCTGTGTGCCAGCTGTGACTGGTGTGGATCCCTGGGGTGATATTGAGGGTGGAATGAACTCTTGTGTGCTCAGGTGTGTTGATTATGAGCAGGTCATCACTCGACACCCACGTTGTTATCACATTCTGGGCAGTTTACCTCTATCCCCAGGAACAGTTATAACAGCGCGCTTTAATCTGGATTCCAATTTTAAATCTAACTTTTACATGAACCCTTAGAAAAAAAAGTTAAATTGTGCTTTGAAAAAAGAAAATAGGTGAAAGGTGGAATGAGATGGTACAGAATAATCATGATGCTTTTTTCTCTTTGGTAGATGCTAGGAAAGAAAAGGAACATACTGTGGATCCTCTCATCTCACTCATTGTTTTTTGATCCAGCCCATTACACACACTGGTCCCAATACCTTCAATCATCTCAGCTCTGTTGCTCAGTGGCCAGACTTCACTCCCATACCTTTTAGCACTGCACTGGCTTGGAGTGTTCCCGTGGGGCATCCTCTACAGTTGCTACTTCTTACCACTCTCAGCTGGAGAAAGCACACTGCACTGCACAAAGGCCACTTTAGATCATTTACATTTTTCATTAGCCTTCTAAAGTAGTTGCTCAAAAGGTACAGTGGCTTTCCTAGCTGTTTGAACTCCTTTGGAAGGCTGTCATTTTGGATCACTAGTCCACTAGTGGCCTATAATTGCTATGCAAAATGTTGCACAAACATAACATAACTAATTGTACAATTAAGATTGCTTTCTCTTCATCATCCCAGTCATCATACTCCTCATCCACACCTATAGTCAGCATCTGGCATTAACAAAGGCCATATTTGTCCCATTAATAGATTCCTTTTGTAGTGAAAATGCCTTTTGTATATCTCTTTGTTACTTAAGGGTCCCATCAACGTGTTCAGTAAGCCTGAAAATGGTGTTTAGAAAGCCTTGTAGTGGATATCTCTTTTTCAGATGTTTAATGGGAGTGTAATGCAGTGGTACTCCAAGATACAAACGTGGCAACTCTCAGAGGTCAGAAAAGGGACTTAATACAGATCAGCAAAAGACCCCCTCCTTTTCTTAACAATGTTGAAGTAAGTAATACAGTGTTTTGCTGCTTTTTAAAATCTGAGGCACATAACGCAGGATAGCTTTTCTTCACAGTGGACATTTCAGGGTCATCAGTCCTGTTAGCCTGACATAAGATGCATAATCAGTTCATTCTGATAGTCCATACCAAAACCAAACAAACCAAACCCATGTTGAAAAGTGCAGGGGGTAGCATGAAAAAGTCCAAGAATGTGAAGCAAAACATGAGAAACTGCCTGGTACCCTTACTTCCAGACCTAGGCAGAAGGTTTTGCGCTTGAAGGTATTGAGGCTGTGTTTGCCACTCATGTAAGGACAGGGTGAGAGTGTCTTGGGTTGGAAGCCTAAGGAGGGTGGCAGCACCATAATTCTTCTTGGGAAAAGGAAATGATGTAAGTTTCTACTTCTGGAATCTTTCCCCACAACTCTATAAATTTAAAGAAATAAAATACAAACAGAAAATTGATTTTTGAATGACAGTGAATTATTGTCATTAGAGGATATGTAGTTTTGTGTCAAGGGAAAAAAAAAAAACTCGCTGTGCTATGTGCTACTTTCTGAAGCATTACTTAATGTACCAGTCATTGCTGGGAACATGGAGTCCTTTTAATGCTAGTCAGGTAATATGTCATTCTCTCTACAGAAACTCTGTGCAGCAGAGACATGAGTTATATACTGATGTAGTTATCAGAAGATCATGTGGTAGCACTAATGTGAGTCACTACACCAGAGTTTGCTCTGTCTGAAATTTTTACATAATTAAATATAAGTGAGTCATTGTCCAAATTCTGCCAAAGTGCAGATGTCTTTAATTTAACATATGCAATTCAGCTTGCATATGCCTTCCATAGGGTGAGCATCTTTTCCTTTGTACACAACTCCGGGTTAACTCTGGTCTTGGAGCCGCTTCCTTTCACCATTCAGCGTGCAACGCTCCCATTGAAATCTGTGGCAGCTTCGGTAAAAATAGCTGGAACACCCAGACCTTAAATAGACCTCTCTGCTTCATTTTATCTTCTGCTGGTAATTCTTGTAATACACATAGTTAGATCAAAACAAGCGTATTTTTGTTTCTGTCATAACAAAGGATGTGGCCTATATATCCCGGTGAAATACGTTCCGTTTCCTTCTACAACATCTGTCTCTGTACCAAGGCAAAGACCAGACAGAGGATTAGAAAGGTAAGGCAAGTTTCTTTAAGGGAAAGCAACCTGGAGATGCTTACATAAATACTGGACTTTTTAAATTATAAAATTCAAGATGGTGGATGGCTTACTACTCAGGGGGAGTTAAACCAGGTTGTGTGACCTGAGATTAAAACCACCCTCCATGCAGTTAGCTACATCATCGACATTTCTGAAGATTTCACAAATCATTTGGTTTCTTAGGTCTGAAGATGATGATGTACCATGTCTGAGTCATTTGGCTGAAGAGGCTGCTTTTCTTTCTTTCTTTCTTTCTTTTCTTTCTTTCTTTTCTTTCTTTATATCTCTTTCTCTCTCTCTCTCTCTCTCTCTCTTTCTCTCTCTCTCTTTCTTTCTCTCTCTCCCTCCCTCTCTTTCTCCCTTCCTTCGTCTCTTTCTCCCTCCCCTCCCTTCTTTCCTCCCTCCCCTCCCTTCCTTCCTCCCTTCCCTCCCTTCCTTCCTTTCCCTTCCTTCCCTTCCTTCCCTTCCCTCCCTTTCTTTCCTTCTCCCCCTCCCCCTTTTTCTCAGCTGCAAATCTAATTGTTCTCCATCTATTGCTGAAATGTAACAAAAATGTGATTAACCGTCACATTCAGAAGTAGCTTGTAGTTTTGCTGGCCACAGAAGGAAAGAATAGGCGTATATGGAAATGTTGGGAAAATGTCTGATTAACTCCTGAGAGATAATGAAAATGACTAAGGCTGCTCTGCTAATTTCTGAGTCACTGAGTAGATGCTGTTTTTTCTTATTTGTCAACGTCTCCCTTAACAGGGACATTAAATAATGTTTAATACTGTAAATTCTTTCCCAGGAAGGGAAGAGTTGGATTTAAATCCATTTCAGTTTCACCTGCAAGTTGGTCTGGATCATGTACCAAGTGTTTGATGAACTTGCACTGATTTTCAGATTCATTGCCAGGCAAGTTTTGCGTGCATTACTGATCTACATCAGATGTTTAGCACAAACTGTAAAGGGGGTGACTAGTTCATTTCTTTGGGAGTTTCGGCCTTTCTCTACAAGCTCTATACTTATAGCAATATTAGTAATATATGTAGGATCCTGTTATTGAAAGGTAACCTTTGAGTCTTATGCCCACACTTTTCCTTCTGGAATATGAAATGGTGTGCTACCTTTCTCTGGAGCTCAGAATAGGAGGCAGTGTTATAGGAGAAACTTGTCGATTTTATTTAAAAAGGCAGTTCTCTTATAGAAAGACTGCAGCTTTACGCAAGAGGGCAGCACGTATGCTAGCCCATCCGGACACTACCCAGCCAAAGGGGTATATGTTTCAAACACCCTCTGAGAGTCCTGAAAGCTGCCTTAGTAATCTATTGATGACAGAGACGAGAAATAAATTCCTCCTCTAGTCTGTCTCTGCACACTGCTCAGTTAATACTGCCAGCAAAGGAAGAAGGAAGTTCCCACACCTTCACCTTCACCTGCTGCAGAGAAAGGATTACGCAGATAAGCAGTCCTGCGTGCCAGGTAAATAAATAGTCAGACTCAGGAGCACGTGATTTTTGACACCCTCAGTGTCTACCCCCTATTTCTGTTATATGTAAGTGTTCTGCCTTGTTCATGATCTCTGAGCTTGTTCCTGTTAACTTTTTTCCCCCTCCCCAGTAAAAATCTTTGTTGCAAAAAATAAAGCTGCACAGATGTGCCTGAATAGTGAAGCACAGTGTCCTAAATGAGGTAACTCAGGTTTTGGGAGCAGGATAATTGCAGTAGTGTGAGGCTTCTTTTAGAATAATTAGTCTTGCTGAGAATCAGGGTATAAAAGCCTGTGCAGAGCACAGTAATAATGCAGTTACACCATTTCCAGTATTTGTGTGCCCCTGCATAGCACTGCAGATCAGAGCAGGCATGCCCACAATGATGGTCAAGGAATGATTTCATCGTAGCAGCCCTGTGCCAGGACTGTGATACAAAATACGTGGGATTCATTCTAAAGAAAACAGTGGCACTCATCTTCCATACTAAACCAGGAGGCCTTTGAGATGATTAAGAATCACTTTTACAAAGGAGAGGTTTATGTTTCCGTTCATGGAGCCAAAGCCTGTTCTCATGCCCTGTTACTACCTGGCACTTGCCCATCCAGGAGTGAACTCTACTTCAGCTGCATGCACTTGCAGATGTTGGGATTTCCATTTCAAAGTACAAACATTTCTAATATTAAAAAGGCTATTTCCCCAGTGGGAATATGGGCTGCATGAGCTTCTTGACTTTTCTTCCTCATCTTTTGATCGTATATGATAACATCTTCAGATCTCTCTATCAACTTTTTTTTGTCAGCATCACAGTGGACAAAATGTCAGTAGAAGTTAAAGTGGAAAGCGTCCTTAGAGAGATGAAGGTTCTCTTCCACAGCCTGCTATGTGGTTGACTCTGCTGCTCTTTTCTGTTGGGGTTTAGTTTGCTGGGGCGCTTCATTGCTTAACTTAAATTGACTTATCTGTTACATAACTAAGGGATACTCTTGGCCATTAAGTAAATCTACTGGTGGAGGGAAGAGGGACTTTCTAGAGCGCCTGTGTACCTTTCTGAGACACAGAGTTCAAAAACATCTGATAGGGTAACCTTCAGCAGGTTTTCTGCAATGACTTTTATCAATGAGTCCTAGAAGCATTGATATTTTCAGACATTACAGCTGGAAGAAAACTGCAATGTCCTTGAACTACCCACTAGCCAAAGGAATGAGATCGCCAAACTCAGCAGGTGAATTCCCATGTACTGTCACACGTAACTTTTGCCTTCCTCTCTGAGATGTCCAGCTGGTACCAGGACCTTGGCTCTACCCGGTATGCAACACTAGGTTATACCTGTCTCAGGTGCTGCCTGGATTTGCTGTTGCCCTCAGACTGTCTGTTCCTATATTGTATAGTGAGGATAATCCTTTGTTTAATTTTTTTTAACATTTTGAAATGAAAATAGGGGTCTCATTCAGGTCTTTCCATTTTTGCATGATAGTACAGTTGAACAACGTGTACATGTGTTAATTAAACATCCCGTCTTATCACTGTTTTGGTAAGTGTCCTGTAAATTTAATCACTACGACACCTCTGTACACATTGCAATCCTTTTAAAGATCTAGAGAAAAATCCTGGTGGATTATTCAAAGCACTAAATCACACAGAATTACAGTAGTTATTAGAGGCATTAAAACCTGTGATAAGAAGCTTTATCATGCATTTTTGGGGAGGCTTAGTCTTTATCAGAGATGACTGTAAATAGAAGTGAACAGTAAAAAAACTTGGTAACAGTTTATTTTACAGTATATCAGTAATCAGGTGCTGTAATTACAGTATAATTACATTATAATTATTGCATAGTAGGTAACTACAGTTTATTAGTTTTCTTGGTTTTCTATTATCGCAACTACCTGCAAGACATGAGCCAACAAGGGGCCTTAATCTACTCCCCCTTACCCTGGGTTTACACACACATGCATGCACACACATATTTACATTATATATGTGTTTCGACTGACTTCAGAGGAGATGAACCTGTTTACATTCAGGAGGAACAGGCAGTGTGACATGCTAAAGTAGATATGATCTCTTCCACATACACATTTATGTAGACTCAGGACTATAAAAGAAAGGAATCGGATTTTAGCTGTGGTTATATTTAGCTACCTAATTTATTTTTTCCCCCCTTTTTGGCAGTGGAAAAGTTGTGGTATTCTTAATCACTTAGATAAACCTCTCAGTTACAGAACTACTCAGTGTGGGGGTGTTTATATTATATTTGTAGATTATTTATCTCTGTACATCCGCATCTGAACACAGATTAGATTAAGTCTCTGTTAATTGTACTTGGACTCTGTGCATGCCTGTGTTTACATATTTCCGGTGGTAACCCTGAAATGTTCTGTCATTTTGGGGTGTAGGCTACGTGAAGATAACCAATTAAGTATGACTTCTTCTAATTTAATGCTGTCTACAATGTTAAAGGTTCCAGTTAATTAAGAATAGTTGTGAAGCTGGCAGAAGAAATGTTCATGTTGAAATTAAGAGCTTTTCTTGATAGCAAGTGCTGAAGATGTAATACAAAATACAGTCTGTAAGGAGTATGTGATGACTTCTGCTCCTCACAGCTTTGGTAAGAGCTCAGCTGTACCTCTAAGCACAGATTTGGGCAATGTATCCCAAATACGCTACAGAGTTTGGAGAAAGTCCAAAGGAAAAGCAATGAGGGTGATAAGAGAGCGAGGAAATGTGACCTGTCAGGAAATACTGACGATATTGGGGGTGTTTGGCCTGAAAAAGAGATGTCTGAGAGAGGACGTGGTGACAGGCTGTAAGAATACAAAAGACGGGTGGAAAAGAAAGTCATTAATTTATTCTCCATCTCCTTGGTGAGAAATGGGAGGGTAGGGGAAGTGATTTGTTAAACAGAACCAAACAAAATTCAGATTAGGTATTAGGAATGACCTTCTAAGATGGATAAAACAAAACACCAGAAAAAGGCAACTCGGGATGTTGTGGCATTTCTTTTGTTGGAAATTTTTCAGTAACAGGTGAAGAGGTTCTGCCCGGAGTCAGAGAGGAGACAAAAGGCATCAAGACATCTTAGCAACACCCCTAGCCCCGTTTTCTGTGACTTGATTATGATCTGTTTAAGAATCATGCCTGTGAGAAGGCGGCATGTTCCCAGTTTGCTTACCAGTGGGTCAAAAGAAAAACAGATGGATTGCTCATCGGAAGTAAAAAATCTATCCAGTAAAAGGCCTTGGAAAGAATCAACATCCACATGGGTTTGGTGAACTATTGAAACTTAATTTCTATCAAGATTTGAGGGCAGATGTGACACTGGCCGAAGCTGGTGGCAAAACTTCCCCTGGCAGTAGTGGAACCAATGTTAATTTATACCATAAAATCCCTGTGTTTTGCTCATCGTTTTGAACTAGTGATTGCGCATGCCAGGCATGGTTTATAATGTTTAACAATAAATTATACAGTGAGAATAATTGCATTTCCAAAAGTAATGACCCTACTGTTACCTGGAACTGCATAACCACCATGCAATTGCCATATCTAAAATTTAGTAGCAAGTGTAAATGTAGAGTTAACATTCTCTAATTTCCTTTTCTCATCCTTTTGACTGAGTAAAATGTCAGGTAATATATTTACTATCCAATACTTGCCAATTAGGGGAGTCCATGTTTAATTTTTGGGTGAAATAACTTAGATTTTTTTTTCTCTTTCTTGTGTGAAACAACTCTTATTGAGATATTGGTATAACTTTTATAATGCTTCCTGTTTTTTTCTAGAAGAAATCTTGGTTTTATTTCTATAGTAGCTGACGTTTCTAGTAAACACTGAGAGGCAATGATCCAGTTGGAGAGCGCTTTGCTTGATACACCAAAAATTCTTCCTGCAGAAGTTGATGGTACTGGGTTTTATTTAGGCTGGGTTTGTACAGTTCAGTACAGAGAGGTAGTTTTTTGTTTTCCTTGTTTTTTTGAACATATGACTGGTGAGTAAGTGCTGTATTTACAACTTTCTAACTGTACTACAAGAGGACCGTGCTCTTGGGAACATGGAAATTATGTTGCATTAAGTGATTCTCCTAAACCTGCAGATACTTCCCCTCTGGGAAATCCTTCAGACTGAGGTTTTTTGAAATTATAACTCCCTTTTAGGTACAGGTGATGCTCATAGCTCCTCTTCCACCGAGCCTATTATCAAATGATGTGCAAAATTCCAAACTGATAAGTAACATGGAAGCGCTGCACTACTGGGACAGAAAGGTTCAAATTTTAAGGACTAATTTGGAGGTTGTTGGTTCCTTTGCAAGTATTTAGCAGGAAACATGAACGGAAAGATGCTGAGTTTGCTGTTTATGGCTGAGACCACTTTCATGCAGTCCACTGAGTGTATTTACAGTGCTCGTTATACTGCTGTGGGGTTTGGTCTCCATTTCAGAGAGAAAGGGGTCCCCAGTGATTATCGGAGCACAATGAAGGAAGGACTTTCTAAATTTCTTTTTAGATTCCCAGTATTTCTAATGCTTAGGATTGTAAGGATGTGGATTTCTAAAATTTTGTTCTAGTTTAGAAAACATTCTTTTTACAGAGGCACATTAGAGAGGAAAGGTTAGGATTATTTAAGGGAGGGGAATTAATCGTTTCAGTTCTGTGGGCATTAGGCAAATTGCCTTGCTTGGAGTTAAGAGGCAGCATGGGAGTATTTAAGTATAGGGTACCTGCAATGCACTCTATGATAGTCTTAGCTTACGACCTTATATCATTTTATTTCTCTATTAAAGCAAGACATTCCACACTGAGACTTCGATTGTGCATGGTGCGGTAGTTAGCACCTCATGTCCTGAAGACAACGTGGCGTACTGTGATAAAACAGTGAAGGAAATGTTGGGTACTCAAGAAGTTTGTATGATAATCCAAGAAATAAAAGGTGATATCTGATATGTGGTAGGACGGAAGATACGTAAATGAGATGGAAAATGTCTAACTCAGAATTATGTTCTGTGTGTTTTACCCATAAACTTATTTTAAATGGTACAGCAGATGCCACAGTAAAGAGAATAACTTAGAAAGTAATTGTGGGCCACCCAGAAATACTAGACCAAGTCCCTGACTCCAGAGGTAGTAAAGACCTTACAGGTCAGTCCAGGGATGGTGCTTAGCATTTATGCGCTAATTTGGCATTTCACAGGGGAGCGCTCAGATATTTAGAAACAGACTGTGCTGAGTGGGAGCAGCCTCCTGCCTTGGGGAGGAGGGAGAGCAACTAATGAAAGATATTGTTTCTGAGTTTTATTTTACATGAAACAAGTTCTCACAGGAGGAGGAAGAGGATGCCTTTGGACACTAGCAGTACTGAGCTGTTTTCTGCATGGGAGCAAATTCTGACCCTGCTGATGAGTGCTTGCTTTAGTCTGACACCATGGATATTGCTGCTCTAGGGTCTTAGGCAGAGGTAGTTTATGGCTGCTAGATAGGTTTTGGTGCATATTACATGGTCCAGTCTTTTGCAGAGAGATAATCTGGGCTCCGAGGAGAGGTGCAGGTCTTAGGGTCTGTGGACCTTCAAGTCAAAATTTAAAGCATGTCCAGTTTAGACATTTTCAGGGTTGGGGAGCCACCGGATTCTTAAGAATACTGTTTATAACAGATGAATAAATTCTTCTCCAACTTTTAGGTATATAGATGCTTCCTTTGACTCCAGCCAAATCCTATGTTTTGTGGGATGGATATTTCAAGTACAGGTGCCTTTGAATGAGAACAAAGCTGTCATTGGTATTGTACTGCAAACCAAGCAGGGGCTCTTGAACAGACAACTTTGTGGAGCCAGCTGTTTTTCACAGTAAAGCTGTGGCATGTTCATGCAACAGCTAGGCCTATTGTCTCTATATGGAATAGTACAACAGCACTTTTTCCTCAGTAAGTTCTCCTTCACAAGAATTTAGAGCTTTGCGTAAGTGATGTAACATGAGGCCTAAGGTGACAAAGAGGTACAGGTCACCAAGGCTTTGTGTATTTTAGGCTACTTGGTGTGGTGAGATTCACCACTCTAAGATGTGCTTTTGGAAAGGTGTTACTGCCTCACTTCATCTAAATGGACATTGAGTTGCCTACCAGTGATGAGCCTTTATTTGTCAAGCTTGCTAATTATCTTTGTGATCAAAGTTATGTATAAAAGGAGAGGGAGGAAAGTCAAAAGGTCTTTATGAAAAGCTGCAAAGTCCAATGCAAGTAACAGCCAATATTTTTACAACAAACAGGAACGAACTGGGCTGTATGTCCATGCACACTCATTAAATTGGTAAAAGGCAAAGGCCAAGGAGACTGGCAAAGCTGAGGGTGGCATCAGGAGCCTCCAAAGGGAGAGCCAAGCTCCCTAAGGCCAAAAGCAGGCAAGAGTCAGCCAAGCCAGAGCAGCCCAGCAGAGCCCATGGGTGTATGCATCCCTCTCTATAGGGCAGCTGAGGCAGGGAGATAGAGAGGTTTTTAAACCACTTGTGCCTGCTTTTTTGTGAGTGGTGTGGAATGGATTTCCAATACATGGGATTTCCAGGATGAGAGTCTCTTTAATGGGACAACTGATGCGTAACAACTGGTGCCTGCAGTTTGGCATGACTGTAAGCCCAATCTTGGTCTTGTCCCTGGAGCTGCATGGATGGCTGTGCAGAGCAGGAGGTGGCGACACAGATATTGTGACCTGTGTCCCCTTTGTGGCAGCTATGTTAACACGTACACATTTTATGGGCATGAACTGTAGCTGGAAGAATGGCAGAGAGGGTCTTAGCACAGCCTGCAATGTGTGCAAATAAACAGCAAAAAAAAAAGGAACACTGGTTGGCATAGCTGAAATGTCCCTATGTGTGATTAGAAATTTATATCTTCGTTTGTTTTTCCTCATGCAGCCAAAGCATAGTAAAAGGAGTATCCCTGCTCAGGCACCCAGAGTTTCTTCCAGGAAGGTCAGCTCCCAGAAATGAAATGGAAAAATAAATTAGGTAAGAGTGATGACTGAGGAAAAAAGTGAACTTTATAACAAAACGCCAAGAGTGAGATCTCAACGTATGAGATCTTTTTGCAGCACAGGATTCAACAAGTAGTAAGTTGTTAAGTTATCATAGCAGAGGACACCATCTAAATATGTAGATATGTTAAAAAATGTTTCATTTCCTTCTCTCAACAGTAGCTGCTCTGTGGTTTTTGTTGTTACGACTTTTTACAAACATTGTTTACACAAAAATCACATTATTCTCCCGCTACTGACATAGTTGATGACCTAAATGCACCTGCCCAGGGTCTGTTCCTCAGAGAGGCAGAGCACGCAGGGTGCTCTGATCGACTCGGGTGGGTTGGCAGCTCTTGATGCCAGGATTTTGGGACCGGCTGCCTTTGTGTCGAGTTCTCTGAGCTCTGTCATGGGAAATGAGATTTGGTACTCAAGGAAAAAGGACCTCATTTGAGAACCGCGGTGCAGGGTATATCTCCCACTTCCTTAAGCAAAGCATTGCGTACGCTCTTTTCTGAAAAGAAGTACACTTCTTTGAGTGATAGTCAAGGAGGCTGCCTGGCAGGATGCAGAATATGGAAGCAAATTAAGCCTATCTCTGCCTTTAGCAGCAATATTACTTTCCCAGGCAGCGCCTACAATGCATGTCTGTTTGTTTGGTTTTTTTTAAGTGACATTAAACTATCTTCAAGGTAGATCTCTTCCAAAATCCATTCCAGACAGAGAAGAGGGATCGTGTGAAAGAAGCCGGCGGCAGCAGGACGGGCTAAATGCACGCTCCTCACGAGCAATGAGTGTTGCTCCAAGTAAGACATCAGGGAAGGACTTTGCGCAGGAAAATAATGAAAGCACTGACAGGATGAGACCACATGCAGAAAAGGGAAAGCTTCTTTCCTTAAGAGGCACGATCATGCTTTGTTAAAAGAGCATTGTAAGGAAACAAATAAGATTTTTTTAAAATGACCTCTTGTAGAAGCAATAGAAAAGCAATTTCTCATAGGAAAGGAAGGCTAACTGAAGTGTTTTCATGAAATAAAAACATTCCAGTGTTGTGCCTGCAGCCTGTGAGGGAAAGGGAAAGAAAGAACTTGAAACTAACTGGGAACACCTCAAACTAGCTTCACTGTATGGGCTGAGAGAAATGAGAGATTAAGAAACTAATTCAATTAATGGTGCATTAGATAACTTTATAAGTGTTTACATTAACGTGGAAAACATTTGTTCTTGTGTGTGTGAATGCAGCCTTTCTTTCTTTTTCCTCAGTTTTAATCTGCCTTACTTCTAACGGCAGGTTCTACTTCTAATGGTGGTTTGATCTGTTCTCAGCAGAGGAGACAGCCCACCAAGACCACCCATTTGTTACACACGTAGCTGGAGATTTTGGCAGATCTAGGTGTAAGGCCAGCGAAGCAGAATTTATACTATAGCTCTGCATTTCATTTCTAACACTTACTTGCTGGTTCTGAGCAAAGGTTCTGTTTTTAGCCTTGTGCCAAACATGGTTAGTGTTAAACCCATACCAGGCATTAAGCCTCTGGGCTAAGGGATGCAGATTTGCTACTTAATTTTTTTTCTCTCCTCCAACTGCTTTGTTGTGGCTTTCTAGTCTGTAGCTGTTTGTCCCAGTGATCTGAGTAATCTTTGTCCTTCCTGTGGCTCTTAAGTGTCCATGTTTTCATCAGGAAATGCGTAGTTCATTCCATCCTATACACAGGTAGTGGCAAAGAGCAAGAGCGTGGGTAGTGGGATGTGAGCTGGGACAGTATATTGGGGAAGATTCAATAAGATTAATAACACAAAACTGATGCAAGAGGGAGAGGAGAAGTCCTGACCCAGTGCTGAGTTCAGCCCACATGTTGTTTTCTGAGAGACAGTGGGGTGGAAGAGAACATGCCCAGCAGCACGTGGCGTGGAGACGCTGTCTCCAGCACGTCCCTGCGTGCCAAACGTAGCCGCAGGGAAGCAGACTTTGCTAGCAGCTTCTCACAGCTATGGCCATCCACTAGGTAACCTGTTCATGACTTCCACAGTTTACCATGGTGTAGGTATAGACTGAATGGCCCCAGTTTTCGATTTGTTTAGTTGTGACTCAGCGGGCTGTAGGAGATGTACTTTTGATATGAAATGGCAGAAGTGGAGGTCTATGAGAGCCAAAATATAAAATGGTATAATTTGGGTCACATTTGGGTCTCTTGTGTTGTCTCAGTGCCCAGGGACAACTTAGGCCATAACACCCATTAGCAATGTGGGAAGATAGGTGTGTAGTTCTCACTTTGGAGGAAAATACTTTCCTTAGTGTCCATGTGCCAGCTGCATCGACTCAGAACACTGTAAGGAGCTCCATTAAGTTCTATTGGGTCCATAATCTGCACATTAAGAAAAATTTACATGATAGATGGAGCTGTTAAAGTCTAATTGGGTAATCAAAAATTAGTTAATGTGCCAAAATATGTATTTAGCTGATAAACTCAAATGGTTCCAAAGGGTTCTAGTATTAATAGAAGGCATGCTTGCACATTAAGGAGTTGAGAGTACGATATTGCTTTTCTAACACTTGTTTCAAATAAAGATCCCAAAGCACTTGACAGATATTAAATCACTTATTGATTTGATTTTTCCAAAATATGTCCATCCAAGGCTCTGGGGGAATAGATGTTAACAATAATGTCAAATTTGCACATAAATAATAAATTATAATTTGCCCCCACTTCCCAAGTCTATCAAGTGCAATAATCACTCCTGCCCTCAAACCCAGTTAAAATCTCTCTAGGCTAGGTCTTCTTTAATTGAACCGTATTATGTCCCTGTGATATACTGTATCCACTTGAGTGATAAATGAGGTGAACCCCAGTGAAATGAACTGGTTTGAAAATGGTTAGAGGTAAAGTCAGTGGCAGTGTCAGAAAAAGAACATGGCATTACTGGTTACTTCTCCTTTACCCTGCAGAGCAAGCAACACAGCATTTGTGTCTTCACAGAGCCAAAAGGATGTTCTGGCATTCTGCAAATAGTTTCCTTACCTATTTGTTCAAATTTCATTCTTTTTTTAAATGGAGGAAATGAATAAGAATTTAAAAATAACTCTTCTGCTTAATAGTTTCAAAATGTGTCCTAATGTATTATTAATAGTACGCCACTCCCACGTTATAATAGCGTGTGGTTCTGTGTTTGTACAGCATCTAGTGTAATAGGGACCTCATCCAAGAGACTTTTGTAGGCTCTTCTACAGTTCAAAGAGATAATGATAGCTTTATTTAACATGGAAAAAGGTTATCCTTGTTTTATGGAGGAAATGGAGGCAGAAAGGTAAAACCTTTCACAGAAGTAGAACTAGACTCCAGACTCAGATGCTGCTTTGCTGCTCTGACTATTGGACCACAGCACAGAGGCATTCCTAAACTGCGCCTGTTAAAAACAACTTATGCTTTGCTTTATATATAATGTGCCTTTATTTCTTTATGGGTTTAATAACAATAACTATGCTGAGTGTATGGGACCTATTGTGCTCTAAAAAAGCCTCTGGATGTCTGGAAGCGCCAGACAGATGGCCAAAGTCCCTTCTGTCGACTAGGCACGACATTGAGGAAGGAAAGAGAACATCTCCAAGAAAACTCAAACTTAGGGTAGCCTAATCCTATCTCCATACCATGTAAATATTTAAAGACAAAATGCAACAGCCACATTGTTGAATTTCCTGCTTTGGATGACTGTCACATTTTTAATGATAGTTGAATAGTTTTGTATTTTATTTATGTGGTGTCATTTGTTTTGCTGGGTAATATGAATTGAACGCTTTCCTTGCTTCTGAATTTGAAAATGTATTTTCCCAATATCATTAGTTGAAGGATGTTAGACGACTGCATGTTTTCTCTTCCACATAAATAAATAAATAAGCCAAGTGTTATGATTGTTTGCTGTCTAATATAGGTAGATCCAAATGTATACTGAAATGCTGTTCGAAACAGATGTGTCAGTGCGACATTTTCTGACATCTGCCTAGAAAGAGAGGAAAAAAGAAAACCCTCACAGAGAGAGAAAAAACAGAAACAGTCACTTGGCTTTTTTGGGAAGCTCTGGCCTGAGAAAGGAAGAAAAAAAAAAGGTGGGGAATAATGAATTCATCAAGCTGAAAATGCACAGGCCAATGGAGCGCTTAGATTTCAATAGAAGGCAAATGGAAAGAGAACCCCCATTACTGTTGAGATGCACCGACACGGCTCCACTAATCGCTTGGTCATGCTTGGTAGACAGTAAGTCATCACGGGCCATGACATGGTGAGAACAGGTGCCAGGGTTTGTTGTAAGAAAAAATTGTTTATTTAACATCGGCAACCAAGATCGCCCCCCTCCTTTACCTTGCATCCTTGTGCCCAAATCCAACCCTCCCTGCAGGGGAAGTGTACACCAGGCAGCGCGGTCGGGCTCCTGCTGCAGAGCAGACCTGGGCAACTGATATCAACGAGGGAGCGTTTTTGGCAGGGTGCGACTCAGGTGGCGACAGACGAAACTGGCCTATAGTGACATTAAGCACTGAGCATGGTAATGAGAGACGATGCTGCTGTGGTCTCTGTGGGATGAGCTGGTCGGTTCAGGTGTGGTTGTGCCACCTGGAGAAGGAGGGTTGGAGTACTTAATAGTTTTAGCACAGGTAGCACGAGCGTGAAAATAAGCAGGGTGGTACTTCAAGAGCAGAACTGAAGTAAATTGCTGGATGTTTGTCCTCTGCTTCAGCCGTTGTTGTAAAATGTATTATGGGCCCCTTCAGCAGAGCTTCCTGTCCATTCACAACACTGCCATGCCAGACGAGCAGCTAGGTGTATTATAGAGGCACTAATAAAAGTCCCCTATTTAATATAAATCAGGATTTACATCGGACAGGTCTTGAAATACTTGGCACCTTACGGGTGCACAGACCGAGATATCTAAGAGGCTCCTAGGGTATTTGGGTCATTAATTCATTTTTGAAAATAAAGGATTTAAACAGCATTTTTTCTAGATTTTGAACAGTCTGTCTCACCAAATTTGTCACCCCTTTGAACAAAATCTGTAGTACTTACTAGCTTCAAAATTCATAAAATTGTCGACATTGCTTTTATGTGAGATATGCCCCCTCCTTTTAAAAAAAAAAACCAAAAACTAACAAACCCCAAACTAAAATCTCTTAGGCTTTCTCTTTGAAAACTGACCATTTAATCTGAAGGAAAGATACTGAATTGAGTGATGCTGGGCTTGGAAAATAACAGTCTCTGGAAACTTGCTATCATAACATTGAGGAAAGTCTCCTCAGAGCCAGTAGGTAAGTTTTGTTACAGTTGTGCCCATTGATTAATGCAGTGGATTGGAGCTTGGACGAGCTGGGCTCTATTCTTGGCTCCTGCCACAGACTTCCTATGTGCTGCTAAACAAGTCTTTTAGACCAATGCTTTTTCTTTGTGAGAATTTCCTTGCATTTTAAATCTGTGGGGAATTAAATGGAACGGACATTTAGATTCACTTCCCCACCTCCTCCAGTAATAGATGAAATGGAGAGGATATAGAAACACGTTTAAAAGATCAAATCAATGCACTTATTTTGTAACCAGGAACTAAAGGGAACAAGCTGTTGTTTTTTTAAAAATATACAACTGCTTTTTTTCCCCCAACCTCCCTCTGAGACAAATCAAAATCAGTCTTTGAAAGATTAATTGAGGAGTCCATATCACAAAAATATAGCCAATGACTAGAAAAAAGGCATAGCGTTGACTAATAAAACTGTCTAGCTATACAAACCCTTAAAAACAAGAAATTGCTTGTCCACGTGTTTTTTCTGCCACATATCTTAATTAGCTCCACAAATAACACTGCCTACTTTCACTTTCCCATCTATTAATTAGTCCCATACTACTGTGAAGTGAGCACTGAGAAAATAGCCATTCTTTGTTCTTTGTGTTATAATACGGGACATTACCTTCATTCTGACCTGAGGAGAAAGGAAGGCTCTTTATGAGACCATGGCTATCTCGTAAGGCCCCTGAATTAATTTACAGATTTGCATTATTTCTGTTTAAGAAGGAATTTAATGTTCTGAACGCACACACACACACACACATTCACGCAAAATTAGTAAATCTAGAATACTGAACTGTGATCTGCTCTAGGGTGTTCCTCTATGGTTAAACTAATATTAGGGAAAGAAAGAGACTGGGAGACCAGAAGACAATTAAAAAAAAAAATCTCATGCACTTAAGGGCAGAAATAAAGAGCTGAGTTTTTTTTGTTTAATTTCTCTTTCTCTGGTCAAAAAGGAGAAATAGTAATGAAGAAAGAAACACTAAATTGAACTCAGCCTGCTCTTTAAGAGCAACACCCAAAATTCCTTAAGTTAAAAATGGGTCAGGATAAGTAGCAGATTCATCTACAAAATCACCATTGTTCCTTCAGTCCTTATTCAGATAAGATAAGCTCTTTTTCTGATAAGGCATGCGTGTGAGCTTGTTAGCTGAAGCCATAACTAACAGACCTCTAACATCTAGAGCCCCAGCTACCTTAAAGTTGTAATATCTTGAGGGTGCTGACCTGTGAAAGCAGAGGTTTCAAAGGGTATTGCTCAAGCTTGTAAGCTTTCCGAGTGGCCAGGGTAACAAATATAGTTTGGATATTTTCTAGTCAGGTGAAAACTGTCTAACCTAGGATCAAAATTTCTGTTATTAGTGGCTTTAGTTTTATTCTTTGCAAACCATCTCCAAGGTGAGGGTATTGAGCTGAGACTGATGGACTTTCCTACTGTCTAAGTGTTTTCTACCACCAGAAGACTGCACACCACCTTGTTGTGAAAGGCAGTGTGCGTTCACAACAAAGCAGTTTGAAGGTGCTGGAAAAGTAAGAATTTACGGCATGGCATCAAAGTGCAGGTAGGTAACTGTGGCCGTACCCACTCTGTAGAAAAATGTGATCCTGTGTAGTCCTGAGTTTCCACAAATCTAACTTCTTACGATATCGGTTATTCAACATCTCTCCAGTGCATAAAAATTCAGTCTGAGGATGTATTCATTGTTTCATCTTGATGAGGAAAAAATTACTGAGTTTAGGCCAGGCATAGTTAATTTATCTTAATATAGACGAAGCCTGTGTACCCCTCTTCAAGTTTAGATCATGTTTCCCATTGTGATATCTGAAAGTCTTTAATTATCTATCATGAGAACTTTCAGTTCCTCACTTAAAAAGGAATAATTAGAGAATTCAGTATGTCAATTTTATCTGATTAAAAAAGTATACCCTCTTCCCCCGTAGTTTGTCAAGCTTTACCCAACCAAAGTTGGGTGAAAAGATAGGTCATTCAAAGAAGACTATGTGGTGTAGTATGAAGGTTGTTCTTTCAGGTTCATAAAGTGATCTGATTTCATTTTGAGTTCCCAATTGATGTTTGTTTTTATTTAAAATGTCTGTAAAGTTAACTGTTCAGAATGTACTATCCAGGATAATAGCATTAACTGGCATGGCTGCAGAATCAATAATAGTAACAAAAATATACCTCTACTGATTGAGAGTGACACAAAATAAATTTGTTAACTCAAATGGATGTAGTCAACAGTTTAAACACGTGTCTTAAATACAGCAGTTCATAGTTCTTATTTTAACTTTTAGATAATTTTTTTAAAAAGAACTTTGAAAATGTGTGTTGTGTTTCTCTCCTTATAGAAAGGCAAGCAATACTAACCTAGATAGTATTTTGCTCCCTCTGTTAGAGCCCCCACCTGCAAAAATAAGCCTGATAACAAAACTGTAGTGGACTTCACCTGAAGAAAGTAATTGAAAATGGTAATTCAAAACCATAGACTTGCTTTGAAGGACAGGTCTTTGTCATCAGGCTTCATGAGAAACAGCAGAGCAGGAATAAAAATAGATCTTTGACCAAAAATATCCTTTTCTGGCTGGGTCATTTAAAGAACCGTCTTTTTTTAATCATACATACAGCTGATTCCAAAACTACCCCAAAAAGGGGTCTAACTCCAAGGTCAAATACTCCGGAGGGTTTTGTTGTTGTTTGCCTGCTGTGGATTTTTTTGAGAGCAAGAGTAGTTACAGGGGTGAAGAGGAGTGATTTGCAAAAATATGAAGCCTGGAATAGAGTCTTTGGGGTCAGGTATGCAAGTGTACGTTCATTGAGCTGTGACCAGCGCTGGGGCACGTGCATCCCAGTCATGTCACTTCCAAACCCAATAGATTCCTACTGCAGTTCTTTGAGGTATTCTCTGCACTGACTCATGGGTTTCGGACTTGGCATAGAAATCCAGATGCATGGGCCACATATGGGGATGGCACTGTGTTATCTGACCAAAGTTGATTATTAGTGTCCTTTGCAAAAGAAACCCAAAGGCTTCTGGGCACTGACTGGGAACACTGGGCACCCAACATAGCATCATCATAACGATCATCACAGGTCAACAGTGTGACAAGTTCATTTTCACCTTATTTTGAGGGAAAAATGAGGACACTTAGACATTAATTGCTTAGACATTAAGCTGTCTGAAGTTTGCTATTTGGAGACGCTGCAGTTGCAGTCAGATTCTTATATATCAGGGTTTTGTTGTGATATATATATGGTTGTGAAAGTCATGGAAATGCACTATCGATTATTTTTGTTTTCCATTTAACTGTGGGGATAAGACAGGTAAAAAGTACCTCTTCCCCATGTGGGTAGAGAATGCGCTGAGGAAGTGATTTTCACAGTGCAAGGGCAGCAAGAAGGCTGGAGGCTGGCAGTAAGGCTCCTCGGGTGCTGCACAGGTATGTGTCACACGACTTCCTTGTATCTCAGTATGTCAAAAAAGGCTGAGGAGCAGAAGGATGAGTGGCATGCTCAACGGCAGACCTGCAACAGGGATTCACCAGCCACCCCTTGAATGTAATCAGAGAATTGAAAGGGGCTCCACTGCGCATCTGCACCTGTAGGAGGGGATTCCCCATGGGTGTGCACTCTGATATGCAGCTCCAAGCAAGGCACCGTGTGCACTGACTGCAGCTCTGCGGTGCTTTGCCCACTGCCAAGGAAGCCTGACAAAAGCCTGATGTCTGAGCTAACTAGTTTAAAGTTATCTGTTGCAGTGTGAGTGCTCTGGCATTCGCAGAAGTCTCACCCTTTGAGACAGATCTTCAACTCTATAAACAATTTTTGCTCAAGTGGGTACCATCATTTCATACCAGCTACTTATTTTTGCTGCCAGCTAAAATGAGAGTTTGGCAAAGCTTTGCTTGCATCCCCTTCATGCAGTGGCA
Source organism: Phalacrocorax carbo (assembly GCF_963921805.1). NCBI lineage: Eukaryota > Metazoa > Chordata > Aves > Suliformes > Phalacrocoracidae > Phalacrocorax > Phalacrocorax carbo. The sequence continues at coordinate 27,142,892 of NC_087515.1, read as the reverse complement.
TTTCACAGGAGAGACACGTTTGGGAGACTACTGTAGACACTTCAGACACTGTGTAAAGTGTTTATTCATCCTAGCTCTTCATTTTAATACATAAGCACAGCTTGAAGCAGAGATATAAAATAAAACTGAGTATTGACAGGAGATGCAAAAATATGAAGATTCTAGTTCAGGACTATCAGAGATAATGATACCTAAACACCTTAACCTCAAACTCATTAGTCTCACATATCTCAATCAATATGGATTCCTCAGAAATCAATTTTCAGCAGCAAATATGATTGTTAAATAATTCAGAAGTTACAGGCCTTTGGGCAAGACGAGGTTAGGAAGCAGAGGGAAAGTGGTGATCTCGACCTGAGATGTGATTTCAATTAAAAGAAGAGAGCATCTGTAAAACATAGTTTTATGTTCAAGGTGTCAAACTGTTTAAAGAAAAGAGGATTATAAATGTAAATTATAGTCTTAAGCAGTGTGGTATTTAAAACATGTTTGTATTTTTTGTATATCAGCAGAAAGAATCTGTTTGATTGATCAGCAAGGAATGTGTTGTTTTAAAAATCCCGGCCAGTGCTACTGCCATAATTTCTTTTGTTTATTTACTTTTGGCTTTTCCCTGTCTGTATTACACAGCTGATTTATTCTGAAGTCTCAGCGAAAGGCAGAAGTGGTACAAAACTTCAGGAGATTCTCTCAAATTATTTGAATATTTCTGACGAAAGGCATTAGAATTTATGCCTATTGTTAATTTTACTTTCTCATGTCTGCTTGGTTCCATACCCATATTTTCATAGTGACAGTGATGACAGTTCTTAGCAGAAACATTATTTTAGGGATAGAAGGGTCAAGCTGGGAGAAGTCTTATGAGGTGGGATGATGGTACTAGCGCTCCAGTACCTTTCTCAGGGCCTTATCATACCTACTGCAGCCCAGGGAAAGATTTGTATTGATCTGCTGGATCTTGGATCTGGCTCTAATTACGCTTGTGTAAATTTGGAATTACATCACTGAAGTTAATGGTATAATAACTATATTAGATTAATGCAAATATTCATATTCAGGCCCTGAATTCTTCAGAGGTGTAGTTTTGTTGTGATGTCCATAGATGCAAGTTGTAGTTTTAACACAATTTAAGGATCGTAATTTAATTAAAAATATTTACTAACCTAATTATTTCTATACCAGACATCTCTTTGAAGTAATTATAATGAAACATTTTAATCTGATGTTATCTATATTCTGCCAGGGATTTTTCAATGGGCATAATTTGGATAAATATCAAGCACTCCAAATGCATTTGAATTCAGCCCAGGTCAATAATGGTATTACTGTCTGAAGGCCCTCAATGGGTTTCGTCAGATGAGCTGGTGAGCTTATTCCAGTTTTGATAGCACTTAGATGCTCTGATGTCAGATGCCAGTGTAACAATTCAAGCAGATGGAAGAATTGCAGTGAAAAGGTACCTTTAACGAGGCACAGCCAAGGCTTTGGACAAAGACCTAACTACATTCCTAGTCTTTGAAGTGGTCTGAGCTAAGGCTCATTGGTTTGGGGTTACCATGCGTATGGCAAAACTTGAGTCCCACCCATGTTTTCAGTTTCTTTCCAGGGCACTCCATCCTTCATGGCTTGCTAGCAGCCTTTCACCTGCACAAAGTTTCAATTACATGGAAACTGGAAAAAAACAACCCAGAAATCCCAACAAAAACCTCTCCCTCCAGAACTTAGAAACACCATGTAAGTTCACCATCTCTAAGATTGTTCAAAACATGGGAAAAAAAAACCATTTAAAAAGACTTCTACTTTCTCTAAAATTACTTAAAACTTCTCTGCTAGGAGACTAGAAGAGCCTTGGTTTTCTCAACTGTGAATAGTAACTGAATTGTGATCAGAAGTGAAAGGCAGCACCTGGCTACTGGTGAGAAGAGGGACAATACTAAGGAAGATCATAGAAATAGTTTTGTTGTGTAGTGGTGGGAGAGTGGACTTGATCTTCTTTTCTGTTGTGGCTTACTGTGAAACAGAAAATCTGTATCTGTGAATAGGGTCACAGTATGAGCCCATGTCCCAGGAAAGCAAAAGAGGGGCAAGGGAGAGTGTTTATGTTTACTAGTATGGATTTACAGCTAACCATGTTAAAAGTTATTTCAGTCAAAAATGGGATAAAGTAAGTGTAATAGGTGTAATATATGCTTATGGTACTCTTCTTTTCTAAATCTGGTTTTGTGTTGAATGAACTTTGTTTTTAAAAATATATTTTGAAATGTGATTAGTGGTGAATGTCACAGAAATTTATTGTACTATTAAAATCCTATTGGGTCTTTGTTTATGAAATGTATTTTCCTGTATTTGAGGTTTAGGGAGGCTTGATAATGAGGCTGTGAAGATTCATGGCCCCTTTTCTGCAGCTTAATTTAGGCTCTATATCAAATATGTAAAAGAACATTATATCTTCCTGCAGCCTGTGTGTGAGATACATTTTTGTATTATTTCCCTGCCAATGTTATTTCTTTTACAAATGCAGAGCTGGAAAATGGTGACAAACTGACAAGCTTAGCTTTCTGTTATTTTCTAGGCTAGGAAGAGTAAATCTGAAAGGTGATGAGATTGTGTCCATGGCCACATGTTCACCAAAGATCACATTATTCTTGATTTAAAGTAAATAATGGACAGCCAGCAGTGAAATTTGTGAGGAGGTGTTACAGAGGCCCACTGTCTCCACTGCTGGCTGTGAACTTCCACCTTCCACTGTAGGGTACCTAAAGAGAAACGTTCCTGTTAGAAGGCAGCGTGGTGCCCCCATCCGTATGCCAGTGACCTGGCAGTGAGCTTTAGCTTTAGAGGTGTAGTTGCGGGACACTCTTGTCCTTAGCTGCAATGAACTTCAGAGGATTGTGATTCGAGTGGAAAGGTGTTATTTTGATTTTTACAGAGCTGGTCTGATCTCCTCCTTGATTCTGCTGGTGATCGGTGGCTGTCATCCATCAGTGCAGAGAGGCACAGGTATGGTAGAACTGGTCCCTGGGTGGTTTCAGTCTCTTGCTCCAACATGGTGTATCTCTTCCAGAGGTATGTTACAGTGTGTGACTTAGGGGAGACAAAATGTATTGCTCTTTTCTGTAATTTAGGAAGATTCTTTCATTCCTGTCTTGTTTTGTACCATGGATTATTTATATATCCATGTTCAAATCCTCCCTGAGATCCCGGTTCACTGAGAGTGGTACATAGGTGTCTCTGGGCACAGTTGCTCTCAGTTCTGCAGATGTCCTTATTGCCAACTTGGTCAAATGGCTGCCTCCAACCATGGGCAGGAGAGAGATTTCTGAAGGATGGAGATACAGGAAGAATAAGGTAAGGTGTACCCATTTGTTATAGGTGTATCCTTAAGTACGAGAGAAGGGCATTTTTTCCCATGTATGTTGGCGTAATTGGAATTAGAACCCTGCCCCAGCAGTCTGTATGGAAACTGATAAAAGATCAATTTTGTTACCTTACCGAAACGTGAAATATCAGCAAATTGATCTCCTCTTGCTTATATTGATATAAACCCCAAGTAATCCCACTGAAGGCTGGGGAATGACATGTGTAAAACTCTTGTTCTCTGATCAAGCCCCAAAGTCTTTGGCAGCGAAAGCTTTTTGTTTGCTGGCGTCTTTCGGATTGGTAGGAGTGGTTGGGGAATGAAACCACTGGATCCATCTCTTAAGATCTCTACGAGCAGTACATCCCTGGTTTGAATTGTTCTGAGTAGTGTCTTTGCATCCTACCTCTGCTATGTTCAAGACGTAGTTTAGCCAGAAAAACAAATCTTTAGGGCCAGGCTTTCCTTTCAGATGTGCCCTGGAATGTCAAGAGAACAAAGCTCTGTTAATTGTTCCTTGTTCAAGATGCGTAGCATGGTATTATAATACTCAAACGATATTCATTAGGCAAAACAATTGCAATAATTATCTTATAAAAAGTCAGGCAGGGTGATTTCTTTTAAAATGAGGATAATCTCCAGAGGAGGTTCTGCTCCAGTTTTGTTTTTGTTTGTTTATTTTTGGCTGAATGGTTTTTAATAGAAATTACTGAGGTGTCAATGACCTCTGGGTTCAATTGAATTAAGACATTTAAATGAAGTTTAAGCAATATTTGTATTTGCTGGGAGGTAGAAAATTGTGCCTGTGAAACATACTGTAAAAATGCCACCTACATAAATTTCATTTTGAAGCCATGGCTAAAAATCAGGTGGTAGAGGGTTTTTAAGTGTTTTTGTAAAGCCCTTAAAATGTGGAAGACCAGATCTCATCATTAACCATCCTCAGGATGTTCTGGTTTTTGATGCTTTGAGACATGACTGCTTTTTGTGTGTGTCTATGGGGACTCATACAGGGGGTGAAAAATAGTAATAGCATTCCTTCTCTTGAATTTTCTTTTGCTTCTCAGCTCCTATGTTATTCCTGAGTATTAGCAAGACCCTGGACCTGGGTAGTATGCTTGATTGGCACAGAGGAGGAACATGCCAATAGCTAAGTATTTCAAAAATCAAGTAGTCATTTTTACTGGACACTGTGATAATTATCCATCAAAAATTAGGACTGTTTCTAGCAAGCCAAGATTCTCCTCCTTTGGATTCAGTACTCTAGTTTCCAGAAGATGCCAATAGTACTGTGAGATTAATTCAATACCAGGATGCATTTGCATTGATCTTTCTGATGTCATTGCCCTAAATTATTATAGGATACAACTAAAAAACAGGTCTAGAATACATATGAGCAAGGATGTTATCCAGGAGTATTAATTCTCATTCGAATAATGAAGTAGTACACCAAATCTTTACTCTGAGACATCCAAATGCGTTTTAGTTTTCCTAAGATTTTTGGGTTTGTTTTTTTTAAAATCTGAAAAGGGAGCTGTAGCAAGAAGATTGATCACTGGCAGAGAAGGCTAGAAGCTGATCGTATACTCCTATTCAAATACATGAATAATTTTCACTTGTACGAATTGCCCGTTGAAGTCTATAGTGCTTCTTATGAGAGACAGGATCACTCGTGCAAATAAAGGTTTACAGGACGAGGATCTAGGATGTGTTATTACAGGATCGTTTCCTGATGGTGTCTTGGCTTTTTTTACTTCTTAGTCACTGATTTTATAGGTTCTATTCTGCCAGAAGAGGTTTGTTACATCATAAATAATGGAGCTTATGATTGCTTTTAATATATGAATTATTATGAAAAAGCTTAAAGGTGTATTCACTTCCTTAGGAGCATTAAAATTAAAAGATGCTAGAGTCTTTTAGTTATACTATGTATAATTTTAAAATAATTTTAGCATTTTTCCCCCTCTGGCAACTGAAGCCTTTAACCTTATGGGACTCTGATTTACAGTGACACCACGGTATTTTCAAAGGCAACATTATTATGTCACCGATACTGAAATGGTACCATCAGAAATAAGCAGAAAGTAATTAAGGGACAAAATTATTGCAGTGGAGCAGACTTGACCCAGAGACCAAGGGCCATATCCTGCTTGCTTGACTCGAACAAATAGTCCCATTGCATCTCATTCAGATGTGCAGCACTAGCATAAACCCAGAAAAAAGCTCACATGAAGTCACCACTGTAGCTGAGATTAGAATCTAACTGAGACAGAATTATGTATGTATGTGTAGAGGGAGGAAGAGATTGTCCAAAATATTCATTTAATTTGAATATGTATAGGAAGGGAATGAAAGTGTTGGGCCAAATCCTGCTCTCATTTACATTAATGCAGCCCCACGAAGTCTGTTGAGGGTAGAATTTGATGTGACATTAGCACAAACTAACTTTTACATTTGCCAGGTTCTTATTTGCTCACAGCATGTGGCCGGCCAGAAATATAAATAAATCAAATTTGTTTCTAGGAAGAATCCAACAATCCTTTGAAACTTTCCTCTTTGCATTACAAGAAAAGAAGGGGTAGAAAAAAGGGGAGAGGATGGAGGGTTACATAAATGAGAGCAGGTGCGGTCGTGCAGAAGTAACTATTCAGCATATGTAAGTGCAGTTGGAAAATCATTGTCTTGCAGAGAATACTTGAAATTGGTCCCTAATGGCCTTGGTTTTTGTCATATGGTCTTGATTATCAGGCTAAAATTGCATTGCCGATGCCTTTAGTGTGAACGAGATGGATGAATAATTATTACGTGCGCTGAATACCTTTCTGTAAGGAGGAACCAGGACATCCCCTGGTCACCGCAGCTACTATTTTCACCTTGCTGTCAAGAAAACTGCAAGTGGCCAATTCATCACTTCCTTATTGTTCTTAAAATATATGTTTATAATAATAAACGCTCATATCTGCACCAAGAACGGGCAATGCAAAACCTCAGCGATGTGAAGAATAATTGCGAGACCCAGTTATTTCTGGGACTAAGGGGGTGCAAACCCTAAGTGTCTTATCCTGTTTCTAAAGACCTTGCTTTATCTTTGTATTCATGCAGATCTCCATTACTATATTAAGGAGCAAAATGAATTTCTAGTAAACAAAATAAGCACATACAAAATGTGCCAAACTAGTTTTGGCCTCTGTTCAGAAATGAATTACCACCTTTTTCCTTTTTAGCAGTTAAAAAAGGGCTCGCACGCTGCCTTACTTCCTTCTGCCTACCTTTGTCTCCATTGCCAGTTACCAATACAGTAACAAAAGTAGCAGTACTGAGGTTAACAAAAATCTTTTCGGTAGCACTAAGTCTCTGTGGTATTGAAAAGATCACTCTAGCCCTCATCAGTGCCTCCACAGAAAGGAAAATGTGATGGTAAGGTTCAGAACCCCTCCACGATCCATGACCATGACCACACTGCTCGTTCGTCACCTAAATGTTTACATTAAATCATGGCTGGGTGTGACTGCCGCTTACTCTCCGTGCAATCCTTTGCAATACTGGCAATTAGTTATGGGATCCACCAGTTCCTAAGTGATGCAGGTTGAGCTTCCTTGTAGCCACAAATAGAGCACAACAGCCTGTGCTTCCTCTTGGCATGTGATCAGAAGGATTGCATGTGTGCAGGGTACAAGTGTTTCAGGACAAGATTTTCAGTGTCTGCAGGTTTTTCTAATTAATTGCTTGATGCCAGTTGCCATTAAAACCCTAATAAAGTGCCTAAAACCAGTTTTGATTAAATAATCAGACAATCACCCCCAACTATTCAGGTGTACTGATTATCTTTTAGCAGTTGTTTTAGCAGTGACTGCCCGTTATGGACCTTAAAAAGTATATTTGTACATCTTAAATTTGAAGAAAAGAAAGACAAGGTAATAAAAAAAATCACATTTAAGAGAACGTGTTTTAACCACATTTTAGTATCTTCCATCAAATTCTCCAAATATTCTTCCTGCATGAGTAAATTAATTGTTGTGAAACATTTCCCTTGAACTTAGGTATTGTTTTATACCTATTTTACAGATGGCTACACTGAAGCACACTTTATCTCTACACTCAAAACAAAACATGTAGCTAAGTCAGGTCAAATACGATCCTCTGGTCTGGGTGGCGACTGATCAAATTAACGATTGAAGTTAAACCTGAAGAGAAGCCTGAAATGAAGCACAAACTGCTAGTCTCAATTCTCAGTTTTCTCTTGTTAGCTCTCCCAGCTTATCTGGCTCAAAGTAAGGCAGCTTTCTTTTCCCTCAGAGTACCAAAGGTACCTAAGGAAAAGCCAGATGACCAAAAGTAAGTGCCAGAACAGGATGTGAGGATTCGGACTTCGCCCAAGCTCCTGGGTAACCCATGAGTGCGCTTGTGGTAAAATTTGGGTAGCAGCCTGGCCCAGCTTGTCTTTTTAAACCCAATATGATAGGCATCACTCCAGTGCAACCAAACCATTGACTAATCAAATCACCTGAAGGAAAATCTGATGGTGGAAACTAGATGTTCTGTATTTTTTTGGAGACATAGTCTATATATTTAGGTAAGGCTCAAGTGATCTGAATCTCCCCTGTAGTGCCTCATTCATTTCTGTTGATACTGTTTTGCATTGGAGAGCGGCCTCTGGCTTTTTTGAAGTACCCTTTTTTGAAGTACCCTTTTAAAAGGCTTAATCTGTTCAAATAGCGGACATTGGTCTTAATCCAGGACTGTGGTGGGCTTCTTTGTGATTGGACTTTTTTGGATCTCGCAAAGGTCTTGGACCCCCTTCTGTAAAACTCAGTGTTGTAAAAGGTCACGTATGTGTTTTTACCTTTCTCCGCTGCAATGACAGAGCTGCTGCAGGGTGTTGCCAAAGTTCGCAGCTACGAGGGCACAAAGAGTTACAGCCTTTCCATGCGTGTTGCTTCGTGATGAATGGTCTTTGGTAAATTCATACTGTGCCTCTTAGTAAAAATTAATGGAGTCATCTTGCTATGAATAAAATTCTAACTGAGACGTCAGGGATATTATCATGTAAAAGGATGCTATTGATATTAAGAAAACAAACAAACAAACAAAAAACCTAGAGGCTAAAATTCAGTAGTTTATCATATCCTAGGGTTTTCTTTTAACTTTCTTTTCTAATTGAAAAAGCTAAATTGATTGAATCGTTTGAGCCCTGATTTATCTTTTAAAAAAAAGAAGCAAAAGCTAAAAATGGCTCAGCGAAGCAACTGAAATGCTATCACAAGCTAGTGAGATCGATAAGCTAGAAAAAAAAAGGAAGAAAAGTTTTTGAGTGACAGTGTAAAAATGGGAAATTTAAATACGTCTATATTGTTGCATTTTGCTCCATTGTGTATTGCATAAAATACACTTGGCACTGTGTTTCCGTGCAATCTAGGAGGTGATTTATTAGGAACACTGGGTTTATGTTTATGTTCCAAACTGTAAACTACATTTATAGCAATATTTCTGTATTAAGGTATTAATGCTAGAAGTGCTACCTAAGCTTAACTTTACCGATATAACTCAAAATGTAGTTTATAGTGCTATAAATAGTAACATTGTTATTGACACTTGCAGCAGCATCTAAGTCCCTGGAAAGCTGTTTCTGATGCTGAGGGAAAATGCAGGGAGCTGACAGTGTGTTTATACATACCAGGGAGTACAAATAGCACTTCATAGTTCTCATTGTTGAGGTTCCTTTGTGCTAAAAGAGTATTTAAATATTTAGTGGCGTTGCCAAATGTTCCAGTTTAAAAGCCAATGTTTGCATGTGTTATTAGAGACATATTATTGTTCATAATAATAATGCTAACCTCATGCATAAAAATATTAAACAACAGGAATAATGCCTGTTACTTCTTGTTGGGGACTGATCATTCATGATGGTCTTTCACTTTGTTCCTTGCCTGTTTTTTCAGTCTTCTGGATTTTCACTAGAGGTCTTCTCACATCTCTGAAACATCTGGAAATTACAGCCATAACTGTTGACTTCCACAAACCCTCCTTTAATTGAGGGTCTGTGATAGGGAGCTACTTAATGGCTTCGTCTCTCCTCCCACAATACACATAGCAAACGTTGTACGCATAACTTTATATTGTTTAAAGAAAGGAGGAGTGAAGGGGGATCATCAGTTTGCCAAAACCTGATTATGACTATTCTGAAAGTATTAATCCAAACTTTTCCATACTTTTAATTTAGAAGAACATCTGACAGGTTAGGTATTTTTAAAAGCTTGTGATTGACTGTCGCTCCATTTTAGGCAGTAGCTCTAAGCACTCACTCATCAGAAACACAAATCCGATTCCTTTTGCTTTCTTGGATGTCTTGAGCTCCATTCTCAAGAGAAGGCCCTGCGCACTGTGTGTCTGGAAAGGAACATTTCTGAGGGTTGCGTATAACAATCTGTCCAACATTCGACTGCTAAAAAAATTATCTGCTGAACTGCAAAATGAATTATTCTCACAGCCTTTCACGCTGACATTTTTACTTGCAGCTTGTGGCATAAAAACGTTTATGTAATTTTTGGCTATATTACACATGCTGAGTATGGCAAGGATGATGTTTTGTGGTTTAGACTGCCAGGTTTTATTCTCAGTGCTCCTAGAGAATCACTGTTCAAGTATGAACAAGTTTATTTCCTGCCTTGTTTTCCTCATTTCTAAATTAAATATGATTGCTTCCTTTAATGAGTCCTTACACAAGAATTGTATATTTTGGATTACTGTGGGCATCATGAAAGGTGCTCAAAAGCATAAACTATTTTATCTAAGGTGGATATGTCTATTATGTGTATATGATGTGAATGTGTGCATATATGTATGGCTTGTATTAGAATCATATATGTATTATACATTCTTCTAGGTTTATGATGCATGAATACTATAGTGAAGAGTACCAAATGAAATGCCCTTACTTGGATAATGACTATCATGCATTAATATTCTCTTTTAAAAGGGTATTCTGTCCTCTTTAACTGAAGTTGAAGCTATTCATTATGTGGGCTGAATTATACCCTCATATACTATTTAGTGCTCATGTCAAACTGACTTGATGATTTTCTCAAACAAGTTTTGGTCCTTAGTGTATTTATTCCCTGGAAATGGGTTAGAATGGAAGGATCTGAATGTCCCGTGTAGACCTGAAAGGCATAGGTCTTTCAGGCCTGTGATAAAGATTAAGAAAGGTGAGAGGATCCACTCTCTGTAGACCTCCTTAAGTTCTTGCACTTGACTTTTAAGCTCTTCTGCTCCTGCCAGAGCATGTTTTTAGCTGGGGAACAATGGGGATGACTCAGTGGGAATGCTGCATATGAGCAAGACAGTGAAGGTGAACATGAGTTATCTAGCACAAAGATCAGGAAACAGCTGTGAAATCAGGGCTAGGAGCACATGTGGGTTTTTTTTTTTTCCCAGTGCTGTGGTTGTGTCCAAATCCCCAAAGTCTCACTGAAGCCTACTCAGTTCACTTCTTTCTTTTGGCAAAACTTTTAAAACTTTTGTCTTTTTTTTTCTTTGTAAAAAGTTTTGAAGGAGTAGTAAATAACTGGTTTTATCAAGCCTGATTCCTCACAATACATCTATCAGGAGATTGGCAGCTGCCATTGTAAAAAGAGTTTAGAGCAAACATTGCCTTTCTGCAGACTGGGTGAAAATGACAGGTGAGGTGTCAGTTTCATGATCTTTCATGGTTTCTAGCTGTTGGTATCTGCGATTCTAATTCAGTGCTTTATATTCTGGAATTAACTTCTCAGTTCAGTCCATCATAGCCCATGTTTGCTGTGTCTTGCCCAATGTAAGTTGTGGCTTTCTTAAGCTTTTTCCCAAGAAGGTGACTACAGGTTGGTAGATTTTTGTCTATTTTGGACACCAGTCAGTATACTTTATGCTGTGTTGGAACAGTATGTTAAAACAAACAGAAAGGTGGTCTGTAGTTTTTGTAGCTCTGTGCCTTTATCTGTCCAGGAAATAACAGATTAGTGTATTACAACAAGCTCTGAGAATCCACACTGGTTTTAGAGTATTGAACTTCGGCTTTGCGTTTCATTTAAAATACCTTTTAAAACCATTTCATACTGTATTCATGAAACATCCTAGCAAATTCTCTCCCAACAAGACCAAGATCTTTCAGAAAGGTTAAGAATGTGCTTTTCAGATTATTATCTTGGGTTTATTTATTAATAATTTTTTATTTTCTTTTTTTTTTTCTTTTCCTTTGTTCTGTATTCCCGAGTTTAATTAGATGCTTCCTCCTCCTTTTCCCTCAGGATCCTTTATTTCTTTCTGTAGCAATTTGTGATTTACTGGCTCATTTGAACTCTAGTTTTCTTTACAGTTAAAAAAAACCCCCATGTATATTCAGATTTGTGACTGTGTGTTTAGTATATGGGAGATAAGGCGGGAACATAAAACTAAAAAAGCAAGAGAAGAAGACTGGTCCCAGTATATATGGCAACTGTGTCATAGCTCTTTTATTTATTCGTCTGAATAATGGACAAATGGCAAAACTCCCATTGATTTCAGTAGGAGCAGAAGTTAACTCAAAATGAGCAGCTTTCCTACATGTCTAATATTCTGAGGTCTCAGGTGTTAATTTGCAAAGAAAGATCAACACAGATGGGAAAAGTTATAGCTTGTGGAAGAATAGCTGGTTGAAATGCAGATCCACACAGTAAGGGCCTAATCTGCTTGATGCCACATACTGACTCCAATAAAAACCAGGGCCCTTGCAGGAATCCAAGCTAAATGAAAGTAAAGAATCTAGATGGAGGCTAGACAAAGTCCCTCACTGGTGTGAAATCACGTGTGCATATAACCTTCCACATACAGATTTGTACATATGTTTCCTTAGAATAAAACATTAATAAAAGGAAAATGGCATCCGGGAAGACAAAGCATTCAAGGCAACCCATCTGCACTCTTGTCATGTGATAGACTTGGACAAACCTAAAGCTGCCAATACAACTGCTCAAGAAGTATGCCAAGGGAGCAGATGCTACCTCTGCAAGGATATTTTCCAAACTTTGGCATTCAGGATCTTGCGATTACCATCCAGAGAGGAAGAGGTGAGGAAGAGAAGTGGAATGATGTTGCCTTGGCACCTCCCAGTGTCAGCTTGCCTTTCACAGTCACTTGAGTTAGGTCTTTTCAGTTCCTTCTTCTTCTGCCTAAGAGAGGCATCTGGTGTGGAAGTTAAAAAGGAAAACAGCTATGTATGAAAGTAGAATACTGTGAAACTTGATGCTACCTTTAAAATATTTATTCAAAGGCAAATTCATGAATGTATTTAGATTCATGATGCATAATCATGTTTGGGTTAGCAAAAGGCCCACAGAGGTACTGAATAAATCTATGAGATCAGAAGCCAGCAGGGTTTTTTGTGAACTCAAGTGGCTGGAATAGAAGATTGTTATGATTTTTAGAGAACAGCCTGAAAGCGATGCCTTTTGGAGAGGAGCAGGTCCTGCAGCACCTTTGTTCCTTCAGAAGGCTGGGGCATCTGTTCAGAGCACTGCATGGATCCTGCATGAGCCAGTGTGAGTATGGCAGGTACAGCGCACATCTGAGAAACAAGGAACTGCTTATGTGCAAACTCTTGCACACCAGCAAGGCCAGGCCATCACAGTGAGCCGTCGCAGCATGTGCAGAGGCTCCTGTGGGACACAGTGTGAGAAGTGGGGAGAAGCGGGGGCTGCCGTGGTGCCATCGCTAGCACCCGGTTTGGTAAGCTGGGATTAGTGTTCTGCCCCTGTGCTCGGGACCACACACAAGCAAATATAGATATTTTCTTAAAAAAAAAAAATCATTTATAGAATTGTTTAAATATTTATCATTGTTTTCATTGCCTCTATATTACTAATTGTAAAGGGGTAATGTGGCAGCCAGCAGGCCTGTGTTTAGGCTCTTGGCTTTTCCAGTGACCTTCAGCATCCATGTTGTTATGCCTGACACTAGGCTGTATCTGTGAAAACGTCCCTTCTCTGAGTTAATACAAGGAAACACAAACATATCCAGCCAGTAATAGTCTCTGTTTCCAAAGGTTTATGGTTTCATTCAGGCTCGTGCTGATAAATAATGTTCCAGTGATTTCTTTATCATCAGAAATTACTCCTTGAGGCCATGCTCACAGTTCTTGCCAAACTTATTTGGCTTTTGGACCAAGTACGCTTTTAATCGAACCCTACCAGCACAGCACAGGAACTAGTAAGTGATGACCATCTTTTTTGTTTTGGGGTTGGAAGAGGGGGAGAAAGAGGCAGGCTAAGACCCAACTCCTGAGGCACATCCCTGCTGAGCCGTGACCACCCTGAGCTCTCCCTGTGCCGTGGAGAGTGTCTGAACCTTTGTTCCCAGCCCCTCTGAGGAGAAGAGGAGCAAGTGAGGGAGGCTCAGCCGAGCTTCCCAGCAGCTGGCGGCCATCCCAAGGAAGAGGGGAAGGAGCCCCAGCATCAGGAGGAGGGCCATGCCTTTCCTGCCCCATCGAGCTCACACGAGCTCGGTGTTTTCATAAAGTGGCGTTTGCTCTTTCCTGCTGCTGGGCACCACAAAAGGTCACCCAAAATGATCTAAATGCGTTTCCGTGGTGTGAACGATGCAGTAGGGAACCTTTGAATGAAGGCGGTGCTTTTTTTTGGTCCTGCAAGCATTGCCTTTGCTGTTATAGTTCCTGCAGAAGAGTATTGTCACCTGAGTTGAAATCAGCCTGACTGCTTTCTGTCCATGCAGCAGCCCCCCGGGAGGCCGGGACCCTTGCTCACAGCCCTGGAGTGACTGTCTCAGGTGTGAATTGTCTGTCTTACCAGGTGCAGACCCAGGGAGTGAGACCTTGGTCTCACTGGCTCTATACATCCCTGGAGCGTCACAGAAACCCCAACCGACAGTCCGCCAAGGAAGAGGTTTTATACTGGTTTTGGCAGCGTTTGTCTGACTGGAGGTTAGCAGTGTCCTGAGCAGAAAACCACAGTGCATGAATCTCATTTGCTAGGATTGAAATATAGCAGCCAAGGCAGATCATCCTGTCTCGCTGTTTTTATGTGTCCCTGAGTCTAAAGTCATTTTTAAAATGTGAGTGATGCAATTTCTTGCATCTTTCATTTAATATGCTGCTTGGTAAACAGTGTTTTAGATTAGTATATTTGTAATTTAAATGAAGACAATACATCAAGTCAAGTCAGAAAAGAAGGAAGAAGTTTAAGGGATGATTGATGCCTCTTTCAGCATTATGCCCTCTTCAAAAAGAAAAAAAAAAACATAAGGAGAGGGAAGAGGTGGGATTGTTGCGGACCTAGTAGTGTAAGGGAGAAAGACAGAAACTATTGTTCATGAGCAGAAATACACTATTTTTAAAACCACAGTCAGCTCTCATAGCTGAATCTGTTTTCTTCAAGCGCACTAATAAATTCTGCCTAATTCATTTTTTATTCTCTCTTGGGGTCTGCTTGCAGATTCGCCTCAACAAAGGAAGCATCATGTTACTTCTTTTAAATAATTGATGGCTCATGGTCCAAGCCAGCTTGAAGGAAATTCAAAAATAGGTACTGATTGAGTAAATACCCTGCCTCCCCCCCGCCTGCCTCCCCATCCCTTATTTATTTTTGCTGCCTGGGTGACTGGCAGTTGCCGATGATGTCATTGAAGCTTTGGGTACACCCAGCACTTAGCAGCTCTGATTTCATTTATGTATTTATTTATATTTAAGAAAAGGAGAAGCTGTTAATTGTAAACTGTCTGATGGAGCTAAGAGCTCTTAATAAATCATCAGCAGTCTTGCGCCGTAACAACCAGGCTTGGACTTTAACAGGCTGCGGTTGGAACGAGTACCAAGAAAGGTATTGGGGAGACTTGCATATATACACTCGTCTCTTCACTGGGGGATGTGGCCTTCTCAGGGTACCCGTGGGTCAGTGGTTTCCATCGTGTTGGTTGTTTGCAGGCTTTGTCATGCCGCCTCTGGCAGCAGCACTGTTTCCATGGGGTAAGTCATTTCACTGGGCAGCAAAGATTTGCCGAAGCTCTGTGATGTCAGTTTTAAAGACACACCCTTTTAAAATTTGCCCTTTAAATTGTTCAAAACTAGAGTGGCCTCAATTAACAACAACAAAACCCAGCAATAATTTTTTGGCATTTTTATTTTTTAGCTAGCCTTGGAGAAGCAGTGTGGTCTTTTTCTGCTGTCTTTACAACGAATATTGGCACAGTAACGGTTTTGGTCTAAAATACTGCGTAGAAGAAAACAGTGGAGGAGGTTGGATCTAGTGAATTTCAAATTCATACTCTGATTTGTAGTCCACCTGACTTCATGAATCCCCAGTTTTGATAGCAGTGAGCTAAAGGACCAAAGGAAAGTTAATGGAAGGTGGCTTCTGTGTGAAATTGTTATTCCTCTTAGGCTTTCTTTGTAAGGTATATCTTTTTCGAATGTTACTTACATAATGTTGCCGACGTAAGTGATGCTTAACCATAAAAGGGGCTGATGTTTGTGGAAGAAAATGGGGAGATTTTTCTTTCCCCCCAAACAGGCGAGTACTACAGTTCATCTCGATAAAATACTTTAATGCATGAAACCAGCACTCACCTAGCAAATAAGATAAGGTCTTCTTGACCTTGCAGCATTACGTGGGCACACATGCCATTCAGCTGAACTACTCTAATGTCCAATACATTGGAGAAATTGTCAAGTATTTCCTCTGATGCCATGCTTGTGTCACCCACGCTTGCTTGGTGTTCCTCTCTGCCTGCTAACGGCGCTCGGGCCATGGAGCAGTTTGAGAGCCGACAGCCGTAGCGGGATCAGGCTGGGCCTTTCCAGCTGGGAGAGCAGAGCACTGTCGGGGGCATGTCCACATGAGTAGGTGCAGATGGACCGGAGCGGACTGAACGTGGTTTGGCCTTGGTCTGGAAGCCATGGAGCTATTTAATGCGATGCTGCCATCGGACTAATACTCTTGTTGTGTATTATTAGTATAGCATTAGATCTAGAAGCTCCAGTATGAAGACTGATCTGTCAGTAACATGCCATATATTTTGCATATTTATTGTCCTCTCTTATCTCCCGTAAATTGAGTATCCTCTTCGGTAAAGTAAGCAGTGTAATGGCAGACAATCTGATTTTCAAAGAAAGCTTTAAGAAATGGAGCGATGGAGCTCGTTCTGTGTATTTCTCCTCTCCCCCTCCAGAAATGGACCTCTGGGGTCTGTGTTAGGGAAACCGTAGCATTTAGGGAGGCAACACAGAGACATGAGCTCATTGTTTCTGAGGCATTACAATGTAGGCAGCAAGAGGACAATGCAAGAATGAAACTTGGAACAATAATACCAAAAAACGCCTGCCAAAGTGAGGCATACGATTGCATATTTGGAAATCTACAGTGTGTCACGTACTCTGAGTAGTTCTTCTGACCAGTGTGGTGCACACTGGTGCACAGCAATGTCTAAGAGGTTTTTCAAGTGATTGTGAATGCATACGTATTTTTATATACCTACTGCAGTATTTGGAAACTTTTCTTTTGTGTGGTGCAAGGTTTGCAAGCAGAATCTAGAGATTGTTCAAATTGTCTCTTTATCTGCCAGAACAGGTGAAAAATTAATTTGGTGATGGGAAAAGCTTAAAACCAGCATGCTAGCTCACTTTGCGTGTTAATACAGTCTTTTGTCACAGAGGGAAATCAAAGACTTGCTGAAGGCATAGCATACTAAGGTATTAGTGTGTGCTTAACTCTGTTGCCTGGGAGCTTTTATTAAATGCAATGGCCAGGAAAATTGACCTCACATTTTGGTGTTTTTTTTTTCCTTTTGGGGTTGGATCCCAACTCACATCACATACATGTATAAGGCTGGCAATTTACTGATTTATTGATGAAAAAACCACTTAGTTAGAAAAAAGGGGAAAACCTTGTAAGAACATCACTGGCCTTTGAAATATAAGCTGCATCAGAAGATATGAGTATGTTACTGGCTGTAATAAGGACCCTTCAATGCGTGAACGTAATGCCATATAACAAATATCCTGAGACAAAGTAAAACCAGTTTCTCTGATGGCTGAACTCTCTGGTTATAAAATGCTATTGCAAGCATTTTGTTTAGGAAGGGAAGTTAAAGCCTCTCAAGGGTGTGTAAAAATGCTGATCCTGAATGTATAAATGGACACATTTTAATCCTTAAGTTATTAATTATTACTCATGATTAATTGTAATTATTTTATTACTACTCCAAACCCTTGGGTCAAATTGCACACCGAAGTCGGTGGGAAGTTTGCTGAAGAATCTCTAGATTTGGTATGTTATCATTATTATATTGAATATTGGACATTATCAGTTGCACTAAAAAGACCAACTGCTATCATGCCATCAAATTACAGGATATATTTGGGTTGCAGGCGTAACTCCATTTCTTTCAGTGTCATCAGATATAACTGTAAATTTAATGCACAAAGGGAAGGGGAAATAATCTCTTCACCCACGAAGACATAAATTAAATGTTACCCCACGCTAAAAAGTGTAACCCTAAATGAACCTTACGTTCAGGAAAGTTCAGTGCATACATTCAATACATACACTTTGCTCAAGGGGATGGCAAGTTCTTTCAGATTAGTCTGTTTTATTGAGGGCTGTCCAGTGGAAAAGCTTGGCACCCCCCTCCCTCTGGTGGGCCCTACCTTCTGACTGCCTCTCTCTCCTCAAGTAACCAGAAGAATCCTTTTCTTCTGAACATATAGCTTGTAATATACATAAAAGCAGAGTTTGCTTTGATCCTGACAGCGAAACGTTTATTTTTAAACTCAAACTGGGCTGTTGTCCAGCAATGCTCTTTCCTTTGCATCATGCCCTGGGTTTCAGCTCTGCAGCCTGCCTGGGTGCAGCTGGACCTGCTGCAAGAGGGACCTGGCTTGATGGGTCCTGCTGAGCTCCCTCCCTCTCCCCCATTCCTCCTTCTCCTCTGGTTTTGAAATTCAAATTGAATGCAATTTTCAGCTCATTTGAGCCAGAATATACTCTTGCTGAGCTTCAGTGGCTCTTAAATTCAAACTAGCTGAAGAAAACAGATATCATCTGTCACTGAGGGTGGGAAAGGGTGTCCTCCCCACATTTTATTCATGGGAGGCAGGGCTGCACTGACTAATTCCAGTCTTTCTGACTAATCACTCACTGCCAAACTAATCAGCTAATCGATGTGACTGGTTTCTTGTAGTTTGGTCTTTTTTTTCAGTTTTTTTTTTTTTATTTCGCCAGCCTGTTTAGTATTTCTATTTAATGTCCTAGAAGTGCCCTAGCTGGAGCGCCTGTGTTCGCATTTGACTGTATCTGCTCGTTTCTGGTCTCGTCTCCATCACAGACTATTCCCTTTAAAGAACTACAGATGGAAATGCCCAAAATCAGGTAGTTGGCAGAGGAGAGGCGAGGGGAGGAAGATTTTCAAAAGAAGCTTAAAAAAGGGAAAGGGGTAAAGGAAGAAAATGCGTTAAATGCATTAGTTGCTATGTCAGCAGGTTTAGGACCATCTACATCTATGGGGTACATACCGTAGCTCCTTACTCCATAAAATCTGTGTTGTATTAACACATGTGCCAATATCTCATGAGCCACCTTACGGGAGGTGGGAGTCCTGCTTGAAAGTAAAGAAGAAATGCAACTCCCTATGTCGCCTTACTGCTTTTTTTTAAAATACTATTTTTTAAATATAAAAAGACTCTTGCGAAGAGGACCAGCTCCTGCTTTTACTGCACTTCTTTACAAACCCCGCTTTCATTTGGTGAAAATAGCATTGGTTTGGAGATTGGCAGACTACCTTCAAAGGGAAATAATGCAAGAAACAGCAATTTGGTAGGTGTAAGGGCAAAACTAAAGTACAATCTGTGCTAGTAGAGAAAATAGGTTACTTAATCTGACAGCGTGATAGCATTTTAATGCTGCTCTGAGCAACATCAGCTTGTTACTGGCAAAAATCCACAACCTGAATTTTTGTTGTCGCAAAATCTACATGCCATAAAGGATGTCAGAAATAGACGGGACATCTGCAAATGGTGAGAACATATTAAAGTCAGACTGGAAATAATATCAAACACCAGGCTGGTCCCTCAATTGTTGTATATGGTCCAAAGCCTTAACTTATTACTAAACCTGGCTTACAGTTGGAAACCTGGTACTCTGCAGCTTTCTTGGTGCATGTTCTTTGTTCCATGTACCGGCCAAGGGTTTGCATACAATTTGGGCCCAATCCTGCAAACGGTGTTGTATTCGGTATGCTAATGTCACCCAGGGAAAAGAAGCTGTAATTCCATCATTACTTTATCAGATGCTTGAGGATTTTTTCTGCTAGCACATTCCTTCCTTCTGTCTGATGGCATAAAACATTACTCAGCAAAATAAAGATGCTTAATAACCTTGTTACAAATAAACTGAAATGAAACTTTGTGCAATTTTCAGTTGTCACTGTGGGTATATTAAGTAATACCAATTTTAGTGTCTTGTAACCCTTAAAAAAATACATTTTTGACAAGGTCTTAGTCAAAGCAATGATGCTGGCCTGTGCAGTCAGCTGGCCAATTCACAATAGCCAGAGACAGATGCGTTGCACAGAAGCCAGCACGCTGTTACACCAGAACTTGTGTATTTTATATCAGTCAGTCACTGGCAAAAAGCAGGGATGAGAAAAGAGGGCACCATTAGTGCATGTTTGCAGTAGCCCAAGCTCACCTTTGGGGCTGGGACCTTCACAACACAGGCAGCGTTTAGGGACCTGAGTCTGGATCACCATGGGGTTTAGAGAGGTGACAGGCACATGACTGCCAGGGTAGCAGGAATTGATTTCCAGTGGCCTTTATCGTCGTAAATGTTAGCCCTGATGCATTTACAGTTTCTGAAGCAGGGGATTTTGGAATCTCTTTTTTAATTAGGTAATTAAATTCAGGTTAAGCCCCATTTTAGGCACCTCAGTGCCTCCCTGAATCTTCCCCTTTGTCTCCAGCGGCTCTGTTAGACATTGACACTGACCTGCAAAGCTGGTACTACAAGTCCTTATAAAGAAAGCTGATATTCCTATGGAAGTTATGATGATGTATGTAAATCAGCTGCCATATCCACAGTCACCTCTTTGGCTGAAAAAGAAGGGCAAATCATGTCGTTGGTAGCTGCTGAAACCATCAGCTGCACTGTCATTAATACTCTACCCTCTTTCCTGGAAACTCAATATGTCAGCTACCTGATGTACCCTTCCTCTTCCAAGAATATATCTCTCCATTCCTTCAAATTCTTCTTGAGCTGGGACCTCCCATCTGTCAGTTTATTGTTCTTCTTCTGGCCCATTAGTTTTTCCTCCTGTTATTTTTTTCATAGCCTCATGTGTTTTTGATAGAGTTTTATCCTGTGCTAATGACCAGAGTATCTGAGCTCCCTCCAGGAGCATATAAAGCGATGTGTCCGACTGCTATTATGCCTTTTTCTTTCCTCTTCTTTCTTGTGGGGAGAACAGTGTGGGGTAAAGCATTATGTTTTGAATTTTTTTATATTGCTGTGATATATACACCTACACTGTCACAACCCTGGTCACCCTCTGCCTGTAAAGCATCCTCTGGACTACCCTGTTTGGACTTTGGTGCTGGATCTGTTCCTCAGGGAAGTGCCCAGACTTATTTTGCTGTTCTCTGGGAAAAGACTGTCCATGTGGTATCACTTTTCTGAAGTAGGTCTTCCCGGTCCCTCTCCATAAATGCCATTGCTGAGCTTTCTTGTTACGTACCCCCTCCTCTGTCTTGCTGGTTAACCCTGACGGTCCCAGAGATCTTCCATCATCAGTCCCCTCATCCATGATTTATCCTTCAGGGGCCACACAGCAGCTGAAGCACTTGCACACAAACTTCATGCTGGGGTTTGTATAATAAAAAGTATTTTGCTTTGCAGCACTACAAAAGCCGTAGAAATCTAGGTGAAATAAGAAGTGCCTACCTACTTGCTTTGGTGGATCTCCTGGATCTTGCCCCTCTCTGGCACTTGCTCTCCTTTCAGCCCACAGCTGTGTGTGTCTTGATTTGTGCTTGGCCCATGTGAGAAGCTTTCCGTTGCAGAAGGAAGTAAAACTCAGGCTGATGTCCGTGGACATTGTCATGAATGGGTTTTTTACTTAAAATAAGTCTCTGCAACTTGCCTTTTTGTTGCAGTAGATATTCATGTACAACTGTCGTATTACTAAAAAGTAGCAGTTGCACCTCTAAGTTTTCCATGTGAGTAGATTTTTGTGCACCTGAGGAATCCTATTAAAGATAGAGATTTCCGTGTAAGGAAGAAATGACTGGACTGCGAATCACAAAACTCCTAAAATTGTTGTCCTGTCCTATTAAAAAGCTGTTGCTCTGTCTATGTGAGTTTTGCATATGTAGATGTGTATCCACAGAGAAAGATATACATTTTATGATGTTTCCTAAATAGCAGATTACTTGTTGCTATTGAGAGGTCACTGGGTGACCTGCAATTCCTGCTTGGTTATAACATGCTCAACAGAGACCACAGTTTCAAATGAATAAATAACTGCCAACAAAACTATGAGTGTTTGTGGTACTGAACCTATAAGCATGTTTTTGCATTTTATTTTCATATCTACTTTTAATATGACATATGTTAATCCTTCTGATTGGTGGTTGTTATTCTTCATCATTCTCTTTTTTTTTCTTTCTTTCTTTATGGTGCTTTGAGAAATTTAGTAGTGTGGGATCAGAACTCTTCTCTTTGAAATTATCTTTAAAACTACTATTGACTTGCAGAGGATTAGCCGTCATGTTAGGGAGCCTGAGAAAGTGGTCTTACAGCACACGCAGCATCTGATGCCTAAATAACAAATCTCGCCAAGCCAACTATTTCCCGAGTCATGTTTTGTTCCATCCTGGCACAAACGGGACTGGGATGACAAATTATATCATCAAAGAAGCCTTGCGTGTATTTTCACTGGCCTTTGTATTGCCATGGCAACAATACTTTTAATTATGGAAAGCCAAAATGATAACTTGTATATCAGATGGGGCTCAGGTTTCCCTGTGGACAAAACTCTGATTAGCTATTGGAGAAGAGCTTTGTATCTCAGTTTTCCTCCCAGGCTGGATTTTATTCTCTGCTTTAACAGGCAGCTGTTGTGCTCACGGTCTGAACTTTGAGGGGCTGTAGCCAGCTGGAGGGCTGCTGGTCAGTGGCCTGGCGGGAGATGAACTGACCCTCCTGTCTCAGGGGCAGCCTGGCACTGTGGTGGTTCGTGTGCTTAAGAACAGTTCTCTCACTAAAGGACTGCTCTTGGCTTCCCTTTAAACCACTGAGGATCTGCATATTTGGAAAAGCCTGGTGTGAAGTGATGTCTAATAATCGGCCTTGACAATGTTCAAGATTGTGCTTGGGGGACAAACAAGAAGCTCCACTTCAGCAGTAGGCATGAAAATTCGCAAAGCAGATCCACATCCACATCCAGCTGTGACGTGGAAATAAATATGTCTGCGTGGTAGGATGCAGGTGAGGAGTAGCTTTCTTCACAGTGGCAAAGGTGGTGTTTAAGTCACTTTTCCAAGACAGGGCGTGTGAGAGCAGTGACCAAAAATGTGCACGTTACACAGGGAACTCACACTGAGAAAGAAAAAAATTGATCGATGTAAATCAATGTCTTTTTGTGTTTTTTTTTTTAATATAATCAATTACATGGACTTCTAATGCATTCATCTCCTATTTTGGGTGAATGGTGGCCCTTGGTGGTTATGGTAAGGCTGGCTCTGGGTTTGTGAACCTTCTGGCACTGTCTGAAGAGCAGAGAGGTCAGTGAGGAGATGGGACATCATGTAACTTATGGGACATTATGTAACTTCCTCTGGATCTTCTCTGACACGCTGACATTCCTGCTGTATGTGTTCCTGATTGCAGGTCTGAGGCAGCGTCATCAGGAGATTATGGCCAGAGATCATGAAATCACTGAGAATAAGAGTTGTAAGATCACACTGTTAACTAGAAATTCAATTATTCAAATGTGGTTCCAGAATGCAGGGGGCTCAGCAAGCATGTAGGCTAATATTTAGGCTTGCTGAATCTCTAATCTCACTCCTTACAGTGTTACAACAGCTTTTTTTCACAACGCAACCCCCTGAGCAAGTATTTCACTGGTAATTGTACTGCTGATTCACTTATACTTTCTGAAATTTAAGAAGTCCTGCCTCTAAGATTGTGATTTTGGAATTTGGGATCATAAATTAAGCCCTCTTATGAAAGAAAATAAGAAGTTTGCTGTTGTTTTTAATAAGATTTTATGGTAAGTATGGCAACGGTAAGTCTGTCAGTCCCAGCTTTGCTGCACATGTGTAGCTCTGTGCTTTGAGACCCTTGAAACGTCTGTTTTTAGGACATCAGCAGGGGGCTAATGAAAAGGCTTTGTTGATTTTAACGAATTGCAAGCCACTGTAGCCAAAATAAATATAATCTGCTTTTTGGATTAGTTGTCACACATGATTTTACCTACTAACAGTGATTAAAGAACCCTGGTGGACCAGAAGCATAGTTGCTCTCTGGTGACTCTTGCTAAAATAGCAATAAGCAGAAGTAAATAAAGACTTAGGGCATTAGTTATCTTTAATAAACAGTGACACTGCGTATAATGTTGGGGGAAGACTTCAAAAACCTGCGTGGTGTACAGCAGTGTCACTCTTTCTGGCACAGAGAGTGTTGGTCATGTTAGGTGTCTGGAAATGATGGCATCACCAACCTGCTTTACTTGCATTACTGACTTGCAGTCCCTCTTTGAGAGCTGCTGACCCAGCTGAACACCTTGTGGAGACCGTCATCGCTCAGCCATTTTTGCCCAGCAGCAGACATTGGAAACAAAGTTGAAAATGTCCGAAACTAGAGGGATTACAAGGGAAAAATGAAGGGAGCGTTAATTGCTTGTGTAATTATGCAACCTCCGAACCACTGTAATTCCATCCGGTTAATGAACGGAGGGCTGGGTGCTGGTCTCTCCTACCTTAGTCTTTGTAAGCTGATAAAAAGAATTACTTGCCCCTGCTGACATCTTTTATCCCTGATATTTTCCCAGTAATCAAGGGTGGGTGTGTTTCCTGATCCCCTTCACGTTTGTTGTGAGAGGCAACAATTACAGTTGATGGTATTGTACTACTCCTTTGGACTCACTGTTTCTTTTAATCAGTGGGTAGAAGAAACAAAATAAATGAAAGCATGTTCTCTTTTCTGAGAGGGAATTATAGCTACAGTACTGAACGTGGGGAACAATTCTAGGCTCTGTTGTAGGTGGAAAAATCCTTTCTGGGAGTGGCAGGGAATGGAGGAGTTTCTCAACAGGAACACAGGAAGTTCAGGCTTTGTAAATTAAAAAAAATCAGGGGATGGCAAAACATGAGAGAGATTACTTCAGGGAAAAATTTTACCTGAACAGGGAGAGGGTCTGAGCTTTCTAATGAGTCCTCAACTTGTATTCATCTATCCCTAATTGTAGACCCCTGGAAGGCACATGGCACTGTTTTAAGGGTTTATCCTTTACATGACAGCTAAAAATCTCCAGCTCTTTATTTAGAATTGTACAACTCTCTTTGATTCATGGAGTTAAATCTTGTTTGGTGTTTTTGGTGAAGTTGTGCAGCCGTTACAATACACTTCTTACTTTACAGTCTATGGAAAAAATACTTTGATATCATCTCAGGAAGGGAGTAAGACCCACCAAGGACCCATCCTTCCCTTGGCTGGCAGTCATTAGGAGTTTGGAGACTTGCCCGATGGTGTAATTCAAGTCTTGACTGCATATCTTATTGGTTAAAAATAGGAGCCAACTCCAGCTCATCAGTTTTGCTAAGAAACTATTGATTGTGATTAGCAAGCTTAAAAATAATTACCTTGTGTGTTCATTGCTATCTTTGGGCATACTCTCATATTCCTACTCTTATAGAATTTATTGAGCAGCACAATAGGTGATCTGATGACTAAGGTATTACATTGTGTGTGCAGGAGAAAAGTATTGAGCACTTCTTAATCGTTCCATCTCCTGGTGATTAAACAAACACACAACACCTATACAGGGGAGAAAAACCCACTGGCCGTATTGAAGGGTACAAAATGAGCCATCCACCAGGGACCCAGCCACCTATCCAGTCCTTCACAGTTTCTGTCATCACTGTCACCACTCAGCTCTTCTTTGGCAGGAGCCACAAGCCCACCCAGCACCACAGGTGCTGAACCCGCGGGTGGGGGGGGAGTAAAACACTGATTTGCTTAGCACTGGGGAAGGGGGATGAGTTGCACCTGGGTTTAAA
This sequence comes from Phalacrocorax carbo, assembly GCF_963921805.1. Lineage (NCBI taxonomy): Eukaryota > Metazoa > Chordata > Aves > Suliformes > Phalacrocoracidae > Phalacrocorax > Phalacrocorax carbo. The sequence continues at coordinate 27,117,240 of NC_087515.1, read as the reverse complement.
CACCTAATTTAAAAGCCTGATGGTGGTGATTTATCCCTGGTAGTGAGTTGACCCTGAATGACTGACTCAGTTAACAATGCCTGAAAGTGTGTCTGTTTCTGGAAGTTGTTGTTCCAGTAACAGTTGCAGTAAGGAGCTGAATTTTGTTACTTACAGTACTATGTATTAAAGTGAACCAGCATCTGCATCTGTCTGCTCAAGCCCAGGCTGCCTGCTGAGCATGTGAGAAGACTTACCTATACCTGTCAGACCTAATGCAGGTCAGCAGCCACTTCAGGGGGTCACCTCCCCCAGGCTTTAACTCTTGAGGACCCTTGGAAAAGCTGATTCTTTTTAATTTTTTTTTTTGCCTTTTTGCTTTTCTCTGTTGAGAGAGCCTAGGAAGAGTAACTTTTCCATTTACATTTGGTGTCAGAAGTTGGATGATGAGAATGCTATTGCAAGATACTATGCCTGCAGGATCTCCTCACTTTGCTCTTTAGGTTTTGTATCCCCTATAAATGCATCAGTAATTTCAAATCATAATAATCCCTATTGCCTAGTTTGGTTTTGCATTTTGAATTTATATTTCTCCTAGAGTTTTCCTCTTGTATTGGTTTGGTGCGTACCAGGGTTACCCTCAGCAAGCACCTGATCTGCTGGCAGGGATATGCACGATAACATGGGTTTGAGTGTAAAATATATAGGTGTTTTGCAACCATGGATGCTGCTTGTGGGGCTGTGCATATCAAACTGAAGTCTCATTGCACAACCAGATAGAGATAGGTGGGTAGGGTGTAGGCAAGCTCTTCACGCCACTCCTAAGTCATGTGAAACTGAGTTTGTGTGTCCAGGAGAGGGATTTGTCCCAGTTTTTTGTCTGTTAATGGCAGCTTTTGAAATTCTGAGTTGGAATTTACTGGGGTGGGGAGGAAATCTCTTCTTAAAGTATTTGCTTGTGTAGTGGTCTTCATGTCAGCACAGGTGGAAGAGGCAATTGCTGGGTCATACCAGCATTACAGTGCCTCATGTAGGCTTTGGGTTTTGTGTTGTTTCAAGAATGTAGAAAAACAAAATGTGAAGCTTCAGTACATTAGCAAGGAAACTGTGGGCATGTTTGCTTTCCTTTGTGCTCTGGTCTGTGTCAGAAGAGGAGATGCAGATGGACTGCAGCTGCAGCTCTGAGCAGAAATGGGGCTGGAGCAGGAGCCCTGTGGGGGTGGCTGAGGAGCCTGTGAACCTGGTGGGAAGGTGCAGCTCTTCCTCTCACTGCCCTGCAAGGGATGCTACAACAGCCCCAAAGAAGGTCTGGGCTGCGTGGACAGAGAGCAGGTGATGGTACGGGATAAAACTTCACTGACAGGAGTTTCTGACAGCAGCTTTATGCCCTAAAGGTATTGTCATATGCTTTTTAAGACTTTTTAAGTGACTCTAAACCTGTATACTGTGGTAATTTCTCTATAAATACTTGTGTAAACTCTCAATGGGCTCATACATATAAGCCATGTATTTCCAAACAATTTGCTTCAAATATATTTGGGCTGAGTGAGAAATAATACTGGAAGAGCTTTTTCCCCCCCTTGTATTAAAAGGGGCTTGAGTCCTTAAATTCAGCATCCTTTATTAGCATGATTCCAGGATCTGCAAAGACTTATATAAATGTTTAAAACATTTACAATATTTTTCACATCTAAAAGCAAATGATACAACTGTAGAATTTTATCTATTGGGCTGTACCAGAGCTAGAAGTGAGTGTTGTCTCATTTCCCCGTGGTTTGAGTACCTTCTCCTTCACCCAAGAGGCTGCAGCATATTTTTTCGTACTTGGCTGTCTCGGTCTCAGATACTTGCATGGTTGCAGCTACTGCGGTTTCTGAATGTTTCACAACACTTCTGGGAGAATATTATTACCTTTAAACATATGACTGGCTCCTGAATACTGAGTGCCTTTCTTTAGCACTGATGAACTTTGACAAGGCTTTTGGTACTTTTTGGAAAGAAGGGCATGTTTTGGAGGAAGCTTGCTAACAAATATAACAAGAGTGGCTGCAGATTTAGCACACCAACAGGCAACACTGGGCTGAAACCCGTCAGGTCTTGGCCATGGAGAAGCTGAGCTAGTCAGAAGTCCCTCATTTACTTTATTTGCCAGGTGAATATAACTGTTATACAGCCTGTTGGCTAAGCAAGCAACTTGTGATCTTACATAATCACTTTCTGCGTTACCTTTAACTCTTTTCTTGACAGAAGCAGTGAGAAACAGGGAGAAACTTGTGTGTAGTTGATGGCTCAGAGTCAACTAGCCTGGTAATAATATGAATTATTGCAAACACATGGGGAGAGGAAAAAAGAAGATGTTGTGGGGGGGGGAAAAACCCACACTCAAGGGAGGTTTTTTGAGAATAATTTTATTAAAAGTTCATGTTTGAAGTGATGTCATCCTTTTAATTGTCTGTATTCAATTGCCTTTCTGAAGCTTGGCATAGCTATTCTGATGTGCAGCAAAAATATTACATCAAAGGTGAACGTTTGAATCCTGGCTGAAAAATAAAAAAAGAGGGCGGTGGGACATAGAGCAGGGGGGAAATAACCCCCAAATGACTAAGAGTTCTTAAAAGTAAGACACAAAAGAAAATAATCATTTCTTTCCCTTGACAAATAGTTCAAAAAGTAGCCAACAGTTTGGATCTGGTATGTCACATTGCATACAAATGAAGGAACTGTCACCATCGGTTTCCTTTGAAAGCTTTTGATCTTATCTTCTGTAGTAAAGGGCATGTGACTTGATCAGGGCTTCTCCTCTCTGATACATAGTCAGAGTCCTGATGTACTGAAATATCTGTGACAGGTTTCTCCATTCAATTGGTACGATTTTTTCTTTTCCTTTCTCTTCGGTGCCTTTGTCTGCAGCGGGTAAGATTCACCTTTCCCTCTCCATCCAGGAAAACCAGATTCCTAATGTGGCAATTTCCACCTAATCCTGTATATTACGGCTTAGTCAGTAGTAGTCTTATACCTGTTTTCTCTCCATTTGCGAGGCTGACTCTTTTTTTTGTAGTAGGAACAGGAAAGTGGAATTACAGTATTTTGTAAAGACATACTAGACACACAATTCTTCTGAAAAGTCAAGGGAAATATATTCTGATAATTAATTAAGGATTGTTTTGTTACAGAGCACCTTTAAATGGATGATTTGAATACACATGGTCAGTAGTGTCAGGAAAAGCTTTTTTTTTAAACAGACCTCTAACACACTTAATCTTTAAAAAGCACTGTTTCTGTGATGAGTTTATATTTTTAATATGAGCTTTAGCTGATTGATGTTTTGGTTGAGAACTAGTGAAGTTGAGGAAACTTCTCCCAAAGGGCTAAATTCTGCTACTGTGGCAATGAATGGCAAAACTGTCTTTGACTTCTCTCCTGTGAGACTGTGCTGTGAGGGAGAGTTGAAGTAGGAACTAAGCCCCAGGAGGTCTTGCTGGGCTCCTTTTCACAGAGTAAAGGTCAGAACAAAATAACCTTGAGTCCACGTATTGTCACCACTGGGCCTTGCTGTGGAGCTCCTGGTGGAGGACACTCTTGCTGGTGGTTTCTGCCTCTGTCAGGACCTTGCAGCTGGAGGAACTAGTTTGCAAAATTTGCGAGGCTTGCAGCAGAGACAAAGGAAGCTTACACTGATTTTCTTTTTTCGTCTGTTTTTCTGAGGAAGGTAAGCAGTGATTGAGGTGTCTAGGAATCCTCTACCCAAACTTGCTAATTAATAGAAGTGCTTGAGTTACTGAGTGCAAAGCAGCATTTAAATGGGTGAAAGTTAATGGCCAGTGTTTGCGCAGGAGGTTGGACTGGGTGATCTCTTCTAGCCTGCAGCCAATTAACCTGTGAGTATGTGATGCTGCCTTGCCCTGCAGCTGGGGAGTTGCCTAAGAGAAGCCCAAAGGTTTCCCGGTCTGTAGGAGTGACCAGCCTGGTTGCAGGCTGCCCGCCCGAGTGGGCTCTGCTCCGTTTGCTTCTCTGCTTAGCTTCTGCCACCAGTGTAGCCCTGTTATGAGTAATGAGCTGATAGAGACTGGAAGAAAGCCTGAAGTGTGCCAGTTCGTCTGGGAGGTGCAGCTGGTTAAAGTGCAGCAGCAAGTCATTTGCATTGCTGGTTCTGAAAGCTGTTTCATAGAGCAATTTTGTTCTTCAGTGATTTTAACGCTGCTAGCAATTAGATGTTTTTACACGGTAAGTGTCCCTCTACATGCTAAGGTGGCTTGTGTGTGCTCTCCTTCAGAGCTGGGAAAAGGTGGTTGTTGGGCTGCTTGTACAGAAGGGTCTCCTACAATCTTTCATCGTGTGAAAATTTTTTGGGAGAACCAGAATATGTGGGACCGGTCCAGCAGCATGCTTTGTTGCTGAAGTCCCTCAGCTCTTAGCTCCTGGTTTAGCAGAGTAGGAGAGCATGTCAGGATGTCCTGCTGGGGCCCACATATGTGCTTAGGATGTTTTGCTTCTTGACTAGCAAGAAAAGTTAGCAAAGCTAACTTGACTTTGTTTCATCTGAAGAATTTGGCTTTTCCTGTGTCTGTGCTTTTCCCCCTTATGTCATCTGTTGTGTGAGGAGAGCTGGCGCTGAATTAGTGGTGCCTGAAAAGCAATGGGTTGCGTTGCTGAGCGGAGCTGAGGGCCCTACTATTGGGATCTTTTAATGCAAATGGCATCCAAATCGAAATGGATTTACCTTTTGTCTGTTAACACAAAAATGCAGGTCAGATGTCTTAACTGTCAACATGGGTGAAAACTCAGCCTCCCTGATGCTCCACAGGACTATCAGTTCAATAAATTCTGGATGCTTCAGCCCTGGAGTGTAAAAGGCCAGGGACAGAAACATCAGGGGATTGCTTCCTTCTGCACCATCTGGAGATGTTTGCCATCTCCCCAGCACCGTTCATCTGGATGGGGTAGGCAACAGCCAGCTGCCAAGCAAGGAGGCCTGCTGGTGGTGCTGAGGGCTGGAAGAAAGACTCAGGTGTGGCTGGAGGTAACGGGCTGTCATTGTGAAATGCGACCCCTGCCCTCCCCTGGCTGGTGGGATGAGGACGGTGGGCACCTGACAGACTCACCATTTCTCCATTGAGGAGTGAGGATGTGGGGGAATGTGATGCTTAACCCTTGGTGGCAGGGCTTAGGAGATCCAGAAAACCACCCATTTGCTTTCAAGGTTTTCTCTGCAATCAGCATAATTTCTCATGAGGAGGGGATTTTACTGTAGAACAGAAGGTTAGGGAATGGGGTGTTTGCAAAGGGAAAAATAATTATATTTATGGACTGGAAGTGTAAGACCTTTTTGGACCCAATCACCTATATCTGTCTGCTTTGCATACAGAAGGCAAGTTATTGGATAGTTTAAAATGTTGGCTATTTTATAATAATAATAATAACAACAATTTAAAGATTTTTCCCAGCTGTTGGAGGATGCAATTTTACTTTCATAGGCCATTATGTATGCAAGACCAATTGGTAAACTGCAATGTACTGTTCTGTAATTATTCTCCCCTGTAGCTTTAATGAGGAGATCTGCGTGCAGTTTGATGGGAGAATATACTCTGCCGACAGCTACACCGAAAATCAAGACAGGTGTAATCTGCTTACTCTAGTCTGTGAATCCTCACCATGTGGCTATGTTATCTCTAGTGCATGTTTATAGAAAGATGCTTGTAAAAGGATTTAATTTAATGGAATAATGGTAACTGACACTATGAAAATGAAGGGGATCAAATAATATGGTGAGCAGATTCATATAAATACTGAAGTAGATGATTAAAAAATTGTGATATTACGTCTTTCAGTTAACATTTTATGAAAGGAAAATACGAATCAAGCCACGTTGTGTACTAAAAGAAAATGGATTCTTTATTACTACCCTGGTCTTAAAACAGACTTCAGAGAAAATATATCATTTTGCAGTAGGCACGTACAGATACGTGCCCAGTCCTGCAGTTGCACTTTTGTGGGCAGATGTGCATGGCTATCACTGGAGCTATGCATGGGCGCATTTCCAGGACTGGAGTCCTAAGAGCAGAATATCTTTTAGAAGGCAGATACTCTGCTGAGCCGTAGCCAAAAGCTGCAGCTTTCTCTCAGGTGGAAGAATAGTTGTGTGATGAAAGGACCGGTTCAGACCTTGTGTAGGAATCCACTCTGTTTCTGTTGGAGAGTCTTCATCAAGGCACTTACGCATGATGTGCCTCTGTTTCCTTACTTGTGCAGTGATCATAATAATAAACTATTTGTAGGAAAGCAGCCCAAATAACTTATTGTTTTGAAGGTTATTGACAAAACACAGTGTGTCCTTGCAAGCAGCAGTTACACAGGATTGTTCATTTGGAAAGATAAAAATATTTAGGAAGAACTGTGAATCTAGTTCTTCTTTTCAGAGGCTGAAAGAAGTAATACCTACTCACTCTCCATGGATGTTATTTATTAATTATCAGTCATTCTTAATCACCTAATACTGACATATATCTAACACACTGGAAAGTTTAATATCTGAAAGAATTCTTACCATGATTTTTCTCAACAGTGCATTGTTAAGTGCTGGGGAGGTAATGTGGTGCCAGTACTTTGGTATTTGGCTTCTGATCCTGTATGACTTCTGTCCTTGAACGTGGAGTGTGAGTGAACAGAGAATGGCAAAAAGAGCTATGTGAAGTGTTGCCATGGCCCTCACGGATTTACTTGTTGAATTGATGGTTGGACTTGATAATCCTAGGGGTCTTTTTCAATTAGAATAGAATCATTAAGGTTGGAAGCCTTTGCCTTACAGAATTTGGACATCTCGTGACACTTAAGTGTGTGTATGTGTGTGTATATATATAATTTTTTTTACTGTTTAACCTTTTTGGTGTTAAGGTAAATGGATCTGATGGTTTATCCATACCAAGTATAATGAAAGTGCATGATCTGACATATTATGTTACTGCATCAGGCAAAATGTATTTTAAAAAAATAATACTGAAAAGCACTTCTGTTGGGGAAAGATGGGGGCTGGATGGGAGTTGGGCATCGCTGTTAATTATCCTTATTATGCTGATCTTGCTCAGATTTTGAGTCTGGTGATTGCACTGACAAAGGAGCAGCCTTGATTTCTGCACATATGTTATAGTTACTTGTAAAACCGGGCTCACAGATTGCTCTGAAGCTTTTACCGTTCCTGCAGAACATTTCCGTAGTTCCAGCAGTTTGATCACAAATGCAGCATCTCTCTCCTAATGCTGTGTGCAGGTTGATAAAACAGTTGCCGAGCTGGAGTCCCTAAAGAAATTATTAATTATCTGGTTAATGTGCATCAGGCTGTGGGAGTGTGAGATTAATCACCAGTGCTGGGATGAGTTGCTGAAGTGGATTTTGGTTTTTCGTCTCCTGTCACTCGGTAATGGCTTTTCCTTCCTTCACCATCAGGTGAACAGGTGCGGAGATGCTGTATTTTCATTTTCCTGTAGTCGGTAACAGCCGGTGACCAGGAGATGCCTTTTTCTCAGTCCTGCTGCATGAGCAGTTTACAACATGGAGTGCTACCTGCTTTGGATGTTCCAGCTGCGGGAGATGCCCCTACAGCACAGGACTGACCTGAGCCTTCGCAGATAAACACATTTGAACACATGCACTTGGGAAGGGGTGCCAGGGAGGAGCGCTGAGTTGAGCTGGGGCTGGCTCTTCTGTATTCCCCAGGTATCAAAGGGGTTGACTTATATTTGGATGTGGAATCGCAACTTGACTCCTATTTTTGAACATATAGTACTCAGAATTTTTCAGTAAGTGAACACTCAGCATGTCTCCTTTGTTTAACCTTTGTTTAACGTAACAAAAGAAAAAAATGTGCTCCTTTATTGGAAAGATACAGAAGAAGGTGGTTCTATCTCAGTCTTTAGTAGTACCATCCTTAAAGCCAGTGGACTGCACAAAGATTCAGCCATGGGAGAATGAGTCAGACTCCTTTCCAGTGGAGGTGGATCAGTCAGGGCATTCAGGTGCAATACTGCAGCGTTTGTCCTGTCCCGTTAACTGCTGTTAATCATAATCAGCTGCATCAGAAATTGTTCAGTGAGGCCCTGATGTTCTCCCAGAGGTCCCTACTGGATTACACACACTCGCACCACCCAGTGCACTGATGAAAAAACTGAGTAATTTTGTCTTTTAAATTTTACAGTTGTGTTGCTACGTGGATCTTTTTGTATATGAAGCCATAACAGCTCTGCCTCAGGGTTAGGACCATTGGCTGGAAAAGTCTTTTGTTTTAGTGACTGCTAGTGAGGAGAAGAAGGAAGATGAGATGGAAGGAGCTGTGTTGTATGCATCTAAAGCAGACGGTTTGCCTGAGGCCAGGGGAGCACCTTCCAGTTAAGAAGGGAAGAAGCTGTAGACAGCAAAACAACAATCATTCCAGTAATATGTGCTGAGGCAAATAAGTAGAGTGTGAACCTCTCCTTTTGTAAAGTCTAGTCATTTGGATTGCTCTGTCATCTCTAACACAAGTGTTGTTTCTCCCTGAGGAAGTTCTGTAAATGACCACAGCTATTGAGACAGAGGTGCATGGCACCTGAGACTGGAGTCCTGTTTTTAACCTTCCGCTTGACTATCAGGCTTTTTTTTAATGATGTGAATGTGTAGGCATTGGCCCTCATCAGCTTATGGGTTTTGTTTCTCCTTTGCTGAACTAGTGGGGTTTTTTTGTCTCTGATGAACTGAAAATTTTTTATTACCTTGACACTTCAAGCAGGCAGAGCCATACTTGGATTTGAGATTGAATTGCAGTACTCCATTGTTGAGCTTTTGCTGTCCATCATGTACTATCCCAAATCCCTCTTCAGCTAAAGATGTTGCCTTGGGACAGGAGGAGTGAGGTGTGCCGTTTTCAGAGAATTTGCTTTTCATAATAGCTATGTGCTCCAGCCTGGAGTCCCTGAACAGCCCCGTGATGGCATAAACATCCATTTGTTTGGCAGGGTGTGTTATAACTCCACATTAAATGTAGATGACCCATTTGTGTTTGAAACCCCCTAGCCAGCTAGTCAGCGTGGCAGCAGTGGGGTTTTAAACATTAAGCAGGCTTCAGGTTGAGTATTTGCATCAGGGTTGTTTGGGTTTCTGCTCCTTGCAGAGCTTCCTGAGCTTGTTGTGATAAGTAAAACCAAGTTTACTTTGTTAAGCTCAGCAGTTCCCGGCACTGAAGAGAAAACAGGAGATTAAAATAAGACCTTTAGGAGACAAGTAGTAAATTTCTGTCTGTATTGGGGATGCAGGTGTATGACTTTATTCGCTAGTGATATGCACATTTCTTTATGCATGGTTGTGTGACCATGCACGCAGGTGTGCTGGCCCACAGTGGTGTACGGAAGTGATGCAAAAGGAGTGTAAAACTTGGTAAATGTGTGAACTGTGAAGACAGTAACTCAACACACTTTTCTATAGCTGTTGATCTCTGGTACTTAAAAATAAGCAGAATAGCAGATTTTTCAGATGAGTAAATTGTGCAAATCCATGCCTAATTTACATGTACGATCACCTTGACTGCTTGTACAAATCAGGTAATTGTGCATGCAAATAGCTAATTAACACAATTAGCTGATCTGCTGATGCAGTCTCAGGATCTCTAAGTGTATACTAGTCATGTAGTTGTCTTGTATCTGTAACCCAATCGTATGAAAAAAAATCTAAGCCCTGATAACCATTAGCAGGTGTGGGGAGTTGCTTATTTTTTAATATCACAGTTTTTTTGGCTTTGGGGTGGAGAAGTGTCTGATGGGGATCACAACTGTTCTTGCAGTTGGGACCCAAGATCACTTAGGCTTATTAGAAAAACTTCACTTAGAAGTCACAAGCTGGCGTTGCTGCCGAAGCGCGCTCCCAGCAGTGCGACTCTGGCGCTGGCAGGCTAGCTGGTCTGGTGGCATGAAGGCTGCAGTGGTGCCCATCTCCTATCAATTGTTCCGTGTGAGCTCAGGGCCACGCTAGTTTTGCCCGATGGCCTCACAAAAGTACCTGTGAACAATGCTTGTTAAGTACCTACTTATAACTATTTTTGGATAAGCAAAATATTTCAAATTTTAAAGCTGCCTGCCTCCTTCCACCTTGGTAGAAAAGAATTTATTCAGGAAAGGTTTAAAGGGCAAGTCTTCTGGTTTTATCTGTTTCTCCAACTTGGAGATCTCCTCTTTAGCATTTGACTGCTAAGCAAAAATAGGGAAGTTTAAACATGCAAATTGTCAAAGTGTTGCAAGTGCATCAATGAACGGTAAATATGAGTCCAGGGGTTTCAGAAATGCGTTTCTCCCATCTTTGTTTCTTAGTATTTTTATAGCTGTTATGGGGGGGATGGAGGCCCTTCGTCAGAGACATTAGTTATACTTTCAAAGCAAATGTAATGTGAACTTGCAATCGGTTCCTACAAATAACATCAGCACTTGTGGCTTCAGGTTGAGTCTACATAAATGTAAGTAAAGCATAATCTTCTGAAGGCATGTATTTCTTGAACTACCTTCTTAAAAATGTTTCCTAGTTAGAAAATTTGAACCTGTGTATTAGATTTGTGACCTACCTAATACGACAGTTGCCCTCTGAATTTCCTTTCTTACAGGTGTAGTTTTATTTTAAAACAAAGATGAAATATGCCAATACCACATAACTGCCAGGAGTCAAATGCTAGCAAGAGGTTTGTGTCCAAGACAGCACTGCTGTATTATCTTTTATATGCTTACTTTTCTCACATATCCATTTGTGGTATGTAGCATTTTCCTTACCCAGAGGACTTCAAAACCTGTTGAAAAGCAATGAGTTAGAGCCTGGTTGTGCAGGGATTGTGTTGGCAAAAGGAGCACCTTCTTACATGCTCCATGGTAGCGCTCTCATGTCCTTAAAACCTGTTCTGTGAAGGGAATTAAATGTCGCCAGGAAAGCTGGGATATGTCTTTAAAAAAAATAAATGCTGTGAAATGTTTTACTGTCATCTAGGTGGCCACCAGACAAAGACCGGAGGGACTTCAGTGTAAGACCTCTCGTGAAAAGTCCTATTTCTGGTAGAGCAGTATCCATCTAGTGGTAGCTGGGTGCAGAGTCGGGGGAAGAGAAGAATGTCAGCCCTGATGCCATCACGAAGTCTTTCCCCTGAGGGTCCGGGTGTTTCTAAGCAAGTACAGAGGAAACCCCTCAAACATGGACAGAAAAATCTAATTAAAGGTGCATTTTTAAGACAGCAGAATGAAAAGCAATGTAGTGGAGACTTCCACAGTTCTTGTCTGCAAAGTACACTGTGAAGAAGCATAAAACCGACAGCGCCTCCTTTCTTTATCAAGCTGTGTAGTGGCATTATTTGAGGTGGGAATTTAAAAAAAAAAACAACAACAAAAAAACCACAACAGAAAAAAAACCCCAAACACCAAAAAAACAGCCCCAAAACAAAAAACCCCCAACCAGCCAAGTCAAGGCTTGGATGCTAGTTAGCACGCTGATACTCGAGAGCACACCCAGCCCACAGCTTGCTCTTATCAGCTTCAGTGCCTGAGCCCTGAGAAGAGCTGGGGCCTTGCTAGTGTGTGCACAGGCTCTTCCCCAGCTTCCAGTGTGTGCTTTGCAATTTAAAGATGCAAAATTTATTGAACGAGAAATGACGATTAGTGAGGAGCTGAGGCCTATCTGCCGCAAAAGGGAGCTGGGGAGGATGCACGCTGGCTTTATTTCTGGCCATGTCAGGCTTTCACCTTTGCTGCCCACTTATTCGTTAAAGGAACAGTTGTTCCTTCAAAGTTGTTGTTAAACATCTTATTTAAGACACTGTTTTGACAAAAGCAACAGCTTTTATGATTTTATAACTCATTATTTCTCAATTAATCTTAAAACTAAAAAAAAAAATAAAAATTGGTTGTTAACATATTTTCCATCATCGATCAGCCAAATTTCCCCATTGACTGTACTGGTGACCTGGAATTGAAGACTAATGGGAAAAGAGAAGAAAGCAACAAGAAAAAAAGAAAAACAGGCTGTTTTTAAGGGCCAAACTGAATGAGACTGGGGGATGAGCAAGACTGAAATAAACTGAAAATAAGCAAAGCTTCTGTAGGGACAGCTGAAATCCCACTTTTACCAGGTTGCCAAACTGCTTGCAGAGTTGGGGCAAAAGGCTGTATGCTTAAGTCTCTTATAGGCGTGCGGTGTTTTTCCTTCTGACCCGACACTAGAGAGCCATTTATTGAGCTGTTTAGAAGTGGAAGGGCAGAGATTGTACTTAGTGATGGGGTGATGATGTTTATGCTTTCGGTTTGTTGAAATGCTGTTAATGAATACAGGCTTAAAGCCTTCTCTGAAACCTTAGGAATTACCTGTCTTTTATTTTAAGAGACAGCTCTTTTTTTTTTTTAGATTGTCTATGCCCTCCTGGATTCAGTGGGAAAACTTCTAGCTGTGATGGAGTAAAATTCCCACTCCCTGCTATGTTTCTTTAAGGACAACAGGAAAAGGCAGGGTTTATGTGCTCTAGAATGGCTTGTGTGCTTTTTTTCAGAAAGGATACACCTGCCAAGCAGTGAAGCAGCACCTCTGTTCCCAGGCCTCTCACTTGGATGGCCCTAAAAGTTGATGTTTTTTCTCGAGTTGCTCATAGACATTAAATAAACTGAAAACACAGCGTTGATGCAAGTGCCAAATTGCTGCAATATGCAGATGATTTCTGTGTCCTTTCCTGTCGAGGACTGTATTGCCAGTCAGTGAGGTGGCTGATTGCCTTTGCCTGATCAAGGGATGTTTGAGGAACAGCTGATGGCTTGAAATCCTCTAAAATAGAGTTCATGATTATGAAGAGGAGGAATGTGTGCTGAGAGTTGGTAGCCACTGTTTATCTAAAAATATGTGACTGTAGTCATTCCCTCTAACCTGCAATTCAGGAGCCTGCTTGAAATCTCTCACATTGTGATGTCCACAAAACATCATCTCCATTATCTCTAGGTGATTAGAAGATAATATTCCCTTCTGGCAAAAGATGGCCTCTTCCTAGATATTTATGCCTTTGTCTTGCAGCCCATAGCCACTTGATGTCCCTGGACCTGAAGCCAGTAGTACTTAGGCTAATCTGTTTTGTACCACATATAGGAGTATGTGGCCTCAGCAACGCAAGTCTCCATGAGCATCCTAGCCCTGGCTTCCAGGCAGTTTTAAATCCCATTTGAAATCCAGGGTGTTTATTTTTCAGTTTCTTTGTGATTGGGCCTTGCTTGGGTATTTTTATTAAAGCCCTGTGACAAAAACTGTGACGAGTGGCTTTGTGCCTCTAGCACAATGGAGTGCTCTGCAATAATGGTGTTAACTTTCCCACCCCCCCCAAAAAAAATCTTCTAATGGAGTCATGGACAGCTATGCAGTGAGTTTAAGTGATAGTTTGTTCATCTCAGTCATTTCAGTTTTATTTGGACTCTATCAATTGAAACCTGTCAAAATCCACTGCTCTGCAGCCAGCACAGAGTTAGTCTGTGCTCCAGGCAGGATTTTCTTGTGGGATGGTCTGAAAAGGTTACGTGGACTTCCCCACAGCTTTCCAGTCACATGTCTGGTCTCGTGCACTGAGTGCATGTTTGGCTTCATTCTTGCCTTCCCTACCACAGCCACAGGGTCTCTGTTTACAATGCAAGCAAAATGCTGCTGGAGTTGTTTCCTTTGTGGGAGGGGATGAGAGAAGCAGTGACATGTGAGAGATGGTAATGGTTCCTCATTATGATGGTACTGGGCACAATGTGGCGATACCCCCCCATCATTTCTTGATCCCTATTCCCATGAAATATAGGCTGTTACACCCTTCAGAAAGCAAAGGAAATGTGCCTTGGAACAAAGGAAAAAGAATTGTGTTTTGTGCCGCAGTGCCTTCATTTACAGAGTTTATCCTGGGAGCCTCAAGGCATCGCTAACTGTAACAGAAACTCATACAGGGTGACTTAGTTTTCCTAGTGAATCAACAAGCATATTGTATTGACATTTAAGTTTTGAGGTCTTTGTATATCCCTGATGCAGGAACGAAGCTCCCAGATCAGCTGCTGCTGATGAGGAGACGTAGATGCATTATTAGGGATAACTTGGTTTATCTCCTTTGACACTTTTCTGATATCTCTTGATCATTAAGGTCTGGATTAAGTGGGAAAAAACATTACTTGCACGGATGTTATGTAGCTTAGGCCTCAGATCTCTTATGAGAGAGTTTGGGTGCTTAATGTCTTCTAATTCAAAAAGAAAAATCAAAGTCTTGTGTACAGCTTCCTTCTGTCAGGTGTCTTGATGAGGGTTAGGTGAGCGCGTAACAAACTTGGATATTTGAAAGTCACATTTCCAGCTGCATTTAATATGATTGTAGATAAAACACAGTGAAGAGGAAGGGATTGTTTGGGGGTGTTCTTGCATTTACTTAGTGGGTTTAATGAAGTTTAAGGTGTGCTACTCTGGGTGACTCTTGGGAGAGCTGTCACCTGTATCTTCTTTCCCATGAACTGACATCATGATGGTTTTTTGAAGCACTGCTGTGTCAGGAGCTTGCTGTACGTTCATCCCCGGCATCGGGAAGAGATGGCTCTCTGGCAGTGGCATCAGCAGTGTTGCACAGATGAGAGAAGGTGGTTGGCAGCTGGCAGGTATTGGTAGAGAGTAGGAAAAGTACGTCTGAATGTGTCTGACTGCCCCAAAAAACATACTGATCTTTGGAGAAACGTATTGGGTTTCAATATTTTGTTCCAAATTTCTACTCCGCTGAAAACGTAGCTATTATTTATAATTAATAAATTAATGGCTTTCATCCTGAACCTGTAACAGAATGCAGAAATGAAATGTTTCTGTCTTTCAGCTTGGCCAGAAGTGCAGATTCATGTTTCACAGGAACTCAACAGGTGTTTCTGGTACTCCTGCGCTGATGAAAAATCAGGGAGTCTATCATATTGCTTCACTGTGATAGTAAAAACACCATGACAATATTGAAAGACCTGTTTGAGGCACTGATGTATTTAGCAGCCGGATGCCCCCTACCCGTGGCAGTCCTTTATTTATCCTGGTTTGTTCCTTTTCAGCAGTTTTCATCTGAGCATTACGAAAAGTGGACTTCACCCTGTGAAGCTGTTACCATAACCATTTATGGATGGAGTACTGAGGCTCAGATAAATTGTGACTTTCCAAAGGTTACCTCACATGCCGGTAGCACAAACAAGGGTCTGTGCATTGTTTCCCAGACTGCTACTTTTTCCATGCTTTCTTTAACCACGTGGGAAGAAATTAATCCCTACACAGGGTCTTGCACGACTTAGGTAAGAAAGGATCCCTTCAATTGTAAAGTGAGACCTTGTGCTGGTGCTGCACAGAGGGGTAAATTGGTCAAGAACTTTGTGGGCTGCTTTACAAAAGATAAATGACCAGGTGAAATTTGATTTGTGGAGAAATCGCTTCCTAGGAGAAAACAGAACTTCAGCATAAGTAGATCTTCAAACTAATGATGTAAAAATAACTTGGATAATAAAAAGCTGGTAAATAGAGGTACGGCAGCAATCTGGATGTATGTGAGAGGCAAGCTAAACTGATCTGAGTCTGAAGGAATTTATTATCTTGCAAAGTTCCTCTGGTTTGACTCGGTCAGTGCTAGGTCACTTTTAGTTGAAGCAGGAAAGTATTTATTTGTAAAAGCCTGAAGTAATCTTCCGGTAAAACAATGCAAAAAAACTGCCCAACTGCAAGCTCAAGCTTTTTCAGAATAATCCAAATGTGTTTTGAAGGACTTTGGGGATATATTTCCTTCTGAAGATTCCCATTCTTCTGTATTTTCTTTGCCAAGTGAGTAATTAGTTATTCTTTGATTATTGCTTATCACTTTACACTTTTTCATGGAGGCAGCAAGGGACTGTGAGGCTGCTAATAGCTGTGCTCAGATCACCTTTCTTTCTCAAGCATGGTTTTGTTAGCTTAAAAATAACAGTGGGAGTAAAATATTTCTAAGTTCCTGTACATTTTTTTTTCTTACTGGTATCCTGAGTGCTTTCCAGAGCATCCTCAGTGAATACCAGAAGTCTGTAGTCTCATCTTTCTTGCCTTGGATTGCTACACCCCAACAGTGTTGATCAACAGCACCGGACGTGAAAACTTGACTTAAGTGGTGTTAGTCTCTTCTTCATACCATAGTTGAGAATTTTCTTTCATCTTTTCAGATGTTTCTAAACATGGCAACAAGCGTGGCTCTGCAACAGATGCAATTCTTTCTAGGTCTCTAGGTAACATTTTAACCTGTGTAATGTTCACAGCATAGCATCGTAAGTAATATTCCAGGAAATACGCTGCCGCTTGTTAAAAAGGATAGGACCCCAGAGATGCCTTTAAATATGCCTGTAAAGTGAGAGGTGCCAAGAGAAAGATAATATGGCTGATTATAGTTATTTACCTTACATTTTCATTCGCCCTTAACTGGGTGTAATTTAGGGGCATGAAATCTCTTACTGGAAGTGTATTTGCATTAAAAAGCTCTAAGCAACCATGAAAGTGCAGAAGCTGAAAAATTGACAGACTGGGTTCCTAGAATCCCAAAGTAGCATTTTTGTAATAGGCATACAAACAAATCAAATAAACATGTTTTGCTTCAACGATTTAAAGAATATGGTCTTTGGAGTAATTTGTCTCTCTTTTTTTTTTCTTTTTTTTTTTTTTTGAACTATCATTTCTAACCTTTTCATTGCCTATCTCTAGTTTGCAGCTCCTCCTAACAATCTGCAGCAATTTCCAACCCAGCTGTTGTGGTTGCAGAGCATTGCGCCTTTGTTTAGCTTTCCCTGAGCTATCAAATCGGCCTATAAAGGGGATTACCTGGCTGGTGGTGTTGCTTTTCAGGTCTGCACTTTTTAACAAATAATTGTTTCACAGTGGTTTCACCCCCACACACACCCCCAAAAAAAAAAAGGCTCTGAAAACCAAACTTTACAGTTGATGGAATCAAGTCTTGCAAGCAGGTACTTTTTGGCTGGCTTTGATAATCCCCCTCTCTTCCTTTGCAAGTAATCATAAACAAGTTGAAACTAACTGCAAGAGTAGTGGATCTTTTCAATCAGGTCATGTTTTTGTAGCGAGACTTAAATTTTCCTGTGCGTTTTATTTTGAAAAATACCTTTTTCATCTACGTTGGTGTGTGCTAAGCCTGAGAAATTTATAATACAACTGTTTACTATTACATGGGTATGATCTTCCACCTCTACCTCCTAGTAGTCGGTCAGTTCTTTTACATCCATTGCCTCTCCCACAAGGCAGTTTAGCTGAAGTTTGTGAAATGTTGTGATCTTTGCATGAATGGAGTTATTGAAGTGAAAAGCATTTGCAATATTTATTTCAGCAGGTTGCGGAATTAATGACTAAGGAAGAAATACTGGTAAAACTTGCTTCTTATATGTACAATGGAGTCTTTAAGAAACTTAATTCACATTTAAGAATGCAGACAGGTCTGAATTCATATTACAGTATGTATACCCCTGTATCATGCTGTGTTGAAAATTTTCTAATATATGTTATGAAAGATATTTTTAGTATTTTTTAGTGTTTTCTTATGTGGAGTGTTAAATGGAAGCTAGTGTCTGTCTTGCTCTGCTCAGTGCAAAAGATATATTTACCGTACTTGAGTGTCTTCAATTTTGGTTCTCGTTTTGCAAACACAGTGCATTTTAATTAAGGCTTGTCACTCGACATCTAATGAATACATTTACTGTAATGTCTCCATCTTCAGGAGGTGAATTTGACTTAGAAATTGTCTCTCTCACAGAGGGGCTGATAATATCAGTTTAAAGATTTCTTCTTTTCCTGGGGAAGAGCAGTTCACGTGGTTTGTTTTGTTCTTGCTGGGTACGGGGTAGCAGCGCTTGCCTGAAGGATGGCAGAATGATACTTATTGCCAACATACAGACAGACAAGAAAAATCCCTAAAGACACGCATGTACATTTAGCTCACAGAATGTACCTGAATGAGACTGTTTTTTCCTTTTTTTCTTTGACACAGTGTCAGAGGTGGTTTATTGATTACGTTTGGAAAGATTAAGAAACTCCTCTCCCCAAATCACACTTCTGTTAGCATATGAGAGGACTTTGATCAAATAAACAATGAATTGTCTAATACACACAGTAAAAAAAAAAAAAAAATCCTCTAGAAGCAGGTTTCAATCGACCTTTTACCTGTGCCTGTTTCTACCCTGGCGGGTGGGGTCTCTGCACGAGTAGGGTTGCTGTGCTCCTATGTCTCCAACTCATGTTACCATTGGCGTTAAAACCCCTGCTTTTCATGTAAAATGAAAACCATAACTAATTTTACTGTCATGTAAATGCCATATGATGTCCTGTTGTTGTTCAGGAGAGCACCAAACGTGAATTTGGAGTCTTCAAGAGAAAAAAAACCTAAGACTCCATTTTTTTGCTTTTCCGTGTTGCCGTATTTTAAACTGAAGTAATTTTCAGCTACTTAAATCAAGATTATATTATGGTGCTGTTTTCTGGTGTACTGTTGTGAGGGAAAGGTTTTAGCCCCCAAGCTTCTTCTCCAGCCTCTTCTACCAGCAGCTTTTACTATCACCATATTCAAACTGTGTTATACCACCTTTGTTAGAAAATGCTGGGGTTTGTATGAAGGAAGGGCCCAGTGCAGAGTCAAGATAAAAGGGAGATGCTGGGGGAACCCCCCAGGGCACAGGAAAGTGTCCTGCCCCGGCAGGGAGGCTACCCACCTCAGGGGTCTCCTCACCTTCCCAACCCTCTGCCAAGGGTGCCGAGCAGGGCTTTGTGCGACAGCGAAATGGCAGGGTCAGGCAGTGCTTGTGGCGTAAAGCAGTTGAGAACGGGACGTGCAGTAAGAGTGGGAGGAGGCTGGTGGGATCCCCTGAGGTCATCCCATGTGGTGTGCAGTGTGGGGATGCCCAAAAGAGAGGCTGACAGGGTGGCTGATTGCTCATTGTCCTCAGACATCCTGGTTGGGGACTGACTTGGCAGGTAGTATCTGATTCACTCGCAATCATCCAGTGCAAATGTTTGGAAAGTGCTATTGCATCTGTTTTGCGTGTGAGGAATCGCATCATGCCGAGAGCAAAGACCAGATTTTCAGATGTACTTAGGCACTCATGCTCCGGTGTCCTCATCCAGGGTCCTGGAGGAGCTCGGTGATGGCAGGGGGAAGCGAGGCTGCCTCATCCACATCTCACCATGGGGCTTGTCCCTCCACCAGCCCACCCCTGACACAAAGGTGGTGGGAGCAGGTTGGCACCCAGATGCTCTGTCCTCTGGCTGCTGTGGAGGGGCAGGGAGTTAAGTGCTGTGAAGGGCCCTGAAAGGGCTGCCTGCAAGGTGCCAGGTTATGGCTAATGACAAACACGTGCCTTTTTTGACCTGCCTTAATTCTTCTGGCCGGGCACTTAATTGCCAGGGAAAGGTATAGACAAATACAGTAAGAAAGCCAAACAAGTTGGAGATACAGCAAGGTTTACAAGGAAATACGTTTTAGAAAGATTTTTTTTTAATTAATCGGGATTTTGTTGTCAGGCTAAAACAGACTAAAAATAAACAGCTGTATAGTACTTCATTAAGCTGCCTGCTTGGAGTGATTTTCCCATTGATTAGTCTCAGGGCTAATGCTGGTTCATTCCTCATTTCATTGCTAATTAACATCAGCTCTGCTCCTGACCACTTGACCGCACTCTCTCTGTGAACATGTGCTGGTTTGGCAAGTAATAACTGCTCCCTCCTTCTTAAAAGAGAGAATTAAGGGAGAAAATAGCTATCGAGCACAGATCTCTGGCTGCTCCTACTATAAGGAGAGCAAACTGTAAAACTGTATCGGCCTGTATGAAGGGTAATAAACATAGTTTACAGAGCGCAGGAGTTTGATTGAGGAACTATGTAAATACAGATGATGAGCTCAAGCTGCTGTATGAAATGACAGGCTTGGCTCCCCCCTCCATCAGCCGAGTTGATTCAGGCTCTTCTGGGATGCTTGCGGTGCAGATTACCTGACCCCAGGGTCTTACGGCCACCAACCATCAGGGAGAGAGCTGCTTTGGATGGGCAGCACTTACTTTTCCAAGTCTGCGGTGTTCTGGGAGTCCCAATAATGAAATGCATTGGCAATGGGTACTGCAAGAGCAGGAAACGTAACGCCACTGTTATAGCTTTGTCAGGCCACTTCCACGCAAATGGAATATAGATGAAAATAGGGGAATGAAATACTAGAATTGGCATGGATGCACTCTGAGAAAATATCTAACAACGTTAATGAAATTAGCAGCCTCTGTTCTGGGTGAAAAGGTCAATTTTTCCATAAAACCCAAGTAAACTGGCATTTTGGAAAACATCTACTAAACTTGGCACAGAATAAATAACATTATCCCAAAGTCTTGGTTCAATTCCAGATCATAGCATTTTCTTTTAATTGAATTGGGTATCGCATTTCATTTTCAGAAAGTATTTTTTTTTTATTCCTACATTTTGAAGCATTCATATCTCAGAACTAATCGGAAACTCAGCCTTATACAAATCTATCAATTGGGAACAGTCACTGGAGAGAGAGCTTGCCTGAGTGATAATCCTTTTTTACCTACTTTTGAGCAGAATCCTAATTCATTTGTTCATCAGTTATATACTTTGTATATTTCCACCGTTAATTTAATGGATTTAGGGCATAGTCTTGCAAACACTTCTGCACATGAGTAACTTTATTCATGCAAGCAGGCTGCTCATGTGAGTGAAATTAACCATGAGATATTTGTAGGATCAAGCTTTGCAGTTGTATGTATCCACACACAAAGCCACTGCCTTCCTCATTCCCCTTCTTTGAGCTGTAGTAACAAGAAGCATCTTTTACACACATGAGTTAAAAAAAAAAATAAAATAAAATTTAGTAACTGTACTAATTATGATAAGAAAGATAGAGAAGTCACTCCTGTATTTAAGAAGGAAACCACTTTGGGTCAGGAAGGACTGCCTCCTCATTAAGTAATTACGTATTGTGTAATTGGTTACATCATGTAGCCTTCATGGAAGGTTCTGGAATTGGCATCAGAGCAGAGACAGAAGTGTAGAAAATCCCATGTTATTGTCAACTAACTCTAGAGAAGGCTAAAACCTGATTGTGCGACAGACTCTTTGTTCAGCTGGAAAATGGTAAATGGAACCTTGCATCTTGTTCCCAAGATATATCCAGCATCTCCTCTTTTTAAAAAAGATGCTTACGATATTTTTAACTCTTCTTATGATACTTCCATTTCCAGTCCTGGTGAAATACAAAACAGAACAACAAACAAATTTAAATTAATAATAAAAATTAATAAACCCAAGAAAAAGATTTCCTTGGATGCTTCTGAACTGTAAGGAGTCCTGTTTGAGGACGTATCTTGGTTTGGTCTCTCTCTTTTCGTAGGTTGGTAGTTACACTCTCCTGCTTGCATTCAGGTATTTCATGTTTTGCTCTCCTGTGGGTAGGTATCAGGAGATGCTAAAATACCGGTTCATTGATAGCACAAAAATAACACCAAAGTTGTGTTTTTTCCCTCTCATTTCCGTAGTGGAGTAAGCATATCCATGTAGTTAGGCATGTATGTATTGGGAGTGAGCGTAGTTCTTCTGCAAGACAGTGTCAAAGCCACTTGCTGTTTGTCCCATGTTAAGCTGAGTTTTCTGGGCTGCTGTCCTGGGTGGCAGCTTCACAGGATGCATGATACAGGCTAACGCCTGTGGGCAGAATCCAGGGCACAGGAACAGCTCTGGTGCCTTCCTTGCAGGGTTGGAGGGGACTCCAGTGGTGATGGGGAGAAAAGCAAGCAAATGAGCCAAGTGCTATGGGAAGGGCCATGGCTTGGAGGTGGTGAGTGCCTGGAGTACTGCAGTTTTGGCTAAAGCAGTAAATCTGTGGATGCTTCCTTACCTGGTACCAAAGTATTTAATAATGAAGTAGAAATCTGGATGTGTTCTGTTTTTTTCTTCTCTGCCTCTTCATTCAAAAAATGTCAAAGGAAGGAACTAAGATGGCATATTTTAAATAAGATCTTAGTGGAGGCTGGCTTTGGGAGATTTTGTGATCCTGGCCTCTTTAGGATCTAAGCCTTACAATAAAGATGCCTTTTCTGGAATATTTTCTTAAAAAGAAAACGACTCCTTGAGTTTTCAGAGTTTAAAGTTACCATGAGGGCCTCAGTTGTTTGAACTGTAAGCTGGCATATCATATTAAACAAGCTTCAGTAGCTTCTTGAATCACTACAGGCTAGAGTTTGGTGAATAAAGTACGATTAATAGCTCTTTCAAACCTCTGGATGGACACCCAAAGGAGAAGAATAATACAGTTGCAGTATTACAAGTCAGCAGCATATTAAACATTTTTTTTTCCTTAGGAAAGGATTTCCTGTAGAGGTCCTGAAGAAAAATAAGTTTCATTAGTCGAGCGTCGAGCAGAGATAGAGCAACAGGATTGATTGTAATAAGCCTCTCCTTTTTACCGAAATCCATTACTTTCTGAGCTATTAAGTGATGAAAGGGATTAAGAGAATAAAAAAACATAAGCGCGACTGTATTCGTAAATCTAATAAAGTTGATAACAGTAGAGCATTTTTGTGAAATTTGCAAGTGAATTTATAACATCCTAATCCATTGGCAGGCAGCGTTGTGCTGCAGAGGGAAGGGGGTGCACCGTGCATACAGGATAAAAATGCAAGAGCAGAATTTCTGGCCAAGAAACCTCTTTTTTTTTTTTTTTTTTCCATATGGATATCCATATGTTTTATCACAGATTCCATACTTGTGGTGCCAAGATCCATATGTTTAGCTTTTGCTCAAATAAAAGACTAAAATAATTCTTCATTATCTCTTTCTTCTTAGCTGGTGTTTTTGTAGACATAACCAAATGTGATGCTAGATGTTTGAGGAGTACCCATATAGGATGCAGTTGGATCTCATCAGAGGTATTTAAAACCAGTAACAAGGGTGTTCAAGGGGTGGATTATCTTCTAGGTATAATGCCCCTTGACATTACTCGAACAATGCAGGGGGTGCTGTCATCTGAATGCAAGGTCCTGACAAGGCTTTTCCCTTATAAAAAAGAAGCTCCTTTGGGAGCAACAGTGAGAGCTTTCCTTTTTATTTTATTTAATTCTTGACCTGCACCTCTGCCTCTGTGCTTCTGCTGAGGGGTGTGTGATGCACAGCGATGACACAACAAAGCTTTATTTTGCTTCTGTCTTTTCTGCTTGCCCAAGGCCTACAGTTGGTATAATAGCAGCAGAATTTAGAAGTGCTGATATAGAGAATCTGGGGTTGGCGTAAGGACGGTGCATCACCATCTCCTTGACATGACCCAGTCTGCTCTTTGCCAAGCAGATATCACTAACTGAGAATTGTGCCTAATAAGGTTTTATTTTTCCTTTTCTCTCTTCTCCTCCCTGCCTTTTGACAGAAAAGTTGATATAATGCTTGTAAAAGTGTAAAACTTAATTCAGTGTCCATGGTTAGCCCGTGGAATAGGTACCAAGTAACCATGAATAGTAAGAGCTGCATGTTGGCTCTCCAGTCGGATCCCAACCTCACTTGGTCTTCTAGTCCTTGACTTTGCTGGGACAGCACGCAGCAAAAAAGCAGCTCTGGGTGTGCGTTTACTTCTCTTGGCTGGTTGATTGCCTACCAGCAGGTTCTGACTGTCCTATGGCTTTGGCACTTTTAACTTGTGTAAGGAATACACTGTAATTTTGAATAGGAGAAAATTAGGGTAGTCGTAACTGCAAACATTACAGCACACAGTTTCAGAATAAAGACAGCAATGTGAATATTTTATTCACAGTTCCTGCCTCTAGCCCGTGAAATGTAACCCTGAGGTAGGCTTGGGGTTATGCTTTATCCTCTGCATTCCTGACAGTAATAGAAATTATTGTGAAAGGTTAATAACTCTTGTGCATCACAGATGTATTATCTTTCATGTGGAAGAAACAAAAGGCAGCTACCTCTCTGAATAAACCAAGCAGTAGCATCTTGACTTCAGAGAGGAGACAATCAATGCTGTAAGAGCCCCACAAAAGCAGCTACAACTCGGATAGCCTCATTATATTAATTTTCAAGCTAACCCCGTTCATCAGAGACAAAAGCAAAACTTAGCACTGATATCATTCAGAGCAGACGTCTCCTGATATTATCTGTACATGAGCTGTAGAGTAACTTAACCTTTCTTTTGAGATATACTTGTAAAAGTATCATCCATTTGAGGTTGAATTTAGTTTGCATTTCAGTGGAAATAATCCATCAGTTCTCAGCTCTACCTTTGCTTCTTGGGGTTGTGGCTCTGGCAAGGTCCGTGGCAGCTTTGCAGTGAGTTGCCAGTTGTGAGCTACCTCATGGGTCTTGATTGACAGTGCAGTGAGCCACTAATCAAAAGAGATGGCTCATGAGGCATGCCCCATGCATGGTGGCCTTCTGCGTGTGGCAGTTCCTGGGCACAATGGTCAGACATCCTAGTTCGACCTCCCTGGCCCATGTATGCCATCCCCACTGGAGATGTCTCAGTGGAGGAGCTAGTATTTTCACCTTCAAGTTGGCAAGAGGTTGTCAGTCACTCGTTACATTCATACAGGGACCATAGACTCTAAATAAAACGTGCAACTCAAGCTAATTGTCCAGAGAAATTGAGTGACACCTTTCTTCCTTGCAGAAATTATTCTCTTGTGAAAATGCTGTGCTCTTTTTTTTTTTTTCCTTTTCCTTCCCCCCTCCTCCTTCCCCCAGTGTTTGAATACCAGATTGAGCTAATTTTAAGATTCCTCAGGGCAGTGGCACTGCATTCCTTCCACTCCGCTATTCCTTACCACATTACCTCACTGCATCAGCACTTGTATCTCCTGCTGATGGCATCCAGTTTCCATTCCATTCACAGCAGCCAAGGATCATATCTCTGATCCACTTAGAAACACAATGATCTCTACCCCTGAGAATGCAAACGCTTTCTCAGTCAAATCTATTGATCTACAGGGCTCTATTTCTGGCTTTCCATTCACTCACTCGATGTTTGGGATGCTGCATATTCTTTCTGGGGAAAGAGTTAACTTGGCTACTAGGAACTCAGTGAAGAACATTTCTGCAGAATCCAAAGATAGACGTGATCTCTTATGTATTCTTGTGTCTGTACAAATACTACACTTCTTAACTGAGCAAAATGAAAACCTCCCAGCCAGCACTGTGACAATGATAGACCTGAGCGTGCAATCGCATTCTTATCTGAAGCCTATTCACTGGGCGTTATAATGTTGAGTTGAGACAGGCAAGCACATGCTGACTTCTGCAAGGAAAGAGGTAAACAGTTTACATATGATCTCCAGGCTAAGGGGACTTACAATCTAAAAAGAAAAGATGAGACCAACAGGCAAGAGCATTGGATGTGGAGAATGATGTGGTTTGACAAACACACAAAATCAGCGGAAGTACAGAAATTTTTCTGAAGAGCATTGCTGCTGAGGAGCTTGGCTCCAAAGGGCTTGACTCTGGGCGCTCTCAGAATTGTAATCATGAAGAAAAACATGGATTTGTGGGGTGAGTATTCTAGCTTCCCCGCTCAGATTATGTATTGAAATAGGCCCCTGCAGGAGGCGAGCCCAATGTATGCTTCAGATGGTCCTCAGGAAGTCCTTGTCTTCCATCACTGGTAGCACAGGCTATAAATACACCTATGTGCTTAACTTTGGCCTCATTGGTGTTCAGAAATGTTCACCATCACCCCCAGATGGGATTTAGGTTTTTAAAATGTGGGATTTTCAAGGATTTTCAGGTATTTTTCAAGACTGACCTTGAACTCATGTTTAAAAGAAATCCAGGCACCATGATGTTGAGCGAGCTATGCCTCAGTTAATTTAATTATCTAAACCTTAGACAATTTTCAAAATATTACCCATAATTCATTTCTTCCAGGTTCCAGCTGAGTGCCCAGTTTTTTCTTCTTGTACATGACAAATGAAACCACTGTTTCTGTGTCTTTTTTTTTTTTCCAAATCCAGGTGTTAGATTACCACTTGGTCTAAGAGAAGACTTCTATTATTCAACACGTAGACTGCTGGGGGGCATAGTAGCTAACCTAGTTTGGTCTTGATTGTGTCACTGGCTCTATAGCTAAAGGTGTTCCTCACCTCTCATGGTGTTCACTCTAACAACAGATCCTTTATATGTAAGTCAAACAGGCAGGGTGGGAAAAGTCCCAGATGAAATAATTTTGGGGTTGATAGCTGTGATTATATACAATGATAATCTTTCTTAGTATATCTGGGAAGAGTACTGGTATATGAAAGAATTTGACTTGTGAAGGAGTATTACATTTTTACATGGAAACTTACACTGAAGTTAAACAGATACTGGGTCCTGGTGTGCAGGATTAGTCTGCAGTCCAAGGTGAGCTACCTTACTTGACTTTCTCCTTTAGCCACAAAAGTTTTCTTCCGCTTCTTTTGTGAACTTTGCCTGCAAAGATGGGTAATAGGAAATAACTAGTGCACTTGGTAGCTTTTTCCCACGTAGTTAGCTCCTCTAATTGTTCAGCATGTTTGTCAGCATTTCCAAATTTAAACTGAGGGAGGGGCAGGAAATTTCTCTTTCCTAATCAAAAAATACAGGAAGAATAGTATAAAAATATGAACACTGACATTAATATGCAATGAGATATAATGTCCTTGTCTGGACACTTCATTGCCTTGACAGTAATAATTTAATTTAATGATCTAAAACTTCAGGGGCATAATAGTGTATGGATGATCCTTCCCTGCTTACAGACATGAAATAGGCTTGTACACATACACGCCCCCACACACATGAAAGCTCTCCCTCTCTTCACCTTTCCAGCAGGTACAAACCATTGAACAACTTCAATTCCTGCAGAAATCGTGGGAGTGGGCGGGCATCTTTTAGGAAAAGCCTAGAGCTGCTTGCCCAAGTCTTTGATAAATCCAGTCCTCTTGACTCTAAATCCTGTACCTTAGCTGCCTTCTCTCACCAAATGATACAGATTGTAACTCTTTGGCATAAAATAAGAAAGACTAATTACTTTGAGGACTTTATTACTTTGATTTTCAGTCCTTGCTCCTAATACACTGTTTGCTAATCCCTTCCCCTCTGAAAGAAAAAACATGGAACTCTTTCCATCTGCCTCCCTTATCTGTATGTGCACGTAACACATCTATGCACACAGCACCCGTAGGTCTCATTAGGAGGGAATGTCTTCTCTAGCAGGTTATTGTGACATGCCTGCTGCCAAAAAGGTTTTTGTACAGGTCTGTGCAGCGGCTTTATAAGATTTCAAGCATCCTTCTTCCCACCCCCATCTCTCTCCCCTTTCCAAATAAAGAATTTCCAGCAGTGGCACATTTGCCCTCTGTAGACGTGTCACTACTGTTGTATTACAGGGTTTTGTTTTGTTTTTTTGCCAGCTACTTGACATTGTTTTACAGCTGGACTGTGTGGCTATTTCCAAAAGGCTCAGCTAATTCTGTTGTCCTTTTTTATCAAGGAAATTCTTGAGAAACCACAATAAAGCAGCTGTAACCCTGGCGATGCTTACAACTGCAGCCAAAAATAAAAATCGGTGCTTCATGCATTTTTCTTAATGAGGGTATAGGCTTTTTTTCAGTGTGGTCCTTGACACCTAGCCAAGTTAGGGCTTGGCTCTAAATGTTTAGAGCAAGTTTTATAAATAGCCCTAGATCGACGGGGCATTTCTCTTCCCACCGGCGCGCCCTCTCGGGGCTTGGCCCTTCCTGGGGCTGCTTGGAGCAACTGCTCTTGGGACATGATGGAGTATCTGCAATGAGCCTCTTAAGCCTCAGTGGCCAAATACTTGGCAGGAGGTGCTGATCACCTTGGGTTCCCGTTGGCTTGGAGAAGGAGGCTCAGCATCTTGCAGAATTAGGCCCATAAGCTTTTGTTATTAATAACTGCATTTGTGTTCATTTTGCTTACAGACAGGATTTATTTGGCTTTTGACCGCCAGTGAAAGTGTCCCTATAACTGGATTTTTATGCTTTCTTTGTACAAATAGAAAACCTTGGTTTATTTGCCAACTCAAGAGTTTACAAATGTGGTTTTTTTCCTGTGGCACATAACATGACTAGTAAATGGGCATGAAACAGCTTGATGCTGGGATTTCACAATGTTCCCACAGGCAGAAGAGAGGGAGATGCGGGAAGATGGAATTAAAACTTCGGGAAAGTTCAGTCAACAAAATAAGAAGTGCAGACATACTGATTTATAAAGATACTATAACTTTTCAACATGTACTTTCAAGCTGAAGGACTGCAGTAGGGATTTAAAATATGACTATTTAATTTTTTAAAATTACATAAATTAAGTGAACAGCCCATTAATGGGATGCCATCAGGATCACATGGCCAATTCAGTTCAAGTTATATTATCTTGCTGGCCGGATTTGAATAAGAATTAAGAAATTACTATTCAAAGTAGTATGGGACATTGATCCTCATTCACAATGAAATTCGTCACCATAACTACCTGGAATTCCACTGCTTTCACAGAGGTGTTCCACTGAATCTTCTTTATGGAGCAACTAGAAGGCAATTGTATTAGTCGGAGGAAAAAAGCTGCTAATTAGTTGTTCTGCCTACATACTAAATGAAGTCTCGTCTTGCAGAGAGTTCACAGATAAGCAGCGAGACATGTCTAATGAATGGTAACCCAGATCCAACAGACGGCGAACTTCCTCCAGTTGGTCCACCGCTTGACTAAAGGTTCACCTCAGGGGCTATTTATCTGTCCTAGTGAGAGCAGCTTGCCTCTTTTTAGCAGCTGATTCTTCATATTTGAACTTGGAAAATGGAAGCATGTGTGTTAGAGTTAACAAGCTAAGTGATGCACTTTAAGGATAAGTTGTTCTCGGTGAAATATCTTCCAGAGTCTCTGTTAACTGAATAATGAAAATTCACCATTACCTACAACTACTTAGTTATTTGTCACAATTTTGGTAATCTATTTGAAAACACCTAAAAATGCCAACTTAGTTCAGTGTTACACTACATCAAGAATGTGTAGAGAGTAAAACAAAAAGCTGCTATGAATAGTCAGGCAACACATGTTACAGTTTAAAGAAACAAAGTTAACATTATTAATCTTAACTATGTTCAGTTTATTTTATAAATATCAATTTTACCAAGCAACAGCATTTTTTCATTGACTTCACTGCAGTGCATTTCATCTAATTTCTGTGATAATTAAAATTTGATAATCAGAATGTAATTCTGCTTTTGCACCTTTCTTTTTTTTCCTCAAGTTTAACTCCATTGACTTGCTGCTAATTTACACTGCAAGACTGCTAGGCTTAGCGGGTCACCATGTTGAGATCAAAACCTTTTAAAACCTTTACTGACAGAGAACACTTGGAGTGGCAGATGCTGAGTATTTGCATTGTTAAGCATTTACAAAATGTGATAGTTGTATATAAATACTGAAAGGAACCCGTTAGTTATACGTCCGCACATCAATTGAAAAGAGCATTCTGGAGTTTGCATTCCACAGAGAGAATTGCAGTAGATGGTCGTGAATATTTGCGTTGCTGACTGTTACCTGATGTTTCATAAACTGGTACCGGTATCTGATGCAATACAGATGTGTTCCCTTCAAAAGACTGGCAAAAAAAATTTAACCATGTTATTTTTTTTATGAAGTCTTTCTAGCACCTGTGCTCCCCTAAGGTCACAAAATACTATCTTAGGCTTATTTTCCTCTTTTTGCTTAAAATGAATAGCTACAGTAAGAGTGTGGTAGGAAGGAGTGATGTCAGGATGACTGTCGGTTTCAATAATCCATTTTAAATAATTGCAAACAAAACATAAAAAGTTTCTGTGTGATTAAGTTAAGCAAACTACCACTCACTGATGGTTACCTATGTTCTTAGATAAGAAATAAACCCACACTTTTTTCTTTTTTTATTCATTCTGTAGCATTTTCGCGTATCTTTCACTGCCACCATCTCACCAGCAATGTAATGGGAAGGGTATTTCTCATAGGTTTCATAGCTATGACTAGAAGCAGAAGAGCCTGAAACCACAGAGGAAAGGCTAGACTAGTAAGATCTGCATTCACATTTGCAGTCCTAGTTGGATCAGAGACGCTTCTAGAGAAGCAGCTGGTGATGATCTGAATTTGACCAAAATTCTAAACATTTTGATTTAGCTAATGTGCTGAAATTGATCTTGAATAATATTTGGTTTTGAAACACAATATTTAACTTCATTTTAGGTGGTTACTTAGTATCAGTGTTCTGGTTTTGACACTTAAATTCCAAGTCAGTGAAGGTCGTAGATAAAGATGCCAACAAGGCTGTGCTCTGCTATCTTCAGAGGGTAATGAGAGAGGAAAATTACACTCTGAAAACTCACAGTTTCCCGGCGGAGCATAAACTACAACCAAAGACTTAAAAAACAAACTTATTTTACTCATCTTTTTTGTAATCACTTAAGCTGTAAATGCAAGCTTGAATTTTACTTGATGAGCTGTTGCAGTACAGTG
This sequence comes from Phalacrocorax carbo, assembly GCF_963921805.1. Taxonomy (NCBI): domain Eukaryota; kingdom Metazoa; phylum Chordata; class Aves; order Suliformes; family Phalacrocoracidae; genus Phalacrocorax; species Phalacrocorax carbo. The sequence continues at coordinate 27,086,727 of NC_087515.1, read as the reverse complement.
AATTGTTAATTCCTGTGCTGGCTGTACACTGGTATTGGTATATGCCTTGTGTGGTGGGACCCTGATTTGGAAAACCAGAACAAAATTATTTGGGAAGAAGCAAATCAAGGAGGATGATGTGGGGACTGACTATGAGCACAACATGCAATTATTTTTCGTGTAACTGTAAATGTTAGCTAGAGGAAATGAAACGCAGAGGCCATTGAGCTGGTCTTCTGACAGCAGCCTGGGACGATTTTTTCTTTTTAAAGGATATTGAAGTGTTATTTTGTGTAGTGTGGTAGCAAATACAGACTTCTGTCCCTTTGTTCTGAGCAAAATACAGGCATGTAACAAAATGACAGTTTCTACCACACAGTGACTCAGCTGAGACTGATTTTTAAAAGGAGGTTTTCTGAAATTCCTGTAGTTTGCTGCTCTGTTTTTTCTTCTTTAAAGGTTTCAGTTTTCACTGCCTTTTGAATACTTTTGCCCTGTCTACAGAGTTTTGTTCATCTGGCCAAGGAAGAGAAACCCTTCAGTGGGTTTTGTGTGGCTAAGGGCAATTAACCAACAAAATATGGAATAGATTTGTTGCAGGGTCAATAAAATTTATTTTACTTTATTAAAAATAAACCCAGCTAAAACTAAAGTAGTAAAAAACCCAAACAAACAAAAAACCCAACAAAACCAAAAACCCAAAAAAGGGGGCAAAGCACTTCGGGCAGGTGTGTGTTGGGGGATTTTGTACAAACTAGCTGCTTAGAAGCTGGCTGGCAAGTCTTCTACCTGTGTGTCGGACCACTTTTTAATGGTTGTTTCATCTCCTTACTTGCCTCTCATTTTAATTTTGCTTGTCTAATGGAAACGTAAAATGAGTTTCTGTGACACCAGGATGGAAAACTTACATAGTTCCCCAATTCACAAGTCTTCTGCTGCACATAGATCAAGGGGAGTACTTGACCTTCAGTGCCAGGAACTGTGAAAGGTCAAAAATTAGTATCTAAGCAAGGTGTGTGGTTTTGGTTTTTTGTGTTTGGTTGGATTTTTGTTTGCTTGTTCGTTGTTGTTTTGTCTGGTTTTTTTTTTTTATTTCCTTTGGTTTAAATTCTTTTTCTTTTGAACACGCATAAATGCTTTTGTATGCAAGACCCATATTCATGCAAGAATGGTGATTTGATCACAATTCCTGTTGAAACATGCATAGTAAGCACCTCTTGTTTTGTTTTTTGTTTACTGCCAACCTGCATTGGATCACGTAGCTCAGGAGAAGAAAAAATACTTTAATTGAAATTTGGCTTTGCATTTCTGTCTCTTCTGTTGTTTTGAGTTTTGGTTCAAGACAGTACTTCGGCTCATCCTTAGGCTGAGCTTGGTTCAGGCAGGCATGCGAGGCTATGCTCATCTTTAGTGCTACTCAGCACGAGCTGAAATGTTGCCTAAATTCAAAGCATTTCCCTCCAGCATTGGCTGGGAGGGAAGCTGGGACCCTCCTTCCCAACCTACCTCCCATTTGCTGCAGAAGTTGGGGAAGAGTTGCAGCTCGGCCCCGTTTTATTGCCCAGTAAAGCCTGTGGCAGGACTCCCAGTGCCTTGCTGGTGGTGGTGGTGGTGTCATTGCAGGGGGAAGAAAGGGCCCGCAGTAAAAGAGGGATGGTGCCTTCCCTCTGCCGAGGCTGCATTAATGCAGCAGTGTAGCAGCAGCTGTCCTTTTTAAACAGCTTTATTTGTATTTTTTTATCTCCCATAGAGTAAGCTGACCAGATTTGCAGTTTATAAAACTAGGACAGCCTAGCAGGGGATGGGGTTGTCCACGCACCATCTTCAGGGGATAATAATATCTGTCAGAGAATGACTGCCATGACAACTGCAGAGAAAGGTGAATTGCTGTGTGCGGGTACCCACAAACCCCGCAACAAAACCAGTTTCCTTCATGAGAGAAAGATGGGGGAGGGCCCCAAATTAGGTGCTGGCTTTCGTTAGTGCTGGAGCAAAGCGCATGCTGAACAGTTGAACTCATGACAATGTGCTCCTGTAAACTCTTCACCTCAGTATTGTTTAGAGAGAAGAAGGGTTGCAAGAAGTGGTTTAAATAAATAAACAGAGCTAGCAAGGATCCTTTCAAGCTCCAGGTTTGCAGCTAGAAGTAAAATATTGTGGATAACAGAAAGAAATTGCTCTCCTACAAGCAGTGTTTTTCTTCTTGCACTGTGGGTCTTTCTTTGTACCAGGCACCCAAGTGCGGCTCCTCCGATTTCCTCTGTCTCAGCTGGTCAACTAACCCCGGCTCAGTGGGACGCTGGGGACACGCTCCAGGGGCTGCCTGTTTTATCTGGCTCTTCCCAAGGGGCTGGATTAGTGGGGTGCAGCAAGGGAAGGCAAAGCCATGGTACTGCGTTCGTTAATGTAGCTGCCGGACGAACAGCAACTGCTGGACAAACCTTCTGCTGGTTTGTACGCTCGCCTCAAGTTTTCAAGGGGAAAGATTTTTCCCTGTGTATTTTTAACTGATTTGTAGAGAAAATGAAACACAATTTGAAACAATCTTTGTTTCTTCTGTTCTGTCAGGGCCTCCAGGGCAAAGAAGAGCAAATAGCCCCAAGCTTACCCAGCGTGTTTGAAATCCAGCCGTGTTTAGAAACCTGCTGGTTCCACCAAGCCCTGTTTACTCGTTGCTTGCAGGACAGCTGATGCTCTGTTCCCTTACCTGGTTCGCTTGTTCCCAGAGGCATTAAAAGTAAGGATTACAAACTTGTGCATATAGAAGGGAGGACTGGATTACCTGGGGAAGATTCTAATAGAGTGGCTGTCAGTTTTTCACTTTTTCTCAGCCTTTAAAACTGTAGTTTCAGTCTCACATCTTTGCTTCTGCAACAGTAGTATACGTACACGCATGTACATGCACATATACATATACACCTCTCTAACAGCCACCCAGACTTGGATTCTACTCTTTCAAAGTGCTTTCCAGTCTCTGAACTGGATCAGAGATACTCAATATTATCCTTCGATTTGGTTGCTAATGCTGATTACCACCATGTACCCCTGGTGATGCTACAAACCAAGCCATTTGGGTTTTTCCATCAACAATTAATGTTTCAAATAGTCAAATACAGACAAGTCACAGCTGTGTCATAGCTTGGTGAATGTCACAAGGAGGTAGACTACTTAATCAGTATGTTTTAACCAAATCTTTTAAAGGAAACAGGAATATTTGTTTTTTCTTCTTTTAATACAGTGATAGGACCAAATTTAATGAAAAACTGGGACAGTAACTCAGATGCTTTTTCCTCTTTAACTTGTAGAAGACAGTGAAGTGATAAAAGCAGGAGGAAGATTGTATTTGTTAAAAGCCTCTGATATCTTGAAAGTGATATGCATCATTCCATTTCTTGGCTTTCACTCCTGTCTAAACAATTTAAAGACAAAAACTAGACCATCTGTTTTGTGTACACATGTGGTTATCTATTTACCCACACACATCAGTGTGTGCACATGTATATATAACCATGTACCTCACAGGTGTACTTTTGGAATGCTCCTTGGTGATTATGTTTTCTCCAACTCCTAGATTTCAGTGTTTGACCCCCTACTTCAAAAAACCAAGAGATTAAGCAGGACCCATTATTTTGACATCAGATGCAAGCCCTAAACGGTTGCTAGGATACAGGATGGTGCACTATGATATTACCTTTGTGTAAGGTTATATTGTCTTAAGTGTGGGGAGCAAGTCATATTATAAATCTCAGTAAGTTGATAGAAGAGATAACGATTGCTGCTCTTACACTGTAATTAAAAGGAGAGGAATGTGTATAAAACAATTTGGTCATATGCTCTGCTTTTATTTGGACAGTAAGTGAAGCACTATCAATAAGCAATTTCATTACAGTCAGTACGGGTTTTGTCTACTTTCACTTTCCATCTACATTAATTTAGAGTAACTTTACGGGTTTATTATTGATTGACAGCAGTTTAAGCAGTGCTAAAATTTGGCTGTGATGTCAGACCTGTTAATCTTCTCTCTTTATTTTTCTTTTGTGATCATATTAATTGAAAGTTGGCTTCCAATTGCAATTCAGGGTTGTTATCTTACACTTTATATAGGGCTCAAATGAGCTGCAAACTTGGTATGTAGTGAATAAAAAAAGGTTGCTTTTTTTTTTTGTAGACTTGGGAGAGTTGTATAATTGTCTCAGATGTCACATCTACATTGGCTCATATGCAGCATCTAAATGAAGCAAGTCTAGTGCACGTGTGACTGTATGAAAAAGAAGTGGATGTTTTTATTACTTTTAATTTGTCTTCTGGGTGGGGGGGAGAAGGACAGAAAACCCCCCAGCAAAATTGATATTTTTAGATATTTTTTTAAAAAACGCCAGCAAGCTGTGTTGAGCAATGGCAGTGGTTTATATGCAGGCCCTGCACACAATTGCCACTCATAACGCAGCTGGCTCATGTGGAGTGAAAGCCTGCACTCTGCTGTAGAGCTGAAGTCTCTAACCCAGAGAAGAAAAGAAAGACCTTTGGCTACACAGGCAGCAGACGGGGATAGCTGCAGGTGGGACATGAATGCAGCGACCTCCTGGGTCGCGCTGTCCACTACGCACGGAGTGGGCCAGATCAGCGCTGCAGCTTCTTCACTTATGAAAATTACCCAGTGATTCTTGGCTTTTTCACCAGCACCGGGGCAGACAGGTCGTAGGCTTCTCAGTAAGTCTTACTGAAATGCAAAAGGACCTTTCAGTGTACTTTAATGCAGGTGTGTTTGTCCTTATCACAAATGTGGAGTTGAAGGAACATCGCAGCTGGTAACTCAGAAAAATAGCGTAAGTTGGAGGATGACAGTAAGTGTGTTTATATGGGCCAAAGTAGTACGTGCTTGGATGGATCATAACCAACAAGCCATTGTGGGTCTAACTGGTGCAGTTAAAGAGGTTAGTGCCTTCACACAGAGAACGTGAGCTTTCCTGCTGTGTGGGTGGGCGCAGCGAGTGAAGCTGCTGAAGGTTGTACTGGAGCGCACTGGTAGTGCTCTTGTGAGCAGCTGGTGACGCCACACTGAGAGACCTCTGGTCAACAGCGGAGGACAACAACACCTTAAAGGAGCAGAGCTGCTTCTAGCACGTTTCTCTGTCCTTGTTCCCGCAGCTGCTGAGGTGCGTCCAGTGTGGGAAGCACCACAGGCTTAATTCCTTGTGTTGCCAGAACAAAAAGCTGCCTTTTCCAGGAGTAACAGGCAAGGATAGTGTGCCCAGTGTTCACATAGTCCAGTCCACTGGTTAATGGCTAAGAAGGTATTTCAGGTTGTCTCACAGTTACTGATTTCAACGTCCTTGTAGTGTTGCACCACCTATACAAGATTGTGCTATTTGGTAGCAATTATTTTAGGGTAATTTTAGTCAAACGATGAAATACTTCCATACCTATTTAATCACATATGTGCTTTTACTAGGTTAATTCTTGTGAAATCTTTTTCAAGATGTTAGCGTTATCTTCCCTGTGTTATGCATAAAGACATGTAGTTTCAGCCCCTAGGCTAAAAGACACTTGAAAAATCAGATTTCTGTGTCAGGTGTCTCCTAGTTCTCTGGTTTCAGGACACTGATTTTAGAAGTGCAGCTATGAGCCTAATCAAAATGAAGTTGGATGTGCAACAACAGAAGTAGAAAATGGTCTACATATTTTGGCTAAAAGAGCCTTCTCCAAGGTCAAAAAGAACCAGTATCAGAGCCAGGAATAGAACCGTTATCTCCCAGGCCTTTTTCTTTTGCTTCTGTCCCAAAAGACACTATGCAAGGTACAATATCCATTTGACAAATTGCACAGTTATGTGATGAATTGCATTTATAATGCACATTTTATGGCCTCTTTTGGCCACTTCCTACTAATCCATCTTTCCTGGGGTATGTTCTTAACACTCCACAGCTCTCAGTGGCTATTAAACAACAACACAAAAACGTTCTTTTCTCCCAAATGTAGAATTTACTGCAACTTCTTTGGTCTGAAACAGGCCTGGAAATATTTAGGCCTGCTCAAGTGACAGGTTTAAGGCCTGACGTCCTTCACCCCAAGGCGGGGTAGGCAAAAGGGACATGGGAATTTCCCAATTTCCCATTAAGAATGTGAATTCCTTCTATCCCTGCATGTTTATAAGGTCTGATATTTGTACATAATTCTATGTTTTGGTATTAAATGTAATTTGGACTTCTTTCATAAGACTTGTATTCTCCTGCCAAAGCTTTGCCTCTCGTTAGTCATGTCAAATCTGTATCAATCAGTAATTGCTTCTTAATCATCTGTAGTAACCACCAATTACTTCTTAATGTCATGTATGTAACCTGCACATACATACACTCGCTGACTTACCAGTAACATGAATATTTCAGAATATAAAATGGTTATTTATTGAGGTTTTAATTTCTTTAAGTTCTTGCGGTAACTATGTATGTACTGTGGTGTAGGATAAAGTGACTGGACCAGGGCCCAAGCTGCTGGGACATACACAGGCTTAGGCTGAGGAAGTACCTCTGATCAGGACAACTGGAGTTGAATGAAAGCCAGCAGGACTTACAGGAGTCCTTGAAGTTAGGCAAGCAGGATCCTGAATAAGGATGCGTCTTAAGAATATGCTTCAGCATTATGTTGAGCTGAAGAGTTGTCAAGGTTTCTGAGGCATCTTTGTGGTGACAGCTGAATTTTTGGAGCTGTACTTGTATTACTACCAGTAGTGCATCATTGTCTTGGAAACACCACTTAACCTTCTGTCACCTAGTTTATATACCTGTAAAACAGGTATAAAAACACCTACTTGTCAAAGGTTTTGTGAGAATTAATGAATATCGAAGTGCCTTGAAACTTTTGGCCGAAAGTCATTTACAGAGGTACAAAGTAGTATAATTGTCCACGTCTATGTTATAGTCTCTAAATAAATGCATGTGGTTCAAAACCACAGTTCATTAGAAAAAAATACAGATGTGAATCTGAAAATATTGCTATAAACTTGAGTCTTAAGCTCCATGACAGAGGGCATAGATGAAAACACCTTTAATAGAAGTTACCTTTATGCTAAATTAACATTGTGAATATACTTAATTTTCAGCAAACCTTATGACCCCTTTCACTCTCCATCCTTCTCCCCAGAAGACTGGGAGAAATAAACTTGTTCCTGCACAAGCTTTATCCTCCTGCCTTTGGCATTTTATGCTGTGTTTCAGAAAACATGGGGGGGGAGTGGGGAGGGGATTGTGCTTATTTTTAAATACAAAACTACGTGGACAATATTATTGTTGCATTTCTTGAAATGTGTCCAGTATTCAAACCTGGAGGCAATAGATGTGCAAGAGTGAAATTTGCCCTAGACAGTTAATAAATTCTGAGCAGAGATGCATAAATCAGCGAGGGTATTTTTCAAACTTTTTTTTTTTCTCCAAAGGGTGGGCATGGGGGAGGGAAATGTCTTTGGAGAATTGTTTTCTATCAGTTCAGAAAATAGAGAAAAGAATTCAGCAATACCCAGTGCTGGTTAGCAGATTGTCATTTTTGGGTTTGATGTTCCTGGGTTTAATTGTCTTTCATGTGAACAATGGCAGGAGCTCTCTAGTGTGCCATGTGAGCATGATAAAAGGGGGCCGTTCTTGCATAGCAATGCCTTTTTTTTATTATTAGCGTAAAAAATTAGCAAGCTGGAAGTCGTTAGAAGGAGTTCCATTGGCATTAATTGTAATGCAGCCTGAATTTGTTTGCAGACCAGTGCGGCAAGACAATAGCAGCAGGGAAAAAAAGCAATATTAATAGCCTTTTACTTATTGTATCATTTTAGTGAGCCTTAATAAGGTGTCTGCTGTCAACTGGAATTTATTAAAATAAAAAAAAAGAAGACATGGTAATTGATGTATTGCAGTAAGTATGGATGAGGGCTCAACTTGATTAATGTATGAGTTGGCTTTTTAAGGCATTTTAAAAAGGCTTCTTAACTGGGTCTTAAGAGACTGGCACAAGCCCACTGTAAACTACCTCATCGCAGTTGGAAAACAGCCTGACAGCTGCTGATGTCTCCTGTGGCTTTGCTTTTTTTTCTGATCAGAGAAAACTGAAGTAATATAGTCCTCGTCAATAATTGCAGTGCTTAAAAATCTTATAAAGGGATTTCTATTCTTCCCTCCGGAGATAACTTTTCAAAGGTTAAATTAGTTTTACTTGTGTGTGCTTCAAATATCTTGGCTCCCAATAAGGATCAAGTTTTGTTTTAAAGAAACTGCTAGTTTGTGTGTTGCATTGGATTAGCACCTTGCTGAATGCCTTCTCTTTTCATATGAGATGGACACTACAAAGCATTCGGTTTAAGTCTAGCTGCAGTCCCCCAAAAAAGCTTCAAGGTATTGACTCGCCTGGCTTGTTTAGTTCAGAGATGAGTACTCTGTTTGTATAGTTTTTTCCCTTGTTTCATACTGGTGAACTCCACTTGAATTCATCAGCTTTGCTGTGCCATTTTACTACTCAACATAACTTTAAAGTAGTAGTGGTGGAAAGAATTGCACAGAGGCCTATGGGGAATTAGGGACCCTGATATCTTTTGACGTCTTCCTGAAACCAGGTGCACACTGGTTTCAGCCTAAATATTCTGTCTGTCTAGGTTTTTCTCATGCTGTCAAAATGCCAAAGGATATATGATAACAGGAAGGCCCTAACATATGTGAGGAGGCTGTTTTATTCATATTATAAGGAAACAGTTTTGTAGGAGTACAGATTATAAAACAGTCGTATTTCTGCAACTATACATAGATTTTTGTCTTAAGCCACCTCTTTTGTCCCAGGTCAAACAAAAAATATTTGGCACATACATAGAGAAGTTGCTTGTGCTTACCTGGCATTTCAGTTGTATTTACCAGGTAGTCCGTGAGCACACAGAAAAGTGCCCTGTGAAGAACAGATGGAGGTGTCACCTATAGAAATTTTTCAGTTAGCCTGCATAAATATATTCCGTATTTTCTGTTGGGGTCACCATGAGCCTAAGGTGTAAGGTGAAGCGACAGCATCTAGTTTTATTTAAAACTTCCAGATTTGTCTCCTAGGATAATAGGTGACTTTCTACTGGCTAGACTAATCAAGGTGGTTCTCTCCGTAACGTTGTCCCCATCAGTGCTGCAAATGTCATCCAAGTAGATATCAAAGTCAAAGGGAGAGAAACAGGCTTTTAATTTGTTACAGTACCATGTTGTCCTTTCTGATAGCTCCGGGCCTTTCCCAGAGGAAGTGCTCATGCTTCATTATGGATGTAAGCTTTATTAGTATAGACGTCATCAGGTTCAAGTGTTAGGAAAAGCCTCTGCTTGCTAACAAAGGCCGTGGCCTCGGATAATGCAACCGTTCTCCTTACTGAAGGTTGCAAGTCAGTGTGGATGATACTTTACTCCTTGTCATTTCGTGGTTTTTTTGTTTGTTGTGGGGTGGTTTTTTTTTTTTAACATCCTGATCCTGCTTGGAGATCTTGTGTGATGCAGTTATCCTTCCCTGAAGACTAAAAAGGAGAACTCAAGTGCTTTGTTTTCATACGTTCCTTTTGCTTTGGATCCAACCACTTACCAGAGAAAAAAAGCCTAGATGAAGCCATTTCAGAAATCTGTGTATAAACTCTAGTCAATTAATCCACAGACTACTGTATATGAATAATACTTCCTCCAAGATTTCTTCTTCGGGTTTCAGGTACCAGAAGTGCAGCAGCACAGTGTATGCACTTGCGAGATCCCCCCCCCCCCCCCCCCCCCCCCTTTCTGGCAGGTTTGCTATTAAATGAAATTGTTGCATAGCACTAAATAAGAGTTTCAGCTTCTTTTACACTCTGAACTTTAACTTCTTTATAGAAAGAAGGCTACGTTTTACATGAGAGATAACAGCTGAGGGATGATTTTTCTAGGAACTTTCTTTGCCTGTCACCTTTATTTTATGCAACGACACCTCCTTCTCCAGTAGCTGTTAGGTAAAACCTTTCTTTCTCCTGTTCCCTGCCACCAGGTGAGAGGAAACTTGAATGCATTGATAGTGGTACAGCACTGCGTTAATTGCAGCTCCCTCCCCTTCTTCAGCCCGTTGGCTACTCAGGCTTTCCAGTTCCAAGCAATGCTCTAGTGGCTCTGATATGCCGTTGAGGATAACGTTTAAATATAGACATCTTAGATATTTACTCTTCTAGTTACACCGCTGTGGCAGATGCTGCAGTGGTCCAGCATTAATATCTCTGCGATCTATGCAAAAAAACATGCTGTCCCAATGGCTTCTTCATTTAGCCTAACTCACAGTTTACATAATAATTCACTTCAAGGTCTGATTCACCTCGAGTCATTTTCTCCTTCTTATTCCCTTCTCTCCTTCATTCTTAGGCATGGGCTCTCTAAAATCTGTTCCTGAATATACCCAAAGGTTGCAAGCATTTGAAAGCTAAGTGTGGATTCTGATCAAGATTTTACAAATGGTTTCCATTTTATTAAGGAGTCAGATTGAAGACCATTAATAAAATGGAAACTCTGCAGCTTAATCTAACCTTGATATATTTCCAGCCTAATGCATCTGCTTATAGCCCTGTCACCGCTGGATCTGAGCACCGAGAGCATTGTTGAATACATTTTCATACCTTTGCATTTCCTACCCCCCCTTTCCCAAGGTAGGCCAATTCTCAACTGTTCCAGACACCTTTCTCTCCCTGTCTTTGGCTAGGATTAGAAGAGCCATGCCAGCCTTTATCTGATACACTGTTTGCTGCTAAATGTACCATTTGTTTAGTAGAAGAAGAGTGATGCAGAAGGGAGGCTGAACTTGTTGCAGATTTTGGAGATAAATAAGACTGGGTGCTATGCAGCTTAATTATCTGCAAGAAATGCTATGCTGATGAGCAGCCCCGTAGCACAACCATATCCAAATAATAACTTGTGATGCTGACCATGCAGAAGTCGGTAGGCCTGACTCAAGATTTCACTTTCACAGAATTTGGGTTACCCATCACATTTAGCTCTGCTGAAACTTCTGCTTTACTATGAACTTTGTGTGGACCTTGTGCACCAGTGATGTTTCTTCTTAGCTCAAAAATTCACTTTCCCCAGTTGATGTATGGAGGTAACCGCATCTGCTTAGTTTGCAGGTCTGTTACTGATCTGACTGAATGGATCTATCACTGAATTGTGGATTCCCCTGAGTGGTAACCACCACACAACTATAAAATATTATTAATTAATGTAATTATTTAATAGTTGTGATTAGAAGGTGGAGTTACGGGTGTTACAGAGCAGGTGTTTCTTTGGAAGTTCAAAACATGCTTCTCCCAGCTCTTAGACTGAAGCTGACCCAAGCAAATGGATTCAAAAACCGACTTTGCAACATGGATTAAAAATTTGGGGGTGATCATTCATTTCCGTGCACTTGCAATATTCAAGGTGCGTGCTTGAAAAAGCCCAGTTTCCTCTTTTGTTCAGGTACTCTTACAAAGCCTGGCGCAAAGTTGTTTTGGTGGCAGTGAAAGAGGTCTCATCTCTCATCACATCAGAGCACAAATCTCAGATTCCCTCTTCTGAAAGTGGCCTCTAGTTATTGCATGAGTAAAAATACAGACGATCTCTGCCAGACACACACGGAGACTAGGTGTCTGTGCTGACACATCAATACAAAGGTCTGTTATCACAGGAAAATTTCTCCTTCTAAACCTGGGCTTAAACTAATATGAACAGACATATGAAGGCCTCGGTGGGTGACCTTTACTCACACGAGAATATGTCTGCTCAGGGATTTCTTAGTTCATGTTAATTGATTGCCTGATGGGATTGATTAACTAATTGATTTACTGTGGTTTGTGGTTTAATGCAAGGATTGGCCTAGGGTATACTTCAAAAGTTTTTGATGTGGAAGAGAAATTTGGGAAAAGCTGGCACTAGCAGTGATAGTCTGTTTTGAGTGTGACTCCAGCGCCTTATGTTGGATGAATTCAATTGCTGAGAGTATTAATAGTTAACATGAGTGACGCTTTATGGGCTGGGTTAGAGTGAAGTGAGCTGAGGATTGAATCAGCAGCGTTTTTGTTAACCCACAGTGATTTCGTGTAAGCCCATTTCAAGTGCATGTTAATAATGTCAGTGTGTGAGGTATCCATCTTCCCTCTTACCCTTTTGCAGGCACAGGGAGAGGGACTATAACAGGGTCTTTGCTCAAAATCACTGTCCCTTCCCTCTTTCTGCAGGAGTGGGCTCCTAATCGTCATTCTCTGTGTGCACCTACTCCCCCACCTCCCGTGGTGTATGTATACTCGAGCAGTTCTTGCCATGGGGGTGCAGAGAAAGAAATTAAAACCCCTCACAAGAGACCAGCCTTTCAGCAAAGAGTACCCCCAGTTCTTTGGTTCGCACGTGTCTCTGCTTCCTGGCAAAGCATGCCATGTAGTGTGAGATACCAGAACCAAAATTCAGATCTGTATGACAATTTTGAAAGCATGTTCTAAGTGCCTGGAGGCTGCAGCTGAAACAGCTTTCCTCTTGCTTATATAAACTTGTTTGAAAGAAATCATGCTGTAGACCTACAGTGAGGGCGCAACAGACTTTCTGTTCGCGTTCTTGGGTATTTCTTGGTACTTAGGAGACTCGAAAAAAACCCCATAAATTTCCTATTAACCTGTTTTGAAAATAGCCTTCCCATATCAAAGCATGTTTAAAAAGCAGATTGCATTTGATAGCAGTAACTAAAATGCAGTAGGAAGCAGCCTTTTGATCTGTTGCAAATAAACTCTTTTGCAGATAAATACGTTACAAGTGTATTTTTGTTCATTTGCTATCAAATTTAATAACAACCAGTGGAATTGAGTTCAACCAAAATGGTTTCATATCAGACTTCGAATACATACTTTTAAATATTAAAAGATAATGATTTGTATGGCATTGTTATATAATGCATTTCTTGTCTTCTCTTGTGTGCATGTGACGAATTCCAGTCGATAAGCCCAGGACTCTGGAGTCAGTTGTCTGGCTAGTTATTAAGATTAAGATAAGTACTGAGAAGGGAAAGATACAGCGCATTGTACTGCCCTGCTGGGACGGGGCCACCTCGGATTCCAAGTGTAAACAATGCATTAGTTCTCCCTGGCTTATTTCAAACCCGAGGTGTACACTGTAAATATTTGGGAAATATGATGGAAAGAGTGTGGAAAGACTTTTAAAATTTTTATCCTTTAAATTTTAGTACTAAAAATTGAACCTTAGCCCCACCCCCTCGGGTCCCAAATCATTACTCATCCGTACAAAGCCAAGACCAATTTCTGTTAATTACAGATGAAAAATAACATTTTTTTTCCCTTACCCAAGCCATAAAAAAGCAGACAGACATTTGGACGGCGTTATCACCAAGCACTTCGTGCTGAGTGTGCCACAACAATAACAACATAGTTAATGCCCGCACAGCAAAGCTCAATTAGGCTTTTTTGGGGAAAAGGGGGGGAATAGGACTGGAAGGCCTGAACTGTTGAATGCTGAAGCTAATGCAAAGTCTCCTGATGACTTCAGTAAACTTTGGATCAGGTCCAAAATGAAAGTTAGTGAGGTCAGTGCTTTCGGAGCATGTTATTGCTGGTGTCTCTGTGGTGGAGTCCTAAGGGCATCACGCTGTCTTTGTCAAAGAGAAAGGGGGAGAAAGTTTTCTGTTATTCCAAAATATTACTGAGATATTTTTTTAAAAAATTGTTTCCTGAAGTTCAGTTGTTGATTCTCACTAACTTTAATAAATACGCACTTTGCTACAAAGCGGTAGCCGACGCTTTCAAGACAGAAGGTTGACTTGTCTGTAGGATCGCTGGAGGAGTGATAGAAAGCAGTAATTTAGAAAGTGTATTGAAGCTGCATGCTGTGCACTGTAGACCGCTGGGTAGCAATTAATTTTTGTTAATGAATTTAAAGCTGGATGTATGGAAATGGTTGTGTAAAATGTATACACTGCTAAACAGCTAACTAGTCCTTGGGGTTTGCATTTTCGTTATCTGTATGTAAATCATTTCAGCGAGCATGATCTAATGAGTCAAAAACTGCTCTGAAATTTGAATTGAGGTTTGCAAGACACTTTAAAATCCTCATGCCCTGCTTCATGATATGGCCCTTACAGTGAAGCTGTGTCTATGCTCTGATTAATTGCATCTTATGTGGAGATAGTTTGTAGGTTTTATTGTGTTTCAGAAGGGTTATTTCTAATCTCTGGGAATATCTTGCATTAGTGGGGATGTGAAATTAGGGAACATTCAAAACCATTCAAGAGAAACAAGGAGCACAGCTGAATGGTCCCCAGTGACCCCTACTAAATCTTATGTTTCTTATGTGGTAGGAAATAAATAAAACAATAAAATTAAACATTTAACTGTAAAAGGCTGTCTGACAAAACCATGCAAACGGCTTTTTCCTGAGCGTCAGAAAGTTCTATTACTGAATTAGAAGCTGTCTCATTCCTTCATATGCCAGTTAAATCATTGTGCTTCCTTAGCTCCCCTAAGGTATACGCTACGATTTCCTCTTAACCAGCAATGAAGATAAATAGCTCCTGTATCTTTGCTGTTTACAGTTATCCTAAGCAAAACCAAAATTAAAGCAGAATCACTGTGGCATCGCAGTTTCTTACAGCATCCTGAATATCGGACAAAAAGTTGGAATACCTCAGAAAGGATGTAGAACATATGAAATATAAAAATGTGTATGTGTGTATACTTGCATGCATATTTATACCTTCAATTACTAATAGACATCAAAAAACTGAGTAGTTAAAATGATATCTAAGCTTGATGTGCTGTAACCAGATAAATGAAAGGTACAGAGTGGATTGGAATATTTGGAATACCACTTTCTGATTCCCAGCCCTTTTTTCACAGCGTGAGCATTATATCATGGTTGTGTACATTCCAGTTAGCTGCAAGTGAGAAATCACTGCTGAGGTCGCTGAAATGTCAGTGCCACATACGCTGAGGACAAAAATGCATGGAATTCCCTGTTATAACCCTAATTCTCAAAATTCATATGATACAGGAGGAAAATGTGTGTGTACTGCAGTCTAACAGAGACACTGGCTGGCTGAAAAGCCCTACAGACAAACCTGTGCCATAACCTATTTTAGGTTTTTAAACATTTAATACGCCAGGTGAGTAAGTTTAGTCTCTGGCACACGCATTCAGCTTTATGCGGTATATTCGCTGAATACTCTTGAAACCAGCTACATGTTTTTAAAGCTCTTTAGCTGAACCCTGTATGGTCTGAAA
Organism: Phalacrocorax carbo; assembly: GCF_963921805.1. Classification (NCBI taxonomy): domain Eukaryota; kingdom Metazoa; phylum Chordata; class Aves; order Suliformes; family Phalacrocoracidae; genus Phalacrocorax; species Phalacrocorax carbo. The sequence goes on along the minus strand of NC_087515.1, from coordinate 27,071,486 downwards.
TACCCAGGTAGTTAGCATTCCTGCCAATTTGATATGACTGAGACCTTTACTTGAACTGACCTCAGAAGGAATAGAAGACTAATTGAGGCAGCCCTAGTTCTAGCTCTCTAGAGGTGTAAAACACTGCAAATGGTATCTGGTGCATGCATAAAAAGGTTTACATAGTGGAAGAGGGATGTGGGAAGGAAAAGCAAGACTTTTCTTTCTCAGCCTCTCAGCAACCTTCTCCCTCCTCTACCCAAAGCTTCAAGAAAAAAATTGTTTTATTCCTATCTTAATATCATTGTATCGTAAAATAATAAGAAAGGAAGAAAAAAAAGGAAATGTACCCAAACAATGCAGAAGGTAAAATTAGGACAGTACTTGTGTGCCTCAGGGCTGTAATTAAAGCTATCTAGATAAAAAGAGATATTCTGCCTCAGATTTATGTTCTGAGCGGGGGGGGGGGGGGGGGAAGGCTGAAAGTGAAACACAGCAAAAGAAATTCGTAATTCCAATGTATTCAACTCGCCCATCAGAAGAAATGGCATTAATTCAGGTACCCAATTACTGTAATGTGGTTCAGAGCACCTCAATAGGTGTTTCAATCTCAAGCCAGGACTAACATTTGTAATCCTTTAAATGCACTTAAGAAATTGATGTTACAGCCCCACAATCTGTTAGGGGCCTTGCTTCCTGGCTGATTGCAAAGTATCCCACCATTAATTGGATCATCAGAATGTGATCCGCGTTCTGGTCCCCGGATTATGTAAGACTGACTTTGCTCTGACGCGCTGAACCAGAGGCTTCTTTTGCTGGATATTTTGACCCTTAATGTAGATAAGTGGTATTTTTCATCAATCTTAGCTTGCATTAAAAAAGGGAAATGTCAATTCAATGTGGGGCGTTTAACTTAATTCAACATCTTTTAATTTAATACCTTGGAAAAGTTAGTCCGTCTCCGACCTGCCGGAGACTTCTGCTGATGGAATGGTTTGCAGAGCGGGACTGGAGGCACGTCGTTCCCTCTCCATAACACGGTCAGGTCCCAAATGCCTCTTCATGCTTCATCCCTGTATGAAAGGGAAAGATAGAAAAACCAAACGGTCCCCTGACCATGCTTTGCCGTACCGGTAGTTTCTTAAGCTCCTTTGGACTGTGCCCTAACGACTGCTCTGTGTGCCTGAGGGAAAAGAGACAGACCAAAAAAAAAAAAAAGAAAAAGAAAAGAATTCAGTGTTTACTGCTCTGCTTTCGTCTTGGACTTCAGATTTTCTTGATTTTATTTATTTATTTATTTTTAAGTTTGTGAATCAGGGTGCTTTGATTTGCTCAATATTCTTAACGTGTTTTGGTGCTACAATAACAGATGGTTTGAAAATAGGGGACATCCTTTCTAAAAGGAGGCGGCTTTACCTGAAAAAAATTTATTACCAGAATAGGTATAGGACATGTCATAACACCTTTTTCCTTTTTTTTTTTTTTTCTTTCTCTCCTTTTTTCTTGTACTGCGTCATAAAAGCCCTCCTAGTGCTTCTCTTCCTGATACTGAATGCATTTGTCCCAGTGGTACAGACAGAAGTTCAAAGGCGACTCCAAAAAAGAAATGTGGTTTTGGTTTTTTTTTTCAATGAAAATAGTAAGCTTCTCAGTTTTCTGGGCATTGTAATGAGCACCAGATTAATTTGAGTCTTATCATGGGAAAACCATTATATGGTATGTTGTCTCTTGTCCTCCTGGTTATATTAAGAGTGAAGATGGTGAGGTGAGAATAACATTAGGTTTCATGACCAAAGCTTGATGTTTTTTCTGGAACTGGTGGTTACTAATCCTGGATATGGCAATGATTTCAGTGAAGTAGTACCTGCTACCTACATATACATATACGTCAAAAATCACTGGCAGGATCTGAATTTTTTTTTTTTTTTTGGTGTCTCAGAGAAAGAGCAAGCTCTTTTCACATGTTGTCACACAGAGGCAGAAGCTTATAGAAATCATTTTGCAGCTGAGGCTGGCTGACTTAGGTATCCTTTCTTTTGATTTCTGCAAAGACCTTGGTCTTATTTTTCCAACTCTCCTCTTTCCCCCCCGCCCTTTGTCAAGTCATTCAAAAATAGTGCCATACTGTGGGCAGGAAAAACTGCCAAGGCACAAGCGATGGTGAGGGGGTGGTTGGACATCATGTTTCACTGCCATCTTCTAGGCTGTGGAGATGTTTTCTGAGATGTCTTTAGAACATTACAGGTTGAGGAAAAACAAGCTTTTGAGGCAGCATCTTTGTTTCATGAGAAATGTTCGCTCCCAAGGATCGAACAGAAGAGGGCGGTTCTTGCATTTCTCCCACTCCTCTGCTGGCCAGGACCAATTCAAAGTCTGCCATGTAGGAGGAAAAAGGTTAAAACTTTGAGGCAGGGAGTTTTAATAGGAGGTTTGGGACAGTCTCATTAGATGTCTCATCCATACAGGTTTTGCAGCTGCCTAGGATGACACCTTGTGAGCTTTCTCAGTGTGTGGGAGAACATAGCTGTGCATGTCTTCGGTCCACATTAATTAGGTTTTGTATATTAGCAGACCACCTAGGTTTGCCTTCTCGCTGGATTTACAGACACGATAAACACAGATGCACAAAATGGCTTTTGGTGGGAGATATTATTGTGATCCTGAACACAGATAGGAAAAGAACTGGTTTGGTGTTTGGAGTGAGCTGGCAGTTTATTAAGAAATAACTGTGGACTGATCAGGAGGAAGCAGAGTTTCTGTTGCTGGGTTGGGGTCTGTGTGACGCTGCTGTTACTCATAGAAGGTAAGTGGCTCATACATAAATGCCTGACCTTGCTTTTTTTTTTTTTTTCTTCTCCTTTTTTTTCTTTCTCCCTTCTCCCTGATATGAATTGAATAGGCAGGTAGATATATACCGTTCTGGTCAGCCTAATTGGCGCTAGAGGTGATATGGTGCTACACTAGGACAGGATAACCTTTAGGTTTAGGCTCCTGGCTGGAGCACAAAGAACATGCATTCAATTCCCAGCGGTTCTCTGACTGGTCTCTTTACATTGCAGTGTGTGTTGGTCATGGTGGTCTTCTCTCTTTGCACTCGTTCAGCTCCTGGTGCAGGAGGATCTCACCTGGAACAATAGATACTGCTGAACTGTAAATAAGAGCCCTGGCTAGAGAATCCTATAAGCAGGTGACCAGCTTACAAAAATATAATACTTTTCTACCAAGCATATTTCATTTTACAGTATTTGAATCTCTGTGTTTTCCTTGAAACTGCCCCCGTGGATGAAGAATGTTTGTGCTGACCAGGTACATACTTGCTATTCTAACATGCAAAGAGGTATGCTTATGAGGGAATTACACCTACTTAAGCTTAAATATTTTATCAGGCAGTGCTGAAGGAAGCTTGTTTGGCCATGTTCAGACCTGGTATAAACAGCGTAAACCTTTCCTGAAGTGACTGCAGCTGTATGTACTTCGGCCAGACTTAAGTTTAGCTCGAAGACTTCCAGATAAGTACTAGTCTCACAACTCAGCTCATTCAACACCAATACAAAGCTCTTTTATGAAAGGAAAAACATAAAGTAATATAGGTAAGCCTATAACGATTTTGGCCAGAGAACAAACATATTGTTTCTTCCTGCTTGGAAGGGCCTAACGTTCTGTAGGGAGAGTAGGATCTGTGATATCTCTGGTATTGATAGCATTCCTACAGGAACTGCATTTTCCAGCAAGCTTTGTAATAGCCTAAGATGCTTCTGAGTTATTCCACTATATCAAGGGGAAAGGAAACCTTTTGTAGCTTGTGGCTGTGCCTTCCTGGGCAATTGATTGTAAACGCAGACAGTGTATCTCAGGGTGTTTTGCTGTATGGAGTTGCATTGGAAGTGCGTCACTTCCAATCCGTTTTAATTGGAGTGTTGGGTGACACTTCTCTGCTGCTTTATCCCCAGATAGAAAGCTGATCTACGTTTTTAGCTTTAAGTACACTACAAGGTTGGAAAGTAAAGTTGAGTTTGCAGTGAAGCAGATATATTGGCTTCCCATGTTTTGAAGACAAATGGAGTCTCATCCATCGCTGCTATACCAGTATGCTGGTGCTGTTTCAGGCTGCTTTGGGTTAGGATTTCAGTTTGCCCTTCCTTCCTAATGGGGTCCCTTGGTGGAGAATGCCATCCAAACGCAGGATGGATGAGATGCCCTAAGGACCTGTATCAGGCTTGCCTTTTTTAAGCAGTGCCTTGCTGAACTGTGAACTGGGCTTTTCTTGGAGTGCTGTGTGAGGATATGAATTCAACTTTGAGACCAAAAAAAAAGAGAAGGGAATAAACATCACACACAGCAGCCTATGTCAGCCTGAAAGCACACAATATTTGGTGGCAGTATTAATACGCATCTAAAATGATTTTCTTGTGGTGTCTTAAGTATTTCCCAGGGGCTCCTTTCTTTGTTCTAACTCCCTGTGGACGGGGCAGAGAAAAATGGCTGGTGCATTTGCTTTGGCCACTGTCAGCGACAGGCTCGCAGCAGAATTAATTCTGTCCTCTCTAATGACCGTCAGTTACCTCATTGCCAGGGAAATAGCCCCCTCCGTCTACGGGATCATAGCAACTAAGTTTCGTTACGCAGGACAACACGCTTCTCTCCTCCAGGCTGCCCACAAAGGCTGAAACATTTCCGCTTGCCTGTATGGCCAAGTGGCGCAGGCTTCTCTGTTTAGTAACACTTACCTGTCCCAGGGTAGGCTGTCTATTGACAGCTTGCATGCCCACTGCTTGGTATGTTACTGGTTTTGGCTTTTCTCTGAAAAGTAAACCCTGTGTCTCCTTCATGTTGGGGGGGTGGGGGGAAAGATTTAAAAGAAGTGGGCAAGATGAAACAAAACCACACGCTGTATCCCTCATGATCATATCCTCACCTGGGCTTCTTGATTCCCTGGGAATATGTGTGTTTAAATGCAAGACCAGACGGATGTGTATAAATACTGAACGTTTTTTGCATCAGGATGTGTACTTTTTTGGACTTGGACTCCTGCTGGAATTCGTGAGTCCACCTTTCACACAAGCCCAACTGCACAAAATGTGAATACTTTTCAAGGCAATGTTGATGAATTCAGCAAATTCAGACCGTCCTACACAGTGGTGCAAAACAAATGCCCTGTTTCTGTTTCCCAAACTTGCACTTGCTATGAAATTTACCTGTGCAATTAGTTGGATGCTGTTACTAAAAATGTAGGACATTTTTAGTGTCCCTTATAGCGTCCTATAAGGGAGCACTAGTCAGCATATTTTGATATGTTGTGAGTGATAGCTCCCACATACTAGGGTGTGAAGCTGAGCAAGTGTCTCTTAAATGGTTGATTTGGGTTTCAGTGTTGAGCCCAGCTGTTCCTTGAAACACTCTGTACAGTCCAGTGATTTAGCGTGTAATGGTCTTGCATAAGGAGGCAAATGTGAATCACAGGTGAACTACTTCTGAATGATGGCAAGGGTGTGAGCACTCTCCCTGACTTTGTCTTTCCCTTCCCAGTCTCTCATTCTCCCGTATATATTTCTTTTTCTTTCCTCTCACTGCCTCTTTGCAACACAGGTAGGCACATTCCGGTGTGACTCTGAGCCTGCTGTGTGCTGGTTAATCTGGTTCTTGTGTTTGATTTTAATGTCATTTTTCACCTTGCCTACTCTAAGAAGCCCATACTGTCTCAAGTAGCTTTGAACGTACCAGGAAGTATTTGCTATACAGTGAGAAGTGAAATGGAGAACGTGTCTTCACCCAAGATCTGGAAGTAGTAGGAAATGACCTTTTACACTACTTTTGCTTTTTAGATCTTTAAGCCCTAAGCCACCCTAAATCTATTGTCCCTATAAAAAGCTGCATTTTAAAAGGCTTTAGGAGGCTTGCTGACCTTGCAACCTACTTTGTAAGGAGTCTGCACCCACAGCTATTAAACAAAATTAATTTCAGCACTTTTAAATTGTTAATCTTGCAAAAGACAACTTGCTTGCTCTCCAGTGATCCCACAGGTCATCATTCTGTGAGCTGTAAGCCATCACTAGGGTTCATGGCTCTGAACATCATCAGTCTGCTTGTGGTCTCCCAACTGCCTTGGAAAATTAATTCCTCTGCCCTCCACTTTTCCTCCCCAGCAGCTCTTTGAGATCTGGGTGCTTGGTGAGCTGTGTGTGTGGCAGCTATTCACCAGTAGCCATGCCGCAGATTATTCTGATTTTAAGGTTACTCTATCCTAAATCAGTGATTCCAATCCTTAACTCATGGTAATGAACCTTAGGCAGCAGGACGTGAATTCAGGAAATGACAGTTTTAGCCTTCAGAGTGTTAGGGTTTCTACTGAAAGGGCTACATCTCTTCTAAGTTAAGTTTCCTCATACCCATGGGGCAGATGCTTTACCAGGTACTCATTTATTTTGAATCTTCTTCAGTGTATTTTTTCTGCCTGGCCATGAAACTCGGAAATGTTGCCTTTTTCCTTCCAGGTAGCGATATATGTGAATGCACGAGGGGTGGGGGAGAAAGTGTGTGCTGTATCTGCTATTATCATGCCTGGTTGTCCCTGCTCCTTCCGCCTCTTTTGTCTCTGCCACTCAAGCCAATTTCAGCCATCCGCCGACTCTCGTTTGGGATAATAGCCTCTCTTTTTACTGTTGTCTTGTCATGTTTGATTCGGCAGCACAAGGGTTTTAAATTAGCCAAAACGTTTGCATGCTGGGCTTACTCCACTGCCACTACCAGTTGTAGAGCCACTAAACCACTTGATGCTGAAATTGATGATTGCTCAGAAGGAATAAGAAATTGTTGGTGGCTACCGGGAAGATTCATTCACGCCGAGCCCCTTTTAAGAAACGTAGGGGGGAGGGAGAGAGAGATTTCCTTCATTTTCCTGCCGCCTGGCTGGTGGTTGTGTTGTGCTTCTGCCAGGTTCCTGCTGAGTGATTACAGCCTTGCTAGGCTGCGTAGTTCCTGTGATTTCAACATAAAAACAGAAGAAGAAAAACACAGAGGGAAAGGAAGGTGGGGATAAAGCTCCAGAGACTTGCAGTTCAATGCACTAATGTAGAATTGTGATGTTTTAACTCGCTGCTCACTTTAATTTATTTAATCTAGTTTATTTTCCCTGGACAGAAGTTTACCGGTTAGAAGTTTTACCCAGTAGAAGGCTCTCTGTATCGGCCTGCCTGAGTTGGTGATGCTAAACCACAGCGAGACTCTAAGCAGTTTTTAATATTCTCCGGATTAAAAATAACCCATCATTAAGGGGATCTGGGATCACTAAGAAACTACAGAATTTCTAATAATACCCCCACATCCTCCCCAAAATGCCTTGTTTATATTCCTGTTTAAAGATACGGAGGGCCAGTACATATAAGGGAAAAGAAAATGACAGCGCTTGAGAAACTGTACAAAGAGAAAACAAATGAAGCCATAGAATTAAATGTGAATGACTAGGGTTGTACGAGGGATATAATTGTATTTCAGAACTATATGCAATCACATATGCAAAGTAAGAGAGGCATCGTTTATTTCCATAGAGTGGATTTGTTTTCTTTTTGGAGAGAGTGTATGTTTTGGCACTGTTCTGTTGTGGGTGGTTGGTTGGTTTGTTTGTTTTTTGTTTTGTGGTTTAGGTTTTTTTTATATATATATTCTAGCACTAGCTTCTGGTTATGGTGATGTTAGTAGTAGTCAAATGGTCAGAAAAGGTCGGTAAGAGTCCCATGTACCATAGCTCAGGATTTCCAAGTCCAAAGACAAGCACTGTCTAACAGAGGGTTGTAGAAAATGTGATTTAAAAACAAAACAAACAACCAATCAAACCAATCCAAACCCTCTATTAGCCACATATATAGGTTCCCAGACAGTTAGAAGCACGGGTTCAGAGGTACAATTCATTATACACTGTCACAAATAAGACCCTAAATATAACACAGGTGGTAATACGATTGCATAGCATCTGAGCCAAGAAAGATATTCTCATTTGATCGAATATTGCTAACATTATTATTAGCAATGTTCTAGCACTTTTTTCCTGATTACTAAGCCACATGTTCTCTTGCATAAGATGCCCTTTTTCTGCTAAAAAAGAAAAAAAAAACCAAAACCTTGTGAATGTGATGGTGTTGGCATCCAACTTTATTTCTCTCTTGTATGTAATAAATCGTGAAGAAAAAATGTGAATGACTAAAGCTCTAAAAATACAAATCTAACTAAGAGGCCAAATCTCTAGGGCCCAGCAGTGCTGTTGTGCAAGTCTAGCTCTAAGGACTTCCGTCTGTGCCAATTAACAGTAGATTGGAAAGCCAGGCAACCATGATGGGTTTAGTCCTGTTATCTGTCTCTAACTGCTGCACTGTTCAGAATTGCTGATTTCTCTGCAAAATCACGACAGATGTATTACAGGAAAATGTATTGGTCGAGTAGCTAGTGAGAGTTAATGCAAAGGATAATAAGTAGCTAAGGCTATGTCCTCCAGCAGACTTTGATGTGGTTTGATAATATATGGGATGGGTCAACCTGCCCTATTAGCAAATGTAGCCAGTTTATGCTCTACATACAAACTAGAGATTTGATAAAGCACTGAATTAGTTTTCACAAGGTATTAGATGTTAGATACTTAATGGGATCATCATGCTTTTGCTACACTTGGTTAAGATGTATTCTGTAACAGAAACATGTGGCAGCACGACATTTCACCAGGAAAGGAAGCCTGTCTTGTGACTGAATCACAAGTCTGGGAATTATAACGTCCAGGCATTGCTTGGCTTCCGAGTTACCGTCTGCCTGATTTACCAGAGAGGTTTCTCTTTTCACATCTGCAGAACGGGACCATGTCCTTCCCTTTTCTCTTTGCCTTCTTGTGAAGCTTAAGCCACCAATGCTTGTAAAGTGTAGTTTGGTTGGTGGGGGGGTTTGGGGTTGGGTGGTTGGTTTGTTTTTAATCCTTGGATGCAAAGGGTACAAGTAATCATAATTCTGTGAAGCTTCGGTTGGATGAGACTAAGGCTGTCCCACTCAGTAGGTGTCGGGAAATTCCCTAAACTTGACAGCTGAGAATTTACAGGTTCAAGCAAATTTAAATAAGAAACCTTATTAGAGTGTGAAAGGAGAAGCTCCAGGTTTTGACATAGTGCTCCACAACGGTGCTCTGCACTCACTTTGTGCCAGTGTTCAACTAGTATTTGAAAGGTGAATTAAAACCGATAGCTCAGTGAAGCTAGTAAAATTTCTGTACAGCCAAAAATCCATTGGTAAGATATGTTACATGGGGACAACATCCTTGCCTTCACACACTTGCCCCTATTCTACCGGAGGGGAACGTGGGCGAAGAAAGTGACCTTCCCGGGACTGCACAGCAAGTCAGTCTCCAAAAGGGGTCCTTGGTGTGAGCATTCCCATTATATGAGCTGATGTTTGGTCCACTAAAGCAGGCTGCTGCTTTCTTTGGTTAGCTGGCAACACTTTAAAAAGCTTGTTTCTTTGCTATCAAAGAAAGGGCTGTAAAATGACTCTTTTTTTTTTTTTTTTTTTTTTTTTTTTTAGGTTCCATGTTTTTGTCTTGTTAAATAAAAGTCTAAAACTGCTGCCAGCAGCATATGCCCACAGCTACCTTCAGAAAACTATGCTTGAAAACCCATTAACCATTTTGTATTTCTCACATGAATCTAATTTTTGCTAATGTTATTTTTCCTTGTGTTTACATATACTGTTCTTAATTACATTTGAAATGCATAATTTTATTTTCTCTAACATCTTACTACTTACGCAAGTAGCCAGTCCTGAATGACCACAGCCAGGCTTTGCACTTCTCCTAGCGCTAGGGAGACATTCCTACCTTTTCGTGAAATGCAGCAAGAGTGTCATGGATAAAATGATCCTGTTTGAAAGGATAGAAGCCGCATCCCAATATAGATCACAGTGGAAAATGACTCAAAATTACATGACAGCTTCTCCCCCGTCTGCCCCCCTCCTTCCCTTTCTCAGCCTGTTTCCCTGTCAGGCCGCAGTAAGAAATGCGTTGTGTATTGTGACATTTTAGTTTACTGTTACTAATAATCCCTTTGCATCTTTCATTAGCGTGTTATTTATAGGATCGCGAAAGGGCATCGGTACCACTCAGTCTCTGAGGTGGCGCTGCCGGTGTCCCAAGGACTGAAATGGTTTTTAAAAGCACTGGGCTGCACCCTGGCCTCAGCAGCAGGCTTGTCTAGCTCTGTTAGAAGCCTGTGCCACGCTTTGGGCTGAAATCCCGCATTTTAAAACCCGCTGAGGTCAGCATGGACTTCAGATGCTTGTATAAACAAGAAGACTTTGCCTCACAACTCCTCCTAAGCCTGCACCTGATGAGCCGCTCGGAGCTGGAGGGCTGTGTTTTCCCTAATAAATTCCTTTTTTTGAACCCACTTGTTAGTCAAGCGTTGTGCACACTAACTACAGCGAGGGCCCTGGGCATAAATTACTCTCGCGTGGCACTGTCTCCGAGCAGCCCCCCAGTTATGGATTACTTTGTTCTCGACTTGACAGGAACATAATTAGAACTGTTGATGAAATCTACCAAATTGTTCCTCCGTGGCCTCAATGGTCAGGAAATTTGGCTGAGTCGTATTTGTCACCGACGTAAAGGCTCTAAACACTTCATATTAACTATGTTATTAATGTGCCCTCTAATCTGTCCGTGAATTGGTAACACTTGGAGTGAGCTTGTGCTCTAATAGCACCTTGTGATGAATACATTGTAATGCTGTTAAAAAGTTTCTGGAAGGTGGAAAAAAAAACCCCACACCTTCACAAAAAGTGAACGTTTCTAGGCTGTTTATTTTCTCTGTATGCACATTTTTATGTTACACGGTTTTGTTTTGTTTAATTGGAGATTCATTTAGGCTTTACATTGACAGACCGTTTTCTGTTCTATAGGATTTGCTGACATTTGGGCTGTTTCATTGCCAGAGGAGGCTTTGTGTGTCCCAAAGGAAGTGAGTGATCTGGCCATAACAAATCCTGCCAAAATATTTTAACACCGTTACGATTTTCTAATGCAATGCATAGTGAATGTGACTAGAAAAGGATGGTGAGTCCATGAAGGGGGTTTGCTCCCTCTCCTCTGCGATTTGTCTGGTGGAACGAGCACGCAGGAGCTGCCGGGGGTGGTGGGGGATCGCAGCCAGCAGTGGGGGGGTTGCTTTGCCTCCTGAAGTGTATCACTTCAGACACAGCAATGGCTCACGCTTCATCTTTAAGCCAACCTTTCAAATTTTGGTCCTGCTTGTGAACTTTCTGCGAGTCCAAGGTGTTCAGATACACTGTTTTAGTTATGCTAAATAAGCACATTTTGGCTGTTGTAATTGCTCAGTAAGTTAAAACATGGGAATGTGTGCTAGGCACAGATGAGAGAGGAGAAGGCTGAAGGTCCTAGAAGTTGACAAACTGCTGTCTTGGTAAAACTTAACTCTTACCTTCAAAACAAGGGGCAATCTCGTACTCAGTATGGTTTTGAAGAATGCTGAGGTGGCTTTTAAGTATATAAGCGACTGTGCTTAGGTAAAGTGTTAGAAGACAAAAATAAGAGTTTTCATATGTAGCGTTCAGGGGATGAAGGCAATTCTGACAACGTAATGTTTAGCATAGAGCTGGAAGTATGGGAAAATAGTAATTCAGATCCCAGAGTTATTCTCTAAAGCAACAGGTAAATTAGTTGCCGTTTTTCTAATACCTTGGTGATTTGCTTATATTAAATTTAATACCACCCCCATGCCCCCCCCAAAATAAACCACGGCTAAAGTTAGTATTAAGTAAATACTTTAAAACCTAAAACCAGCAATCAGCTCAAAATACGCTGACTGCAGAATATCAGCCGTCATCTCTTGTGCCCAACATACACCATGTTGAATTACTCTGGCAATTAGCTTCTGTAAGAGGATAAACTTATTTTATATTTACATACTTGAGAATAAACAAAGTAACTGACCGTCTGTACCAGCAAATTTTGCTGAAGGGAGGAAAGCTAGTGAGGAATAGAGAAGTTGAGCATGACTGCAGCTTTGGAAGTAGCTCCACATGAGCAGATCCTTCCGCTTCTGCTGAACAGCCCCGAGTTTCTGACTGGGTTGAGCTATTTGCCCCTGACCTGTGTTGTCAGGTGCTCAGATGGGCATAAAGAAAGTCAGGCCTTCCACTGTTGATGGGTGTTTCCCCCTTAGATGTTTCTCTATTTGTCTTTGAATACTGAACAAATTGCAAGTTCTCACGCTCATCTCCTAAGCCCTCATTGAGTTTTTGCTGGGCTCACTCAAACTGCCTCTTCCCTGTGGGCACTCTGTGCCACCTCCTGGGTCCCAGGGGCAATGATGCTGTTACCAACAGGAGGGGAGTGTTAACCTGTGAGTTAAGCCTGACTTTGAGGCTTCATTTTATGATCTTAGTATTTGTAAATTAAATGGAAATCTAACTGCACCCTTCTCATGCAAATCAATCTATTTCTAGTAATGAGCAATTTAAGTGTATATATATATTTTTTTTTTTCAATACGTAGTTGCCACCTCTGGAAATCAGGACCAGAATTCAGGATGTTCAAATTAGGTGTTAGTGCGTACAGACATTCTGTTGATGACTCTATTATTAGCATAAAGTAGACCAGTACTTTCCCTGGATCTGTTTCTTTTCACTGCTTTTGTCTCTTTCTCTTTCAGTTAATCTCATCTATGTTTTTAATCTACTTTTAATTTCACCCTTTAATTCATTCCTACTGAAGCCACAGGATCTTGGAGAGCTTTCTAAATAATTAGATATTGTTATTTATTTGCAGTATGTTCAAAACTGAATTACATTGTCTTTCGTTCATAGTATTGTTTTATCACTGTTCTAAAATGGGATATTATTAGGGGCATTCTTACCCAAAAGCATGCTTTATGCTGTCCTGGATGTACTTCATCTGTCTTTCTAATATGCATTCGCTACTAAAAAATTTTCTTGAAGTGAATGACTATTGTATTATCCTTGAATGTTACTAGGTTTCTGGGTTTCTTTTCTTTTTTTTTTTTTCTCAGTGGGAATGTCGTGATATGCATCCTGTACATACAAAACTAACTTGTGTCATTCAGTAAAACAAAATGCATCATAAGCAGAGCTTAATCCTGTTTTCACTTTTTGTTTAAGAGTAGGAAGTAAAATTATTTCTGTAGAAACCAAGGCACTTACTCAAGGGGGAGGTTAATACATAAGTGGGGTTTTAATATCAGAATTGGGCCCTAGAATATTAATTTGATAAAACTGTATGATCTTACCATGTGAGCTGTGGAGAGCCTATGCTAGTAGGTGCTTGTGTTTGAAATCAGGATTCATAGTTAATCATTCTAAGAAATAGACTTATCACTTCATAAACTCTAGGAAAGACTGTTTTCTTTTCCAAACATTTAAATTACTCAGCCGTTTTATACATTAAAACCCAATTATAACTTACAGGGCATTTCGAAGAATTTTCAAAGCTATTTCTTTTAGGAGCTGTACACAGAGAGAGGCTTTAGCGCCGAGTAGTTCGTATTCTCAACTGCATCTATTGTTTTTTTCCTAGCAAAATACGGTTTCAAGAATGTTCATTACCAGACTAGTGACTACAAATCCCAAACAGCCAATACCACTTTCAGAACGTGCAACATGTCCCTTAAAACTAGCTAATGAGCTCCAGAATATAGCTTAAAAATACTTTATTTCCTTTCTCTGAGAAGGTAATGACCAGGTTAAAGTAAAGGTTTATTCTTTCACCTCTCTTCTGCCACATTACACAGACTGCATGCAAAACACATTCAGAGAGAAAAATGTGCTGCAGGATTTTAGGGAATGAGCTGTACCTGCTACTGAATGGTATAGATGAGCTTGTTTTAAGCACCACCTTCTTGGTTCTCAGGGCCAGCTTAATACTTGAGCTGGACTGGCATACATCAGTGGCATTCTCCTTCTGAAAACTGCCTTTCCTAGAGATGCATAAATCTGTATTGTTTCTCAGAGCATACAGCAAACCTGATTTGACAGAGTCCAGCTATGAAGTTGTATGTTACTTGACACATGTGAAATCATGTTTCCAAAAAATATACTGTCTAAAGCTACCGACTAATCTTTCAGATTATTCATTTGGATATTTGGATGCTGATTTCGCAGCAGGAAGGTATATGTGAAACAGAGCACACCAATCTAGGTCAGGAAATGACTGGTGTAGTTGTATATAGTGCAGTAGCTAGGGAGTGCATGTAAGTATGAAGACCTAAAAGATGCACGTGACACTAGTGCCGTTACAAGGCTACCTAACAAAGGCACCCTTTTCCTGAGCATAGCAAGCTGTCCCCACAGCATTATTCACCTGTTGGGAATTAATAGGGTGGTGTTTGGTAAATGTTGTATTCCCAAATCAAGGCTTAGCTACCCGTGGATTGCAAGGAGTTGAAAAGAAGGTTCATAAGATGGAAAAATCCTACTTTTAAGGCCTAATAAGAGAGAGAATAAGATTTTAAAATCAGAGCCTGCTTTCTAAAGACTACCGTGGGCCCAGGATCCCCATAGAAGTAAAAAAAGCCGTTTGCTTTAACAAAACGAAATAAAAGGGGGTTAAGTGATTGCTCACCCCCCTCGCTCTGTATCTTGCAGTAGAGCTGAAGTTCAGCTAAGAGCCTGGTGCTTCTCTTCATGAAAAGACTGTATGAATGAAAGGTTGCAAAGATATTAGGCTTTACTAAGTCAAGTCATACTTGTCAATAGCTTCTCTTGCTAGATATTTAAAGTTCAAGTGCTTGTTTGCTTTAGTTAAGTGCTCTGAAGTGCTTTAAAAAACATTGGCCCATTTATATAAACAAATAGAGAAACTCACTGATAGTCTTCCCAGTCAGAGTGTGTTACCCAATATTTGGATATCCTTCCTTGGGTCTGAAAAAGATTTGCACTAGCAACTTCTAATACATGTGAGTCTTTGTTAATGGAGTATTGTATTATATCATATTATTCGATCGTAGACACTGTCTGTGCTGAAACACAGTTTCTCTGTCGCACACAACCATGAGGAAATACAGGGGAGTCAGTAGCTCAGAAACTTATTTATCCAGAGCTTAAGTGTGACTTGATAGGAAGAATAAGCCAGAAACCTGATTTCCTTTTGGAATATTTGCAGTAGAGAATTAATCCTTACACCTCTCCCATATTTTTCTTCCTCTTACTCAGCTATCCTAACTCAGGAATCTCTTCTAGTGCTGAGAGTCAGGCAACCAAATTTAAACGCATCCTCAAACCATGGGAGAATCCTGTTCACACACACATGACCACTCACAGAAAGAAAGGAAACTACCAACATTAATTGGTGGTGAAGGTGAAGATTGGGGTAGTATTTACATGCTTCCCCACAGTGTTCCCTGCCAATGTTGTAGTGCTTCCCTGCCAGTTGTCCTCATGGTAACAGCTGTACCATCACAACATTGCTCTTCTGAAGTAACTGTTGTGATGCTGAAAGCCCAGGAATGTCATAAAATTGAGTATTGAAAGTTATCCTCTTTTCTATGTATAAAGAAATAAGCATTATTTGGAAGAATCACTGGGCATACGTTATGTAGTAAGGTCACGGCAGTTAACTCCAGAAGAAAAAGTAGCTAAATACCATCAGCATCTAACGCCCCAAAATACAACATAATATGAGCTGTTGTAACTGGGTGCTATCTTAAAACTAAAGTAGCATCCTTCATTTTAAAGAAGAAAAGAAAAAAAAAAAAAAGAGATAGTTCGTCCTAATAATTTTGATCTGCGTGTGTTTTCTTTTTACCTACCTCATCTCACGTACTGTCTGTGAGATTCAGGGGGGTGTCATAAGCAGGTGGATTTAGAGCTGTTGCTAATTTAAACTGCATTTAATAAAACACAAGTTTGGGATATCTTACAAATCAGTGAATGTGGCGTAGTTTGAAGATTGCTTTTGTCAAGATTGATTAGCTCAAAGAGAAACCTTTTCTAAATATTGGTTGTGAGATTAATCAGGCGATGTAAGACCTTGAATTATTCCTCATCACAGGAAAACAATGTAATGTATTATCTCATTTGATGATGGGGAAAATGTAACTTCTGAGGATTTAAAATTTGTGTTTTAAAGATTGGACCCAAGGAAAAACTGTCAGACTGTTTTTGTTTTTTTTTAAACTGACTTGTAATTTTCCATATTATACCTCACTTTCTATAACATATTCCCATATTACAAGCTGATAATACCAACATCATTACATTGAAGGATGTTCTCATTATTGACTCCATTCTCAATTAATTATAAGTTTGTCATGTTTTAATGAGTAGGATTAAACTTTCATATTCCAAATATATGTCTCGCTTTGCTTGCTTAGAAATTTTCTAAAGAAGGTGGTTGAACCATTTCTCTGAATTAGTACAAGGAAACAAAAATATTCCTTGTGCACATTAAAAAGAATTTACCGTATTTACAAACACTTACAGAAAAGCTTTAGCAGCTCTGTGCTTTGGAACAAAGCATTGAAATTTGGGCAAAAGCCTTCCTGTTCTTTTCTAGCCTTCTCTATGACAAACAGTTGTTGTCTTCACTAAAATAAAGACTTGTATAGGCATGTGTTATGTCCTGTAAAATACAGGATAGAAGAAGCACTAATGTATTTCAGGTGTACACTAAGTTTCACCGGGGTACTCTTTATTCTTCTTTAATAAATCACTGCTTCCTTCTATAGCCTTTTTTTTTTTCTCTCCCCACAAAATGAAATGATACTTTGTACTTTTACTTAATTGCCCTGTCTTTTGAAACCATGGTATGTTTGCAGCAACGCTGCTGCCACCTGTGCCTTTCAGATTCGGATTTGGTCCAATGCAGCTCTGCAGGGCATCTTGTCCGGCTTTCTCTTCAAAGGTCAGTGTGCATTAATAGACCCTGTTTATTCATCATATTTTCTAGCAGAAGTTTGATGTTTGTTTGTCTTTTATTTCCCTATACAACTTAACACCTTTCTCACTAGTACACATCAAATCCTTTCAAAGAATGGTGTTCTTTTGCTTATGGGCCTGCAAAATATACAAACCGATGGATGTATTCTAGTCCTGTTGTTGCTGGACTGTTCCTGCTGATTTCAGTATGGTTATGATTCCCCCCCATCTGTCAATAATAATTAGCTACCTGTAAGCAATAAGCACCAATAACTTTGGACTCTGTGTCAGTAGATGGGCATCACAATATGGGGAGGTACTGGTGTTTTGGCTGCATAAATCACAGCAGGTTCTTACCAAAGAAAAGCAGGCTCCTTACCAAAAAGAAAATCTTTCATTAAATATGCTTTACATTGCTTGTTTAGTCTGTATTGAATTAAAAGAGTAACCTTGCAATTCGAATAGCAATGTCAACTGATATTACAGTTTGGATAATAACGTATGAGCGTGATTTGAAGGAGGTTGGATCAGCATGTCCCTCACCACGTAGAAACCCAAAGTCGTGGTAAATGCTCAGCAGCAATCTACACCCTGGGCTGTTTCTCATGAGACCTGTTACTACAAATAGCATGTAGTTGCGTTTGGGTATTCAGGTTTCGACAGGATGTGGCTGCTCTTTCTCACTTACCAGATGGCTTTCCATGTACCATCACCTGTCCTAGTGCTCCTCCGCCTCACTAACAGAGTTGTGACAAGAGCTGTTGTGAAAGCTGCTTTCTGCATGTGGCCACCATAATTATCACAGATAGGCACCTTTATTTAGCAAGTCCACGTACATATTACTGTTGCAAATGTCTTATGCTTGGGTACGTTCATTTTGTATCTGTGGTGTTGATATTCGGCAGCCTAATCACAGAGTTAAACCTGTGTAAGACCCGCTTGATCTCAGGATCAGGCTTTGTACGTCTGTATGATATGGTGTGAATTTCTTCATACTCCTGTTTGGAGGAACATCTATACCTTAGCTGTAGCTTTGTGTTACTTGAAAGTAATTCAGTAATCTCATGCATGGCAAGGGAAGTTTTATGCTGCAACTCCCCATCACCCATCCTCACGCACGTTTTCTACGTGTATCATTATTACCATCAGCATCTGTCTTCTGAGTGATGATTTATTCGTCTCTAGGTCTCTGTCCCTTTATACAATACTAGATCTAAAATTACATCTGTCTACAAAGAAATGCATGGTCTAAAAGATTTAATACTGGTTTCAAAATTTTATTGCCAATAACCAAATGTTGAAATTGCTTTAAAGTAACAAGTAATTATTTAGAAAGAAGTAGGAAAGAGTTAAAAAAAAATAAAGTTTAAAAAAAAAAAAAATCCCTTTCCCAGACAAACTGGACCCCCTTCTTCCAACAAAGCTGTTGCTGGAGGTTTCAGTGGTATGAATAAATGTATTTCTTTTAACACTTTTGTTGTTTAAAATGCTATTGTTTCATCTGAGGTGTGAGGAGATGTGCTAACCTTGTCAATGTGGGTGCAGTAGAGCAGAAATGATAACTGTATATACTTTTTTTTTTAACAAAAATATTGAGTGAATGTGTGTGTGTGTGTGTGTGTGTGAGAGAGAGAGAGAGACAACTTATTTAAATCCTGAATACAGTTCAGACCTCATATGCATTGTTAAAAAAAAGCCCTAAAGAATTGCATATGGATTAGGGGGATGAATATTCTATTATTTCAGTCTGTTCTGCTGATCTTCTTATTGTGACTTTGCGCTTCAGAAATCTGCCAGGAATTTGGCTTTGCTGTACTAGGCAGTAATTTTAAATGTGTATCAAGCACTTGATAGTGTATGATTTGCGTGCTGTTGCATTCCCATTCCCTAAATTTTCCACCAATTTATTACTTTTTTCATACTGTTTTAATATTTCAGGATGATGAATATATACAGCATCATTAAAGGTAAATAAAAAATGCATGAAATTAAAAAATGGAATATTAGATGTTTCTTTGCTGTAATCCCTAGGTCCAATAGGAATGAAATGTCTCTGTTCTGTCAAGTAATCCCTAAACATGATTAGGGACCTTGTAGTTTCCACATAGCCCACATAATATTTGTATCATATAAGCCTATTTATGTAAGGTTTGAGTAAAAGTTGTTATTAGAAGACCTATAAACCTATTTTACAATTCCAAAAGATATGCTTGCCTCTTAATCTCCCCACTTTTATTATTTTGCTGGAGATGACAATACGTCCTTAATTCATTTTTCAGAATTCTGTTACATCTTTGGGGTACTTATATTGTGCATTAACAATCGCAATGAAATGTATTTTTAAGACAGAGGACTGAGTTCAACAGTTCATCCACTTGTGTAGTGTCTCCTTAAATCTGCACTGGAAGGGACGTGCACCTCTTTCTAGGTCTCTTCTTCGATGTCCGGGCTTAATCTGAACTGGGGGTCAGGAGATGTAGGGATTGTTTTTCTGATTTTGGGGAAGGGGAGATGGAAAGAGAGCGAGTGGATTAATTTTGTCTTTAAATCGTGTGATAATATATTATCAGTGATGTAGGCGCTTCTGGCAGCATCACAGGAAGTTTTAGAAATCGTCTTCTGATTTGATCAGCCAATAGCACAGGTTTAGGGAGAAAAAGCTGGAAAGAAGGAAAATGGGGGGAGAGTTTTGAATGACAAGGTTGTAAGGTGGGCGAGACAGTAGCTGTTTCCAGTTCAGTTTCATTATTTCCTCCTGTGACACGTAGAGCTGGGGATGCAATAAGCCAACAGTTCCCATTCCCTGCCTCAGCCTCTTGCCTGGGCAGCAGAGGCGCTCGTAGTTCCATCCTGTATGTTGTTAGGCTGAATTCATTAATGGTCAGAGGTGTTCAAGTTCTGTGGACTCACAAGGAAGATAAGTAAATAAATAAAACCAGTAACATATATGGTTTGAGTAGACATTCACTAAGAAAAGATTTTCAAATGATAGCTGGGGACAGCAGTGGCAATTCTGTATTTCCCATAAGGAAATTTGAGCTTATATTAACCTTGGACTATCTACTCTAAAAAAACCCTGTGGAAATACACCTGTATTGCTTCCACACTGCACTGAAATTTTACTTTTATTTCATTTTTGGCAGTTAGTGTGGCATTTGAGCAATAGCTCTATTCTTGTATTTATGAACTGAGAGAAGCAAAACCACTCACTGCTGAGCCTAGGGATCCTCTTCCAGGAAAACTGAGATCAATAACTGTTATCAAGTCTTCATTTACAGGGAGCGTTAAATGACCACAAAGTCCTGATGTTCATCAATTAATAGGGTGCGCTTAAAACCAGTCTGTCTGGCCTCCCCACCCTACCATACTCAGAACTGTTGATCTTTGCTATCATTTTAAACAGTCACTTTCAGTTATTCAAATTTCTTTTTAACTGGACATTCTGTATTACAGAGGTGCCAGTAAGTTAAAGGTAAGCCATGTTTTCCCTCACCAGCCTCCTCCTTCCTGCTAGCAGTGGAAGGTAGGAATGAGATGATGACACCTGAGGCTTGTTTTATAATCCAAAGCAGGGAATTGCAAAAATAAGCATTTTGGTACTCGGCAAGAAGGCAAATGCACACCCCAACTGGAGCAGAACACACCCTGAAAACTGAAAATAAAAACCTGACATGCAGAAGCATTTTGGCATGCCTTTATTGCCTCAGTTAAAGTGGAAAAGAGGGATTTGGAAAAGAGAGAGCTTAATTTAACAAAACAATATTATACTTTCGATCCTTAAAGTGAATGAATTATTTGGATACTTAGTGGTATAATGTCTTTGAATAATGCTGGTACTTAAGATAGAAAAAAATGATATTACGAATGTGCTGTGTTTGCCTCTTATGATGTTTTTACCAATTTGGCATTTATGGGAAGCAATATCATTGTTGCAAAGTTTCCAAATTGCTTTTTACACAAATCCGTAGAAATTAAATCTCCTCCTTGTTATGAAAATGAAGTGATGTCTTGAGACACTGGTATATTAGCACAAATCTGTGGAGACAATAAGCCCAATTCTGCTTGCTGTTATTGTGTGTCCACTTTTAATAGCTCCGAGAAGCTACGTTAGGTGTTAGGCTATTGCACAACAAAGTAAATAAGCACATGCTTAAGTGTAGCATGTGAGCAATAGCAGAGATGTCCCATAGGACCTCTTGTGCTTTAAGTTAAGCCCACACCTGACTGCTTTCGTGGCAAAAATTTAGCCCACAACGTGGAGTAGTGTGTGATGCAGGAATAATGGCAAATTATGTAAATTGTGAGCCTTCAGAGAGAAAGAACATCACAAATCAATTTCAAGCTCAAAGGAAACAACGTGACTACAGATCGGTGTAGGCCGTGTGAAGATTTTGGGAGACAGCATACCGTGTGGTGCAATGCAGCTTGGGCCAATTGTGGAGGTCTTCAGCAAAAGCCTGCTAGCGTTGTTCAGGTTTCTACTCAGAACAGCTTCAGGAAAGGCCACACACTACTTCTGAGAGGTGGGAAAATATAGTGGTACAGGTTGTACCGCCGCCAAAAAAACCCTAAAAGATATTTAGTAGAAACATATTTTGAATAGTAGTAATGCTGAGCTCTGAACGAAGGCGCTAGGTGAGAACTGTGCCTGGCCAGTGAGCGTTTTGCTGGGTCTTCCCCAAAACCCTGCTCGGCCATAGCTGCTGACAAAGGCAGTGTCAGCAGCGCTGACTCCAGGAGCAACACGTGCGTGTCTGAGGGACTTTGCCTCATTAGTAAGAGGCAGTCTAACATCCCAGACCCTTCCCCTGTCCCCTTGGACTGCACAGCTCAACACGTGTCAGAAGGGTACAGACACAACGTGGACTGGAAGAGAGACCAGGTCATGGACAGTCCAGGTGACTGGCATCACTTACAGGCGAGCCACCGTTTAGCAGGGCATGATGCAGAATTATTTTTAACTCAGAACCATAATGGGCCTTCACAGATAAACTTAAACTACATAAAAGTGCTGTATATGATGCATTTAAATTTACTGGCAGAATTAAGGCAAGACTAAGGCAAACGCATGATTGATTTTTACAAATAAAAATGAATCTAATAGATGGAGTAAAGCAAGATGGATCAAATTTTAAGATCTGGGAGCTGATTTACCTACATCAGATGTTTAATGGGATGCTTAATTTGATTGCGTCTCCAAAAACTACTCACAATAGTCAAGCCACTGACTAAATGTCTGTGTAATCAAGGCCTCTGTGTGCATCTACATCTTGATTTCCATGTACAAATAACCAGCAATTAATGCTGCTGATTGACTGTAGGGGACACTTTGAGGTTCAAAATGGCAACTCCAGGGTTTTGAGGGTCTTTTAGCGTTGTTTCACTATGTTTTTAGAAGTAAGTATAGTCAGACTTACGCAAGACTATGTAAACAAAAGCGTTTCAGCTCAAGTTGCAGAAGGTTCTTTATGGCTATAGCTAGAAAACATCTCTCTTCAGCAAGGTTAGTCACTTTATTGAGAGAGTTACGCTCTTTGTATTAAAACCAACATATTAGCCTACGTCTGTGTTGCCTAAGGGTCCCATCAGGTGGGTTTATATTTCCATATTTTAAAAAAAATCAGGAAAGATGTTTGAATGGAAGGACGAGAGCAGCTGTATACATTTTGTAGCAATCACACGGCACTGTATACTTTCTTTCTCAGGATTGAATGCATTTCTGAGTGGAAAGTCAGCAGTCACTATTTGGCACCGTTTTTAATTTTATTTTATTTTTTTAATCAGTCTCATTGTAACGTATATGAAGGACATCAGAATACCGGAGTGAGATTCTTGAAAATACTGGTGCTTCCTCTTTATTTTTACTGTAGTATTTCTACAGTAGTGAATTATCAATGGCATTAAGTCTTTTTATTTCCCATGGCACAGCGACAATGACTAAAATTAAGGGTGTTATGCTCACAGTCCCTTGCACCACTCATTCTACTATGGGCAAACTTTTGCTTTTTTCTCGTAGTAACCTTTACAATGCAACCGATAAACATTATTCCTGTTTTAATGACTCCCAAATAATGTCATATTTAAATGAAATGCAGTTTGCCTCAGCAGGGTTCTTTGAATTTATGAGCATTTTTGTCCCATATCCTACAATAATGTGACAAATATTATTTGCATTTTTACTGTTTTCTTGAATACTTTTAAACACCCATTTTTAGGAGACTTCAGATTGCTTTTGAACATATTTGAATGCATTTTTAGCTATCACCAAGCTTAAAATAGGAACCCTTTTTTCAGCTTATCTTTATTAAACACCTGTAAAAATCAGTGGTATTTCTTTTTTCTTATAAAGCTTTCTTCCCTTAATGAATGCCAGAAATGCTGCACAGTTTATTCTAGTATGGGCTTCTTTTCTTGGTGGTAATGGGCAGTAAATGGTCTGGTAATGTTTGTGCCATACACACAGACATTTACCTAACAGGATGTCATAAATAGTAACTTGAAATTGTAATGTAATGCATCTGATCTTTATCTATAATCAATTAATATTGGAACCTTTGGGCAACTTTCAGAAAAATATTATCCAGCATAAAGTCTTAGAAATTGATCATTCTGTACATATGATCATGCTCACAATGAACCTGTGATCTAAAGAGTAGGTGGCCAGGCATGATAGTGACCAATTAATTGTATTTTCTTATGGAACATTAACTTTGCATTTTTTAAAAACAAAATGTTTTAAAGTGGTTGGGGGGTAGGGAGGGGCGGTGTTGTTTGGGGTTTTTTTCGAATGACGCTTACTTTAAAAAGCAATTTTATTATTCAGCACCTTTATAACCTAGAAGTGGACTAGCAGCTTAATCTTGCTGTTAAAGGCAGATGTTCCAGTGATTTCACACAGTTTTTCATCATGACTTGGTTAAGTTTTGTTTTCCTTTGTTTGGGTTTTTTGTTTATTTGTTTTGATTGGGGTTTGGGTTTGGTTTTTTTTGAATGAAAATTGTCCTATCATTTCTAAGGCAATGTTTCATGTGCTGAATTAAATTAAAAAAAAAAAATCAAAGTAATTCTCGTATCTCTATACAATCATACTAAGACCTCTCTAACATTCACAGAAGTCAGTGGGAAGGTTTCTTTCTTGTTGTTACACTGCAAAAATAACTTCTGTGTATGTTTTTGTGGTCAAAAAAACCAAACAAACACCCTGTACAGAATTTTGCAAGTGATACCAAATCATTCAAAATAAGATTGCGGTCACTCAGCAGTCTCCATTTGAGCACTGTGCTAGACGCCAGTTAAAATTAGACCTCCTTAATGGACTAATGAGGGAAGGCAGGAGCAGAAACAAGAAAAAGATGACAAAAGTAAATATGCTTGTAAATAAGGAAATGACATGTTTGCTTTTGTGGCCTTTGATCAAGCCCAGGAGTTTATTTTCAAAGGAAATTGCGGGATGCTTGGGAAAGGAACAGCTGCCCAGAGTAATTGGAAAGGGGGAAAGTCTGTAGCACGCTGGCTACTGCTGCTCCTGCCTCTCTGATAAGATTGTAAGAGTTGCCAATATCAGTATTCAGTCTTGAAGCGTGTCAGGGCGCTTTCATGTGAACCGAACTGAACTGTCTGCGCGCTCCCTCCTGCTCTTCTTCCCGGCGCTCGTTGTTGCATTGAAGTCAGGGGAGAGGAAAAAAAGATTTGAGGATCGCCCAATTTGTTCTGACATAAAGAGATGTTTAGCTCTGTGAAAGGTGGTGGAGGCAGAGTGCCTGACTGACATTTCAACAGGCTGTCTGCTGGGATTGCTCACTTCATGTCCCTTCATATTCCTGCTGTCCTGCGCGAGTGCTCTTGTCTAATCTTCACAGCGAGAGCACCAAGAGTCCCCTGGGCTTCGGTGCTCAACACCTTGTTAGATGGGGCGTACGGTGCTGTAGTTCCTGCTTTTGTACTCGCTTTTGCTCTAATCTTTCAGGCTTGTTTCAACTCCAAATAATTATTTTTAAGGGATTTGCTAAAATAACTGTGTGTATCTCCTAATTGCCTTGTTCTTCTCTTGGCAATGCTAGATTTGGGTGATACCAGGTAGAAAGACACAGGCAGAAAGAAAATAAAAGACCCCAGTAAGTCAAATGTTTAAGCAGCATTCTGTGCTTTTGTTTCTAAATGAAGACGCATTGACCTGCTTTGGCTGGTTTAGAAAACAGAGGACAGAAAATACTCATTGAACAACCAATGGAAAGTATAACATGTTGATAATAAAGCTAAGAGTGTCTGATCAGGCATGCTGAACTCCATACCGGGGGCTGCAGGGAAGTTTCGTTGTTGAGGGTTTGCTTTTATGATTCCGATCACGTTGTGATGCATTCTGGCGTGCCACATCCTGTTACATCATGTCAGGTCAGCCTGTGATGCTGAAAAACACTAAGAACGTGAATTAATGAGAGCTAATGTTCACCTCTTATTGTGGGAGCATTATCAGGTATTTTGTTAGCCACAGTTCCTATTCAGATTCAGTCCTCCTAAAGCAGACCTGATATTAAAGATACATATATTACGTTTTTAACAGATAGATATGTTATTTTTCATTAGCCTTCTCAAAATACATATTAATTATTGGATGTGGTTTAATCCTTGTTGAGCCATTAAAAATAATCCATGTACTGTGCTCATGGTCCTCCTTTACATCTTTTTAAAGGCACTTTGTTTCTTCGAGTGTATTATTGCTGGTAACAAAAAGCAGAATGGTATTGTCCTCTTTGCTTCCTATAGATTTTGGGTCCCTCGTGTTATCCAGGAAACACATTGCATGGATTCCGTAGCACATAGTTGCTCATCAATGGTTGCCACTGTTCAAATTTCCCCTCAATTTCAGATTTTGAGTAAATATCTCTTAATATAAGTCTCATCCCGAGGTGGAGTCATGTGTCTCACCAGGTAAAAGATTTCTAATGTAAGCTGGTATTCTCAGACAAACTTTTCCAACTTGGTGCCTAAAGCTGAATCCTCCTCCCTCCCAAAATGCAAGAACAGCTACACAAAAGCACTGATCATTAATATCTATGTGGTTTCCTTCAGTCAGTGGGACATTTAGTCACACATTCCATTTGCAAGGGATCGGCAAGGACTTCTTTTCCTGCTGTGACTGACAGGTGGATGTTAAAACAAACTTCTCTTCATTTCTGTAGCACCTATAGCACAGAAGACCTAAAATTAGGTTAGTGCACTGTCACAATTAGAGGATGTTGTAGAGATGCCGTAGAGGTCTCACCAGGGTCCGAGCTATTTAGAAGACCAAATTCCAGTTCTCAGAAATTAGAAGAACTAGGGAATTAATGAGTAGGCTTTTTGCTGTAGGGTAAGGGCCAGATGCCATCAAACAGTTTTAAAAGTGGTTTGGTGAGTCTTGGACACTGAGGACAAGACTCACACATACGTCAGGATCAGATCTTTTTATCTCTTATCCAGCATGACTCAACTGGGCCCATGCTGTAGCAGATACAATTGATGCCTGGATCATATTTATGTAAGAGCTGCTGTCATGCTTCATTCCCACTTCAACGTGTCTGTCTTCATTTTGCTTGTGAGTTGGAGTCAGCGCAAGCAATCATTAGCATCCCTTAAAATACATACAAAGGAATCACGATGTCTGACATTTTCACTGGGAGATCGTTATGGGTGTATTCTGGCACGTATAGCCTGACTTTGTCAGCTACTGAGATGATAGTTGGTGTATGTACTGTGCAAATTCGTAGGAGAAAAGACTTCTTTGGAGGAGGCCCAGGCAGGTGGAGGGGGCATCTCATCATAGGGCATTTGGGAAAGAGGGTATCACGGACATAGTGCCCATTGTGCCCATCTTAATTGGTCAGGTATTCCAAACTGCTGCAGACGTTTCACTACAAAGAAGCGTGCTGGCAAAACGTCTCTGTACTTCAGGCTGTGGTCCAGCAGTTTGTGATATCTGTCTAATTTAAACACGTGAAAAATCCAGGTGATGCTCGTGGACAAGTCGTGTAGCATTACACACGTTTAGTGATTTACTGGATTAAACGCTAAGCAAAAGCTGTTTGTTCCCCAGGAAGTAGGTAGCCAGTGCATGTGAGGTGTTCAGAGGTACACACAGGCAAAATTGCGTTTGCCCGCGTGCCTACAGGCTTTCTCTCTTCCTATTTGCTTTTGTGCACACACACGTATTATATAATATTTCATCTATGTGAAGAATTTAATTGTTATATAGGACTCGTAGCTGTCTGTACAAGTGCAGCAGTACAAGCCTGCACTGTTAACTCAGGTTGGTTGTTTCCAAACAGCTGGTTACAGAAGTTACCGTCAACTTAACGAAAGTTGCATTTATTTAAAAATTTACTTAAAAGACAGTAAATTACTCAATGACTCATTAAAGCAATTTAAAAATTAACTTAAAGTACAGTAGGTGACTCAATATATTAAGCTATAGAAAGACACCCAATAAAAAGAAGAAAAAAAAAAAACCTGACAGGAAGTTGTAGCTTAGTATCCTGATTTATTTTTGTTCAGAATAAAATGGTCTGATTACCAAAAGTGCATGCAAGGACATCTACCTGAGTATTACAAAATAGTCAGGTAGCAAAACCACCACTGTAAAGCAGGAGGCCAAGTGTCACTGAAATATTTCCCTGATTTTTGTACCAATAAATGAAGTTTACAATAATGCTTTAGCTGGGAGGTGTTTAGTTGCGTACCTGGGTGCTATTAATTTACTAATATTGCGTAACTATTATATACGTCCCTAGATTTGTTGAACATAATGTCTATATGTTAAACAGTTTTCTATGGTATTTAAAAATTGACATTTCAAAGAGTGTAATAGCATAATGAAATGTAAACTGAAAACAGGAATGAGTTAATTAGACTAATGATCCCTTGACTCCTTTATTAGCCAGCTCTTTAGAAATTGGGATTAGCTTTGTTTTCTCTGCTGAATAAAGACAGGAAGGATGATGTTGATTCTAGTAAATGACAGCACCAGAAGAAATTAGTGTTCTCCTGTTCGTTAGAGGTTTCATCATTTACGATAAAAATTTAGCCATCCTGCACACGTACCTAATTTTATTATACCTTGAGTTCAGCTCAGATTGGAAGAGAGAAATTGGGGAAAATAACTCAGGAATGCCTACTGGTTTTAAAGGTGATCCACTCTGTGTCATTTCTGGACTTGAAACTTTACGATTCATTGTGTGAACCAGCCGTAGACTGGGTTTGAATTTAAACGAAGTCTTCAGAAAAGGCAAGCTTGACAACTTTTTGATCTAGGTTTTGAACACTTAATTTCTCCTCTCTGTAAGAGTGATTTACACATCTCTTGCTTTTAAGAGCTATCAAGAAGCATGAGAATTATCTCTATAGTGGTTCAAACCAAGCACGCACAGAGATACAAAATCGTTTTTACGACAAATAGGAGGATTCATAAGTCGGCAGCTGTTAGCGAAACAACATCATTAAAACTTCCAGCGATTCCAGACCTTGCTCTCAGGAGTCGCTTAGGCCAAGCAAAACCTTAGATAAGGTGCTGAATTATAGGCAGGAAAAAGAAAACCAGAATTTAAATTGGTAGGAATTAGCAATGATTCACGAAGCTAATTTCTGCCCTCTGTTACCCTCGCGTGACAGCATTGAAGCACGTGGAGTGGAGCCAGGATAAGAGAGGGCAGCGTGGAAGCTGCTGACAGCCGCCTTTTAAGTTCGGATTCTTTTTGGTAGATCTTTATCCTGCAAAGTAATGAGCTCCTCAGCTTCCGCCAAAACCTATGGGTATAGAGGGCACCTAGAGCCCTGCAGGATCAGCTCTTCAACGAATGCCTGAGGAATACAGAATTTGTCACACAAATGAGGCGACGGAGAGGAGGTGGCAGCAGCTGAGTTATGAAGCTTTTTACTCACAAGCAGGGTTTGTTTGCTATCTCGTGCACCCTCATTAAGCGTTCTTTGAGCTCCATGCTGAAGCAGAAGTAATAATGTCATTTGTTTGTAGTTCAGGCTTTTCTGGAGGGTGCTTTTGAAGAGGTGTGGTGGAGCAGTTTGGGCTTGGCAGGGTGGCACCCAGCGTGCTGGCGTTCTCCTCCTTTCTTGAAAGGAGTATCTGGTACCCATTGAGTGCCATCAGTTGTTTCATAGGTGCTATTCAGTGGCTCTTTGGTGTGAGATCATCTTAGTGCTTAATTTCACTGCTCTCCAGGCAGAGGGTACAGCCCGTATGTCACACACAGAAGAGCTGAACGTTGCTTGTCGTCCAACACCGTGCCTGACCTTGCGGCTCAGTATTAATTTGAAGTAGTGGAATTAAAATTTTCCATTCTTTTGCGTTGTCATGCCTCACATTGATAAGCACAAAGAAATGTAAATAAAAAAGACCTATTTCACAACCCTAGCTACAACCTTTTTGTTTTATGACAAAAGACAGTTAATTAGCATACTAGAAGTAAGCAGCCTTCCCAAACTCGTGCTAATTATGTATTCTGTTGACCGTGACTCCAGTCATAAGGTAATTGGCTTGCAGCAACATGACATTTCAAATCATCTCTTGAAATTACATCAAAAAGCCAGCCTGTTTTGTTTTGATAGGGGAACAATCAATTTGATAAGTGGTAACACAGCTCATTGTTTCACATTAATTAGACTAATTGCAGCATGTTAGCCTCTGAAATAGACAGAACTTGGAGAAGACAAAGGCTGTGGCCTTTAGCATGCAGTGCATGTGGTGGTTCCACTTGCTTGCACATACTGTAGGCAGAAAACAGAGTTGTTAGGATTCAGCCTTGCGGGAGACTGGGTGTTAACAGTAGTTTGATGTGTTATGCTTAATCCATTGGCTTTCAATTATAAGATCCAGGTTCAGAAATATCCTAGAGAAAGGAGGGGTAAAAAACCAAAGCCCTTTCAGTATTAATGGTGCCAAAGTTCTTGGTGATCTTCTGGTTTTCCGTCTCCTGAAAGACGAAGCAGAGATAGTGCTGCAGGATGTCTTAGATGTTTGTAGGCTGTAAAGCCTTTCTCTAAGAAGGCTTCATTTCCACTCTTGCTTTTCCTGCCCGTTCCCATCAACGTTCATTTCTTAGTATACCTTAGCTGGGCTATTTTTATTTTCAGTTTTATATTCATGTAAGAATAACATATACAAAAAAATACTTAGCGGATGGATTACTGAAGACAGATAGTAAAGCTACATAACCCACCCACACATTTCTAATTTAGAGCATCTTTGCCTGCTGTTGAGATTACCAATTGTACTTAGCTCTGTGGTGATTTTTATGATCAAGCTATGTCATCTGTAGATTGACATGACCAAGTGGATTTTGCTTGTGACCTAATTGAAATGTAAACCAAAGTTTTAAGAGATGAAAAGTTTAAGGGGTTATCTCAGTCCACAGGCTAGACTAACTTCATTGCTGTTCACAGCTTGATACACTTTCTTGCACGTCAAACCCAGCATCATGCCACTGGATATGTAAAGGGTGTGTTCTTCGACAAATACGTTGCTGGTATGTTTGATAAATGGGGTCATAGTTAGCAACTTCTCCAAGACTGAAAAGCATTACAGACTAGATTCCAAAACGTGAATATTGATTAAATCATATGCATGAGACCAACTCTGACTTCTCTTCTACAGCTCTCTCTTCCACCAGGGTTCAAACGGAAGTACCACCAGAGTATTTTAACTCTTTTAATTACGTCTATTCAACGAAAAGTATCCTCAGTTTAAAAAAATGAAAGAGAGACTGGGAGGGAAATTGTTAATAATCATGGAATTGCTTACACGAAAGCTGTAATTCTTCAGCTGCTCTCCATGGAAAATGAGATTTTCTTTCTTTTTTTTTTTTTTCAAGAGAGGCAAGGAGATTTAAATATCCACATTTCTGCTGGGCATAGACTTCACTTATACATTTTTTGTTTCTTTTACTCCCCCAATCATTGACTGGTTAGGCAGTAAAACCTTTGGGGCAGAGATTTTGTTAAATTCGCCTGTAGTCTATGTTTAGAGAAGTTTAATTTCGTTTAAATCAAAGAATTTGTTCCAACAGATTAAGATTATCATTGCTCATGGAAGCTGTATTTTTATTAGTTTTGCTTATGCTTTATGTTGGCCCCTTAGCAAATGGTCATAAACTCTGTTTTAAATCCAGCTACCAGTGACTTCATACTGCTGATTTATTTCTATCATTTACTGGCAAGAATACATTTTTAAAAATGTATTCCAAGCAATTCATTCCTCTCCATCTCCTCTTTTCTGTGCCTCCCTTTGCTTTCTTCCTCCTTCAACATTTAAATTGCCTTTCATTGAGCTTAAAATTATGCCCGGATTAGCGATGTAACTACCCTAATGTGCTGCTCTTACTAAGAAGTCCTGGGTTTATAGAGGAGGTGAATTGGAAAGAAGCAGAAGATTGAAGCCTTTTAGCATTCACCTTAAGTGCTGGTTCCACTTGCCTGAGCACAAGCTGGAAGTGGCGTTGTTAGGATGCAAGCCTGTACCCTCGCTGTCACTGCTGGTCCTCCTGTAGTCAGGTTCCTGCTTGGAGCAGAGCAAATCTTTGCTCAGTTAAGCGAGCGTCAGTCACAGGCAAGCTTGGCTGCCAGCCCAGGGTTGTTAGACTTTTCCGTGCTCTACCTGAATGAGATATTGAAGAGACATGGCTACCTAAACAGAGGCGAGAAGCACGAGATAGAAAAAAAAAAAAAATTAAATTGTCACGGGGATGACAGAATAATTTTGAGACTATAGCTTGCACTTCCAGTGCTCACTTGGGAGGCTTGCAATAAGGAGCTTGCGTTGCTTGCTTGGTGACTGAGCCTGTGCAATCTTGTTTAAATACCTTTGCTTTCTTGAAATCTAAGACTAGAAAGTAATGCTGACTTACAAGTAAGAAACAGGGGCACGGGCAAATCATAGCTTAGCAAGCTGAAACACACTGATACTATCCTGCAAGGTGCTGAGCTCTTTCAAAGGTGCTGAATTACTGCTTTCGGCTTACATCAATAGTGGGGACTCAGCTACTTGTAGGATTGTGCTTCTAAGTTGCTTGGTTATTATCCAGTCAAACAAAATCGACAGGATGATCTTCAAGTGGAAAAGGAATAGTGAGAAATAAAGTTGCAAGGTTTTGGGTTGCATGAAGATGCTGGCAGTGGGAATTCTGCACAGAGAGTAGAGGAGAATCAGGGACAGGGTAAAAAGAAATAAAATAGGAATAGTTTTTAAATAGGAATTGCTGGCAGAGCTATTAATCACACAAGCCTTTGAGCTCTACGGGTTGCATGAGTGGGGCTAATACGAAAGACGGGAGATACTTTGCTGATATCTTGAAATACACTATTAAAAGCAACAATCAAAATTAAAGGGAGATAACGTCTGAACAGATTAATGACGTGTAATAATAATTTAAAAATCCCCAAACCTACAGACAAAACCCAAATACCTTCAAAAATCTGAATTCCCATGTGTGACTGTTGTTTTGCATGGGATAGCCTTTTAATAATCAATTTTGCAAGCTGCTAGTCTTGCATTACAGTCTCAGCTCTGAGCTCTCACTGATCTCCCACTAGTACAAATAAATCAACATTTCTGCTGTTCTTCTGGCTTTATGCTGCAACTATGACCAGCACGTGGACTCTGCTACAGTCTGTGGGGTTTTTTAGCAGGAAATTTCACAGTGTCTCTGAAATGGGTTGGAAAAGGAAGAGAAAAATACTTTTTTTCATTGCTGTCTAAGGTAGGACACCGCCTGCTCTTTGCAGACTGCTAAGCTAAACAGGATCTTGATGCAGATAAAGGCTTTTTGTCTGAAAAGAGGAATCAAGCATCTGTGAATATATGAGAAAGACTTCAGACGTAACTTTCATTGTCATATTTCTTTTCAAAATCTATATCATCATCTTTGAAATGATGTCATCATTGCAGTTGATTCAGGACAAACTGAACACAGGCTCAGGAATTTGCAAAGGGGAATAATCTTTTCCTTACATAGGATACTTTTTTTAAAAAAAAGTCCTTTTCTTGCTGTTTCTATGACCTTCCACCCCTAATGCACAATCATACATGTTTAATGAAAGAAAACAAACCTAAATTTTGCACTGACCTGCACTTGCAAAACAACCAGGTTTTTCAGTGAAGCCTTCATAAGCTATAAATCAGTGCAAAATTTAGCTCATATTGCATTCTCATTGAAAATGGGTTATATGATAATTTATGTTGAGCTGATCATAACTAAGCACCTTATAGTAGTGTCCTTCAAAAAATTTTAATCAAGATTGTCTTTCTCCACCTCTCTTGGTGCAATTTCAAGAGGTTTATTTGCATGTCAATCTGCACGTGTTACTGAAGTTATTCCGCTGAAGCAAGTCCAGCATCTCAGCTGCGTACATGTTTTACAGCCGCATAATGTCAGGTGACTCTTTATTTCTGACTTGTGCTAGTGGCAGAGTCAGGCCCTTAATTCTCTTAAGCCCTGAAAACAGGAGTATTTCCAAGTGTCTGTCAGATCTGTTTTCCAAGTCTTTTCGTGTTTCACAGTGACTGCGCAATGAACAACGTAGGGGAAGAAGCTGTTGATCCTATGAAAATCACTGAGATGGTCCAACTTCAAAATCTATGTCAAAAAGTGTTTCTAAGTATGTTTGACATCTACTTTCAGACACGTGTTTTCTCTTGAGGTTTTCCCCCTGTTTGTACACTGAGTAGCAAAGGGGTTCCAGAGAGATGTCTTGGGCAGCAAATACCAGGAGAGTCGTCCCCAGGGCAAACTTGCCAAAAGCTGTTTACATCAAGGACTGTCTTATTTCACAGTACTTATGCAATCGCTAATATGATGGGGTTCTGCAGTGAGGACAGCGTTGCTCTGTAATTGGTGATAATAAACACTTTCCCACCTAAGTACGTATAATCACGACGAACAGGGTGGGGAGAGGTGTGCTGGTAAGAGTGGGTGTGTTGATTTCTGATGCAGACTTCTTTCTCTTTTTTCTTTTTCATAATTAAAGGCTTATGAAGTTACACATGGGTGGACTCCTGGTAGAATCCTAGAAAGGATAAGCAAGTTTTAAACAGATTTGAATGGATATTGAAGACAAATATTATGAGCTGTGACCAGAGAAGTTTGACTCCAGAAGCCCAGAAGAGCATATTTTTAGTTAAACTAAAGCTTTAAGCTCACTACATGTCAATTTTGACAGCCAAGGTGTAAGTAGTATTCATGCCATCGTGAAGCTTTGGATTTGAAGGTGGGAGACTCAGGATTTGTTGAGAAATTACTGAAGTGGAGGAGTAGGAAAACCAAGGTACAGAAAACATACTCAGACAAGGGTAGCTGTAGCTGCAGAGCTGCAGCAGATGTAGTGAGCTAGGGGAAGCTGGGACAACTGATGTGGGACACTGTGAAGGTAGAGATGTTGGTTCTTTGGCAGACGCTTTGTAACTTGCTCTATATGAAAATGTCAGGAGATGCCCAGCCCCTAGATCCGGCTTAAATCAGCAGTCACTAGCAGATTTCAGGTTTCATAAGTCTCGTAAAATTAATGGAGATATTGCCACAAACCACTCTTTCTTCTCTGCCACCCTTTGCTACGTGTTGTCTCTTTTTTTTTTTTTTTTTTTTTTTCCTTTTTTCTCCTGACAATAAACATTAAAGATTGAGGTTGAGCTATTTCCAAATTATCTTTTCCTTCCCACCAGTTGTTTCTGGCTATACTCTAAAGAGGGAGAGAAGATGCCAGGTTTTCATTGGTCACTTAATTGCGTATGTCCATTGGTTTTTAAGACTTCCAAATTCATATTTTTGTGTGCTTAGGGGCTTTTGTGACAAGGTGCTAATGGGTTCCTGGCTGGGCAAGCACCTGTGTCAGAAAGTGTTTCATTGTGTCCCTTATTTTTCCAGCTCTGACTGCTTCTATTAGCTTGCATATATACCTTTATTGCAACCCCGATGCGCTTTTGTTTGTGGCTTTTTTTTGTGGATCTATAATCTGCAGGTACAAAGGAAGCTATTATTCATGTGTGCAACAGAAGCTATTACTCTTAATACTGAAAGAAAATGGGGGTTTCAAACAAGAGCTCCACTTGTGCCTGAGAGAAAAGAAATCTAGGAGCTATAGAAACAACTTGGATCACTGGCCTGTCCAGGGATTTTCACCATATGATCTGAGAAGTTCTGCAAGGTGGGCTGTGGGTAGCTAGGAGGTGTCATGCTGCTGGAAAATCTCATTTCCAGCTGTTAGGCTGCATGAAACAGTAGATAACAGTACCCTACATGGTTTCCTAATAAAGTGCTTCCAAATGAACTCTTGTTGTAGCTGCTCCAGCTTTATGATTGTGAAAGTGAAGAGAAATGGTGTCTGCGGCTTTAAAAGAGAAGCAAAGCATCCACAAGGTGATCTTTGTATTAGACTGTAATCTACGTGACGAAGAAGACCTTAAGTCCCCTCAGGATATTGTGTCTAAACCTGTGTGCTAGTTGCAGCAATGAATATCTTCTTCTTCTGAAAAAGACTAGCTTTTCTTGCTTATTTTCCTGGTATTCCCTCTAATACAAGTTATTTATTGATGACCTGATGCATTTTGGGAAATAAGGTTAGTTTCTCATCTTACGTCTATGCCATAATTTAGCCTTTTATTCTGGTCCAAATGTGGACAAAATCTGTTGCAGATTTTGGCTATTTTAGCACTACCAGTAATTAAATCTGGTCCACACTGTTATACAGTGTGCTGTCCCTCGTTTTAAGGAGCAGTTCCTATAACATAGCTGTCATCAGCTCTTTTAATGGAAAATTATTAGACTTTTTTTATGCTTCCTAATTTGCTCTTGCACATTAGTTTGCCCTCTGCACTTCTCTAAAGTTAAAGATCTAGCTGATGAACTGCTGGGGGGGCGGGGAAACCAAGGTATGGCAGATTTGGGGTTCACTAAAAATCAAATAGATTTAGAAATGTTACACAGTTGTGTGTTAATAGACCTTCCAAAACTGAAAACCTGTATGAATAGAACAAAGGCCTTAACTTTCAAATCTATGGGACAAGGTATGAACAATAAAGGGTCTCTTCAGACCCATAGAGTGTATCCTGGCATAAGTCTTAAAAGTAGTTTTTGTATATTAGTTTATACAGTCATGTTGTCAGAGAGAGGTGGCCAAGAATAGAGGAACAGGATATATAAATGAGATTTTTATGACCCAAATGTGCATATAAAATGTAGGACAGACTGGATTCAAAGGCAGTTCCCTATTGTGGAACCTGCCTTTAACATGGGACATGCAGTGTTTTCCATTGTGCTCCAAAGACAAAGACTATATCGTGCCTTCAAAAAATTATTGTCTAAGACTATATAAATTTAAATATAGCTATTATTTTCACTGCCTTTTCCAGACAGATTAGCAGAAACTATACTGTATCTGTTTATCCTTTCCAATTGATAGATGGTTTTCATTATTTTGTTTTAACTGATCTATAACCATTTTTCCTAAAATAAAAAAATGTCCTGATACCTTAAAAAACAAATGTGTCTATGACCACTGCTGGTCTGGTGATGATGTAGAGAAGCTTTTATTTCCTCTGTACAAGGAAGAAGAGAGATTACTTTTCTTGGAATTTTCTGTCTCTGTGGTTTTTTTTTGCAAATGTGATTTCATTGGAGATTGGTTTTATAATTCAGCAGTGTATTGTAACGTTTGTCCGCTTAGAAGCCTTCCATCTACCCCCGGCTAATAACAATGACAATGAATTGGGAACTGATTTAACACATGGGCTTGACTGCAAGCTGTGCTCTCCCGTGCCACTGGGAGAGCAGCTGCCAAGGAGTCTTTTGAGACTCTTTGGACTGACTTGTCCTCCATCCCAGCTCTGCTGTACTTTGGAGCACCTTCAGGGCTACTCTGTATTTGTAGCTGGATATCCGTACATGATACCCACAAAACCATTAAATTACAGGAAAAATCTGTTTCGGTGGCCACTGCCCAAACCCCAGCACTGTTCTGAGGAAGCAAGACAGCAGCTCTAAATCAGATGGATATTTGGGGTTTGAATCTTGCACCTTGAGTCCTCATTAATCCATTGTCCCCACAAACAAATTCACCTTCCAGATATGCTGCTGTGAGAATTTGAGTAATTCACTGTCATCAATTAAGTTATTCTAGAATTACTCCAGTGTAGCTGAGAACAAAATTAAGCCTCTAGCCTGTTCTGGGAAATTAGACAGATATGTTTTTTTCTAAGTGGTTTCTAATACATTTCATTAGGAAATTGTTTGATGAATGTCATTTAGGCATTGGGGATTGGTATAGTGTCTGGGGTTTGTACAGCGTGACAATCTGTAGCTGGCCAAAAGGAAAAGAAAGGCTGATATCTTCACAGAACACTTCAATATTTTTAATCTTCCTTTCTCGCCCCCCTCCCCGCCCCGCATTGAATACTTCAAATATGTCATGAAGACATGGAATAGGAGATTCATTCCTAAGGATCTGGGAGTGCTCCAACTTATTTTCCTAAAAGAGCTTGGTTATCTTAAAACTTAGTCCTCTCATGGTGTTAGTTCATATGTATGTTAGTTGTTGTAATTTTCACAAGTCAGCAGCCTGCAAGTGAGAGGCAGAGATTCAATTACACTTTTCTTAAACGGCATAAAAAAGAATCACCTAAATGTTGTTCTGCCATGACTTCACAGTTTCTAAGGTACCAGAAAAACTTTATGCTAAAGCTGATGCAATATTCTTGGCCACCAAACAATTTATCTGAGTTCACTGGAAACCTGAAGGGAGGTGAATCTGCCAAGGTCGGTGGCATGATTATATAACTTTTGCATTGTGAATAAACAGATGTTCATTTTCGTAAGTGTTCACACCTATAGTACTGGACATTAGGTGAAGTATCCCTGCCTACTGATGTATCTAAAACAGGTTTGTTGCTGCTGAAGACACAGAAAGCTTTTAAATCCTGTTGGATGCTGACATAAATGCTGAATATAATTCACTGTTGTTGACCTTCAATCCCATTTCACTCATGTTTGGAACAGAGGACTAGACCTGGCTCTTGGTTAAAATTACAGGCACTATTTGTTTGTTTGTTTTGATTAGTGGGGTACTTTGGATTTTTGCACAAACAAGTGAAATCTGGCCCACTGGACCTCTGTTGATTCCCCAAACTAGGACTTTATTAAACAGCATCATTAAAAATTACCTGCCATATATACAGGAAACAAAACAGCTACTCATCCAAGAAGTGGTCCTTGAATTGTGCTTTGGGCCATTTTTTCAGATAGTATTACTGTATATTAACTTAATCTTATTTTCCTACATCAAATTGATGTGTCAGATTTTCTCATTTCTACAGTTATTCTGCATCACACTGATACAGAAAAAACCTACACCTATTTTGGCTGGTTAGGTGCCAACCAAAGTTGGCGGTTCGTCTTACACCATCAGAACAACGCTAAGCTGTTTAAGCGTACCTGTAACTTTGGCGTAATGAAGTCTTACAGCTTTTAATCACGGGCTCTTTCCTTATCTTTGATACTTCTGTTATTTCTTTTAACCTTCCTCATGTAACTTGACTCCTCTCTTCTGCCGTTCTGTTCTCAGGTCTTGGACTAATTTCTCTCTTCTTACATGCGTGCCAGATAACTAGCTCTTTTTCCTTCATAAGCATATACCTTACATTAGGCATGTTCATACCCATCTGCCAGAGAAATGAGAAGAGGGCTGGAAGAGGATCAGGTTAGGCAAAAAAAAGTTTGAAAGAGCATGTCAGTCAGTTTGTCTGTCCAGTCTTTGTCTTCTAGCCTAAACTGTATTGATTGTAATGTTGAACACAACTTGTTAAGCAGCACGAAGCGTTGTTTCAGCTGCATGCAGAAATGCACCTGCCGGGCCTCTTTGGTCGCTGTGTTACGATGACAGGGGCAGAGTCACAGTAAGAGAATTAACAAGAGATAAATGTGTGGAGGATCGTTTTCTGAGTATGAGATATTTTTATTTCTTTCTCTCAAGATGCAAATGTTAGCCTGACAGCGGTCAAAGGAAAATGCCAAGAAAAGAAATGGAGAAGTTGAGAGTATTTATTGTGCTGGTACGTCAATCTCTTACACACCCTGTGTAAAGCCAAGAGAGTTCAAGCCTATTAACTGAAGACTTTAAATTGTATTAATAAATGCCAGTGTAATCCAGTATACTTAGAGTCTAACCACACCTGTACGAATATCTTCAGTTGTTTAATCCATTTCTTACACTAAAAACCCCACTCTTTGCATTTTTATTGAAACGCTTTGCCTTACTCTGCCTTTAGTGTTCAGTCTCTGTGGTTTTGTGTAATTACTAATAGCACCTGGACAGTTGTGTGCAAGACCTTCTACTTAACGTTCACAGTGAGGTTTACCAAACAAAGTGGACATGCTGTGCTTAATAAAAAGCTTTTCTTAAATCTTAATGAGGCTTAACAACAGATATAAATTGGGGAATCACCTTTTCCTTTGCCTTCCTTTAAAAAAGTAGGAAAAGCAAAACCACTGTCCAGCTAGAACCTTTTTAGAAGTATGTCAGGGAGCTGCAGAAGGAAAAAATTAAGTGAGAAGAAAATTAATAGTATGTGATAGTCATAATGCTTGCATCAAGGAATCTAGATCCTTTTAGAAATATGTAATTGGTGAAATCCCAGTGAAACATGGAAAGATTGTTACCTTTGCTTTTATGGAGAGACCACTGGAGAGGCAGGCAGATAAAGGGACTTTGAACGGGACCCTGGAGTCACTCACTTGTAAAATCAAGAACAAAGAGGGAAAAATCCTCATATTCATCTTCTGTTCTGACCCATTTATTGTGTTGTTGTAAACAGATAGAGTGAAATAACTCTGAATGTGATATTTAAACCAATTTTGCTAGGGAGGAATGAGCCCAATGTAAAGCCAGCCATAGCTAAGTGAATTATTTCCTTTTTTTGATTATGACAGTTATCTTGAAATAGCCCTTTGATGAAATCCTTTCCTCTTTCAAGTCCTTGGAAAAAACTCCTACGACGAGATTCATTTCACCTAACTTTAGATATCTCTAGTGTAAACTTCTATATCTGA
This sequence comes from Phalacrocorax carbo, assembly GCF_963921805.1. Lineage (NCBI taxonomy): Eukaryota > Metazoa > Chordata > Aves > Suliformes > Phalacrocoracidae > Phalacrocorax > Phalacrocorax carbo. The sequence continues at coordinate 27,031,518 of NC_087515.1, read as the reverse complement.
GCTCCCCATCCTCGACACTCTTTATAGCTCGTGGAGAGAAATGGGGCCTTCTAGGGTACGATTCATCTTCCTTGTTTCAGATAGCTACTTTAGAAGAGAGAAATTCAACACTATAAGTACCTGCCTCTCTCTCTCTCAGCTTTAAAGAAATGACTGCGTTCGGTGGCATCATGCTCATCTAGTCAGAAGGAACCCACCTGTTGTGACTTCAGAGGGGATTTGGACGCCCACATTTTCCACTTGGGAAGACATCACTATCTGTGGGAAACGCTGAGGTTCTTGCAGATTGGCAGTACATTTTGGTTATGCTCTCAGCTGCTTTCACACCTCTACCTGTAGTCTCAGAGTTCTGTTGCGTGAAAATACATTTAACTGTAGAAAATCTGCTGGAGTTATATGCAAGGTGTTTAAGCTTACTCTTAAAGGTACTGCTCTTCTGTACCTACAATGTCTTCATTCCTCTTCCTAAAACTGTAGGTAAATGCTGTGCATCTGTGGACTCAGTCATTCACCTCAAACATTCTGGGAAAACTTTAAGAATCCATTCAGAGGAATGCTAAAAGAAAATAAGTTACTCTGATATCTTTTTCTCTTCTTGCACCAGTATTCTTTCCATTCCTAGCTTAAGACAGAGGTGAACCAAGGGAGAAATAGGCATGGGCCATAATGCAGAATGGAAACTTTAGGAAATCATGTGCAATTCCTACATGGAGATCAAGAATAACATTGAAAGCACGCTAAGCAGGAGTCAGTGTCTTCTGTTGAGCTTTATCACAGTGTCTTGTGAAACAAATTTGGCCGCTTAAAGGTGGGAAATAGCAGTTTGGCTTTTTTTTGTTGTGGAAAAAGTGACATACTGGCATAATACTGCAGATGCTGTTTAGGTGCTTTCACTTTTTATGTTGTGATTAGCCCTTTTTTAGGATATGTTCCTTAGTAAAAGTTGTCTATGCGGGGATAGAATAAAATCAAGGTAAAAATCTCCTGTGTTTAAAATGGTCTGGTATGTTGTGACTTGCTGTTACATATGGTGAGGGGATCGGTGGCATAATTCTTTAATTCACTGGACTTTCTTCACTGGGGAGTGGGTATATTCCAGAGCCCGTTGTTTCCTTGCAGGCCAGGTGACTGCGTGGAGGAGGTGTTGGTCTCCCTGCCATGGTGGTCGCCTGGGCACTGAAGAGCTGCGATTAATACTAAAAACAACTGCTTTGGTCAACGGGACATCTCCTTGGCTTGGTGTACGTAAGTTAGGGTAGTGTGACTGATTTCAGGTCTTACGTGATCGCTGACAGTGTAGCCTGCCATGTTTTGAACTAGTTTACTCTTCTGGATGTTAAGATGTCAATATGGTTGACTTAAAAGAGCAGTTTCTTTGTAGCTGGAGTGCGTGCATGGAAGCAAGGAAACCTGTCGTGTCCCTGGAAGGATTTGATGTGTGGGTGGGAAAGAAAAAAATGGAGCCATAAGAGGGTCATAACAAGACAGTGGCTGTAGGAGAAAAGCAGGAGAGAAGTTAGGCTGGCAAATGATGAAGGAAAAAAGTATTTAATTTGTCTATAACTCCTTGGAACCTCGGGGATGGAGGGTTGTTCTGCCCATTTACATACATATAATTCCAGAATAATTTAATTGCTCTGTCTTCGTGTTATACTGATGTGCGAATAGAGCCAATCAGCTGGGGCTGATGTTGTTTTCTCCCATGAAAAAGGAATACTTAGATCACTTTTCATCATGTTGTCACTGATCATATTGTTTTGGTGGGTTCCAAAAGAAACTTCACCAAATCTGTCTTGTTTTAGTGGCACAATAATATGTCCTAAAAGAAGAGTCTTCTATATAGAGGAGGGAAAAAAAAAAGACGTCGTGAAAATGACAGGTTCATGTGTTCTTGTATGTTTTCAAGGAAGTAATTTAATAAACTAGCTTTATTTTTTCCAGCTGTACATAATTAATTGTCTTTTGGGGGATACTTAACTGTAAAATATTTTAGCAATATTAGAAACTAAAAATGTGCTTCCCTGTTCTATCTGAAGCACTTTAGGATTTTCTCAAGATGAATTGTGTTACAGCAGCTTAAAACACTATGTTATCAGAACCCTGTGTGACACCGTTGTGTCCCTTCAGGTCTGCCAGCCTTCCCCCATTCTTTCTCACAGTAAAAATGTCTATTTGTGTTTTTGCTTCAGTGCTGTTACTTAGCAATTTATTTCCTGTAATTAACACATCTGTATGTACCTGATTCAAAGGCAAGTGAAGATGAAGTAATGTTTTCCCTTCAGATCAGTGGATTTCAGATGTGACCCTCAACAGATGATTATCAGATGCTGAAATTCACATCTGAATAAAGGGGGCTGTGTGTAAGTATGCACGTAGAAATGCTTTCTTCAGCCTAAGGGATACCAGTCAATATAGAAAGTGAGGTGAAAACTGAATTTTTTGCAGAAGGGAGATTTCATTTTAACCAAGTTTTTTTTTTCTCCTTTGTTTTTCTCCTCTCTGTTTCAAAAAATGTTAAATACGTTGAGTCAGGGAGACATTCCTGCGCTGCATTAGAATAGCCATCAACGTCAGCCGAGACCATTTGGATCATGTCACTTGTCCTAAAGTGTGTAGCTGTTTTTAAAGAAAGAACATGTCATGTTCTGTACAGGGATCTTTAATGCATGAAACTTGTTTGAAGCAATAATAAATCAAGTCCTTGCTGCTAAAACCAGTGTCTGATTTTCCTTCATGACAATCTCTATCTTTCCATGTGTAAAAACTGAGACAATAGCAAGAACAATCCTGCACCCAGAAGTATTGCAAATAATTTTGATCACAAATAACTAACTACATAAATCTAGCAAAATAAAAAAAACGATATATAAATGCTCTGTGCATTTGCCACAATGTTTAATAATGTAGCCTTTTTCTACAACCATCATTATAGGAGGTTGCAAGCTGTGTAGAGATATTTTCATTATTCATGCTCTATTGAGTAGGCAGTTCTGCAGACATTTTTCTCACCTCTCCTAAAAAAGTGGAATAATTAAGACCAAGTAGAGTGTTTGAGGCTTACTTGCCTATCATTTTCCACTCTTTTACGCAAGTAATATTTCTATTAGATTCAAGCCAGTTACTGTTGATGTAAAGAAAAATCAGGCTTTTGCATTTTTACTCTTTATTAATTACTCCTTTTGACTGTGCATGGCCATAACTAATACAAGTAAAGGAAATATAAATGCAAATCCATTTAAATTAATCTGGAGTAGTTTAGAATTGCAGGCTGTTTTAGCAGCATGACTTAATTTCAAAAGGCTTGTGAGAAGATGACAGAAATCTCAGTCCTGGCAAATGTTATTACTGTCTACAATGTATAGTAGTGTAATCGTAATTACGAATGGATGATCCTGAGATCCCCATTTGGGCTTCAACAAGGGTCGAACCTTAATCGGACAAAGGGTTCAAAGGTCTGATTCTTTGCCACCTTGTAAAACGCCTTGCTCTTTCCTTCACTACAGATTCACTGGCTTTGGATTTGGGCAATAAATTATGAGTATGAAAATGTATTTTCATATGAAATAAGCAGGAAAATGTGGGGATTTTCCCCTTTATGTACGGAAAGCAGAAAAAGCCCTCCAAACAAATTGGAGAAGGGTATCAAAGTGGCACCTGTAATAGGGGTGGACCATGACCTGAAGCGGAGTCTGTCCAGGGCACCTCCTGAACTGGGCGAGCTGTCCCAGGGGTGCTCAGGGAGCGCTGGGTCAGTGCCTACTCACTCCTCCACTGAGAATATTAACAAAGGTGCCAAGCAGTGCCAGCTGAAATCATGTTTGCTTCGTAAATATCTGTGGGCTCCAGTTCACTAGGGACTGCAGAGAGACCAGAAGTGCATTTTGCACAGGCTAGGATTTGAACAGCAGATTGTAATGACTTTGAGTTACATCAAGAGCAAACTTGATTTCCGCCGGTGACCTTGAGCTGAAAAACATTAGCTCGTTATCAGTGCCCCAAACCACGAAGTCGCTTTGTATGGTTTTGAATGTTTTTGCTTATGTAGATTGGTTTATTTATTTTTTTAATCTGGTGCAGTGTAGTAGAGGTAACCATCAGTTTGTTATAAAACCGAGTGCACAGTTGACCTTTCTCCTTCCAGTCTGAGTGCAGTGGAAATGTGAGGTAGCCATCACTTGTTTGTTGTTCCACTCACTGGGCTGCTCGAGAACTTCTAGTTTCCAACAGCTCAGCTCTGAGGAACAAACTTGAGCGCGGAGGCACATGTGAAGTGTTGTGATTTGTTGCCATGATGACAGTGTCAACTTAACTACAGCTGACAAACAGTTTTTAAATAGAACATTTCAATTCATTATAGTATTCTCCATCTGTTTTTTTTCACTGTCTGCATACATGTAAAACATCTAAGAAATGCTACCACAATAGTTTAGTTTACTTATCGAGCCACTAACATTAATTAGTTCTTGAGAGTGGTAGTTTAGGGGAGCAAGGAAAATAATGAAATTCCCCCCTCAGCAAAGGAAAGTGTTTTATTTGTTCAAGAAAAGATGCCCAATAGACCTGCTTCCACATTTAGAGAGAGTTTTTCTTTTTTTTTTTTTTTTTTCTTTTTGAGCATAACTCCTGTATTGTTGGGGGGGCAGTGTACTACTTTGTTACCTCTTGCTTTTTGTCACATTTTGCTTCCTCCCGAAAAGCATCTGCCACTGCTATTTCCAGTGTGGAACTGGTAACAGAAGGGGAGCATCATTTCGTGATTAAATTGGGCTGCTGGGGTCAAATTTAGAGGGTTTTATTCATGGCTTTGCCACTGGCCCACTCTATGACCTTGAGCAAGTTGCGCATTGCTGTATCTCAGTTTACCTATAGGTAAACTAATATTGACTTCCCTTGAGGGGATATCATGAGGCTTAATTAAGCGTCTGCAAAGATCTGTGAGATAGACGACTGAAAGCTGCCATAGACATACAAATGATGATGATAATGATGATTTGTGCCCAATTGTACCACTTCCCACAGAACTGCCACCGTAGCTGCTGCGCGGATTAGTTGTCAGGTGAACTATGAATCTATCAATTCATCCATCATTCTCCCCCTTGTAGATTGAGCCCAGCTGGCTAGCTTTGCTTATTAGTAGCTTTTAATAAATCAAATCATATCTGCTGCTTTAATTGTATCTTAAAGGGTAGTGTGGCTCTTTGCTTTTAAATTAAAAACAGTGTGACAGTGTAGACATTAGAAGCTGTGCTGCTGCTCCTGTATTCCGCTGCTCTCAAATAGTTGACATAAAACTGGGGTAAAAATATATATGTTCAAGGAACCTCATAGTTTTAAAACATGTAACTACTGGCAGAGGACTTTCTCTGGGTGCCCCTTCTGTAAAGTTTGGGCATGCTTGTTCGTAAATCCTCTCGGAGCACTGTCCCAGTAACCACATTTTTAATGTTATAATCTACTCCTCCATAGGAATCCAAGGTGAAAGTAGTTGAGGATTGCTGTTGGTTGACAGAAACAGCTGTATCTATATGGAAAAAAAAAAAACAACCAAAATGATGTAAAACCAGATTAATGAATTATTCAATATATACTTCATTGTGAATTTTATTTTTAAGTAACACTGGCCAAAAAAGCAATGGGAATAACAAACTGACATGTTTTATTTCTAATCTATGGCCAAACTGTATCTAACAAATCTCATTAAAATGGAGTATATCCACTAAAACATTGATAACATAATTTCCTTTAAATTTGGTTCTCAGTCATACGAAAAGCAAAGGGCCTACATGGAAGTGGATGTTCTTAGAGGAATCCTACTCATTGAAATCAATGTGAGTAGCTGGCTGCTTTTGCCCATTACTAATTTATAGTAAATCAAGGAATACTTTGTCTTTTAACATATCCTAAATGCCAAGTCATATACTAATTCCTCACCAAGTGCAGAAAAGGGTTAGGGTTAAAAACAGCAGGAGTTTCCCATTGATTTCAGGTAAGCTTGTGCCCAATGTCTTATTGTATTTTAGGTCATCAGCCTTGGAACTTTGTGGAATTTGCCTTTCCATCAGGTGCAACATTTGTTTGAAGGGTTCCTAGTAGGTAAAAGTGAAAAGGAACCATTTGACTCTTCAGTTGTCCAGACAAACTTCCCCATTTGTAACTTTACTGTTTCTAGCAGAATTGCGTAATGATGATAATTAATTCAAATGGCAAGCAAGAAAATCAACACAGCGTGTGCAGTCAATAATTCCTAACTCCTGAGAAGAGATCAAAGACGAAGGCAGCAGGGAGGAGGAGTAGCTTTATATAAATGTAAAGGAAAAACTCTTAGTAACTGAGATAGCGCTACGAGGAGATAACAGAACTCAAAAAGATTTATTAAAAAAGCAAACAAAGTAGTTAACTGGAGAATTCAACTACGGGAACATAAACTGAGCTCACTAAGCAGAGCAGTAAGCTGGAGCAATATATTTTTGGACATGCTGGTCTTGTATTTGACCCAAACACCCCCTTTCACACCATAAAAGGGTGTGAAAAGCACAGACGGATTTGAAATGTTTACCATGATACAGTGGCGATAGGAGGAAGGATCTTGTAGGGGGACGGGCTTGGAATACATGCCGAAGCTGGGCATCCCAGCAGGAAATTGCACAGATTGCTGGGGATCCTCCTATCCAGGCCCTGCCTTCGCAGCTCATAACTGCCCTGCGGTCCCTCAGGGCCAGGACAGGACACTGACAGGGTAAAACCCAAGCACACGCAGGGGTCTTTGCTGCCTGATGAATGCTGTGGAGGAAAGGCAGTATAACTGCTAGAGCCTCCAATATTCCTGTGGTGATGTCCGCAGCTGAGCGATGCAGGTTTCTTTAGAAGTAGCTTGGGCTAGTATTTTTCTCACCTACATTTTTTTAAAAAAAAGGTACAGCAGCAATGAAAAAGAGATGTTGCGAATAAGAATGGTATCTCGTGTGAAACAGTAGTGTGTACAAAGCATGCAGCCACACTCAGTTTATTTGGAGAAGACTGAGGGGGGATTTCATCAATACCTGTAAATATCTAAAGGGTGGGTGTCAGGATGATGGGACTAGGCTCTTTTTATTAGTGACCAATGACAGGACAAGGGGCAATGGGCACAAGCTGGAACACAGGAGGTTCCACCTCAATATGAGAAAAAACTTCTTTCCTGTGAGGGTGACAGAGCGGTGGAACCGGCTGCCCAGGGAGGCTGTGGAGTCTCCTTCCCTGGAGACGTTCAAACCCCACCTGGATGTGTTCCTGTGCCCCCTGCTCTAGGTGTCCAGGTGTGGTTGGACAAGATGATCTCCAGAGATCCCTTCCAACCCCTACCATTCTGTGGTTCTGTGAAATCAGTCAGAACTGGGTTTGAACATTTGTCAGGGAGGTTCAAGAAACTGGAAAGGTGAAATTTAGTGAGAAAATGCATAAGAATTTAAGATAGTATTGAGGTAGGTTGGCAAAGGAGACACCAGTTTGGCTAAAGACACTTCTGTAAGGTGCAGAAGAAGCACGCACTGAAGGCTGTTTGAGCTAATGAAGTACACAAGCACAGGAAAGCACAAGTATAGTTATGGCAAGGGCTAGACATTCAAAGAATTTAGGCAGAATTTCTTTACAGCAGAATAAACTACAAAGGTCAGGAATCGGAGCAAGAGAATAGTATAAGGAAAATATTTTTGTCTATGTATTCATGTTCGTACACTTCCCCCCCTAAACACTACTAGTCCTTTATAAAAAGTATATATAATAATGTGTCTAGGGATGCGTTGTTTTCCTATCACCAGCTTGTAAATTGGAGGGGAGTGTTTTGTGTTGAAGTACCTCGTCTTTCCACTTACAGAAAATTTTCCTTTTGCTCCCTCCCTGACCTCTTTATTTTTTATTTTCTAAACCTGAACAGTTGTTTGAAGTGACTTCATTCCAGGATCCCACAGTTGAATAAAAAAGAAGAAAATACAGAAAGATAATTTCTTAAAATCACTCTGGGCTCTCTTTAATGATAATCATTAGCCCGGTTCTGAACTCTATTGACAAAATGCTGGAGTAGTCTTGAAAGCCAGGCGAGTGCTCTTTTAAAGGAAGAACTGGTTAATTAGAAGATCTAATGCAAGTGACCTAATCCTGCAGCTCAGCGCTAACTTTCCTAACACACAATAACGTAAGGATTGGAAACGATACATATTGATTCATGTAAGTCAACAGTTGAAATCTTGATTGTAATGTTAATTTCTCCATAGCTCTTTAAAATCATAATTTTCTTTCCAGACCAATACTAGGTATTTTTTGCCTGCAATTTGATAACCAGCATGGAGCTCATGCATTAATATGTACAACGAGCCACAGACACACAGAGAAGATACTTAATGGTCAAAGAATGAGGCAACCGTGCTGTTACTTGTAAGTGGCACAGCTCTGAGTTACTAAGTCATCTTGTAGCAAGTGCAAATGTTTTCTAAAAACTAAAAATGAATTTACTTTTAAGTGCTTACACAACTATTGTTGAGGATTGAAATTTATTGCTAAGGGTATGTGAATGTTTTTACCATAAATCAGAGCATGTGAAATGTCATGGTATTTTTGTATTTAAATATGCCTCTTTTAAAGGCAAGACTATATTCTGTTCCCTCCACTCAGCTTCAAGTAGCAAAGGTGTGTTAAATGATTTTTCTGGCTGCAGGTGGATATTTTAGACATAACTCAACAGGATAGTATAAAATATCCCTCACTAGGCCTGTTAAGATTAACGTGTAATCTACCAGCATTGTCTGGTTTCCGTTTTCTCTAGATGGGATGCTGGTAAATTGTGATTCCTTACAATGCCTTGCTGTAGCATCTCATCTGAACTTCAGGAACAGTTGCACTTTTGTATGTTTACAAAGGTATGCTGCAAAGGAGGATCTTTGCATCCAACTTTAGAGGTCCAGTTAGGGTGTGCGAATAACCTTCTGGAGGACTTCCCCTCCATCCATTGACTATGTTTACATGTCTGGCTCCTGTATGGAGGGGCTCTGAATCACACCTAGCCTACATGTCTATGACATGGGGTCCAGAGGGCTTTCCTATCCATAATGTAACTGCTGCACATTCCTTTTCTAATTTCTGTGGGAGTTTTGTATGAGTAAGATGTACAAGCTTTGTCCCAAAAGATAATGTATTTCAGCTATAGTAGGGTGCACTGGTAGTGTATTCAGATATGGAAGTGCTAAGGTGGCAAAGGCTCCAAAGCATCGATATGTGAATGCTGAGAGGTCTGCAGATCTGGTAGCAGTAAGAATAATTCAAATTATTTTTATACCCAAAATGCTCTGTTTCAGAATAATCTATCCAGTGTTCTAGGCCCAGGAAAAGTCCTACAAAGTATTTATAAATAAAAATATGAGGTTCTCTCAATCTGACAGCCTCTCATTACTTTTATATTCAAATGTAATTGTGCTATGGAGTATTTACGTGCTCTCCTCAGAGCAACTTGTTTGTCTCTTGTGACAACTAAGAATGAAGATTTTTGGGGTCTTTTCATGAAAAATGTTGGGAATTAGGCTGTAGTCTAGACTAGTTCTTATTTCAGGCTGACTTAACAGTTTCATAGTGCAAAGGCCGAGCTATGGAGATAGTGACTGAGCAATGCAGAGAAATTAAGGCACGGGAAACTTTTTTGTTTAAATAAATCAGTGTCTTTGATGCTGTTAAAGACATTAAGAGTGCCTGTTCAAAGAGTTAATTTGTGGGGATTATACGTATCAAAGACAAGAGCTAGCTGAGAAAAGAAGCTTTGAAAAAAATCTCAAAATAAATGGCAAAATTTATTTGATTCAGGTTTTTAGTCATAAGGAATTACTGTTATATGAATACAGTGTAACTAACATTCAGCGTTGCTATTTGATGACTGCTTCATAGCTCAGACACTAGTGTAACATAGCCTGATGCTTGTCTGTGATATACACTGATGGTGTGACTTGGGTTAAGTCATTCCATCTACTTGATCCCTGGATTGTCGGCTATACTTTATTCTTGTCTTGTAACATATCAGTTGAGAGAATACCTTTTTGACTGAAACTGGAATAAGCTGGGGAACAAGCAGTGCACTGGTTTGTGATGAGAGATGGGACCAAATTCATATACATGAACGCTCCTCCACTAGGAGAGATTCAGACTGCTTTTATTTTTAAGAATTCCAGTGTATTGAGTTATAATAACGAAACCAACTGAAGTAAAAATCCAGCACGCTGATTTCAGTAGAGTGTAGTCTCTTGCACAATATGGCAGCATTTACCTCTAATCAGTTTTAAATTCAGCTCCTGTTTGTAGTAACTGCATTTCCAGATGATGGAGGCTTAGGCAGATGCTTACGTGAAGGGTTCGCTTGTATATAGATAATTCTTGCCTGTGTAATAAACTTTTCCCACCTAATTGGTATTTTCACAAGAGAAACTGGCATTAGCTCTCCTGTACCTTCTCACCTCTGTAAGGCTTTATTTCTTGACAAGAGATAAGCCATGTTGATAATGTAAGGATGCTGTTGCATGTCTGTTTTTTTGGTTTGTTTTTTGCTGTAAGAATGAGCTCTGGGAAAATTTGCAGATATAAAATTGTTTAGTCAAACTTAGGTGAGAGTCTGCAAGGAAATTCTGAAGGAATTAACTGACTGCATAACAATACATGAAATTCATTGATGATAAATGCAAAGTAATAACCACTGGGATGGAAAAATTTTACTAATTGTCTGCCTAAAAATTTTACCCTTTGTCTAACTGGATTATAAAATGACTATAACAACTCAGGATAGAAACCCAGCCATCCATACTTGACAGTTCCTTGAAGACATCTGCTCAGCACACAGCTTCAGTCAAAAGACAGGTTTAGGTACAGGTTGAGGAAGGGATAAAGAATAATATGGAAAAAACCAGTAGTGCCATTATGCAAGTGGTACTGGTTCATCAAATGGGTGGTACCATCTCACAATCATTATAGATTTACCAGGAGTTTGGAGTGTAGCAAGAAGAATGATCAGGTGCATGGGAAAGCTCTCAAATGAGGAGAGATTGAAAAGACTGGGATTGCAAACTTTGAGGGGGTGAATAAAAAAGAACATGATAAGACCCTGCCATTCATTATTTTGCATAGAGAAGGCACTTTGGGAACAGCTTTCCTCTTTATCTCATGATACAAGAACAAGGTGGCTGGTAAATAATTTTTCACTTGATATGCAATTAGGCGATGGACTACTTTGCTCTGGAAAGTTGCTAAGGAACTTAATGCATTTTAGGAAAAGGACTGGTGATTTATATGAATAAGAATATCCTGTTTTGTTGTTATCTATGAAAAAAAAAAAGACTACTAAAAGAGATCTGAAACGATATGCTTTAGGTTTGCACTCTAATTGCGAGGAGACGTTGCAAGGACGCTTTCCTGGGGGATGGGTTATCCCAGATCTGCCTAGTGCAGAGATTTTTTGCATTTTCTGCTGACGCATCAGGTTCTGCTTATAGTTCTAGATGCAACTAGATTTGAGCCCATGTGGCAATTTCTGTGTTCCTGGCTGTTTCATTGTCAGGCTATTTCAGCGGCTGTTGATGCCAGCTCAAATTTACAGCCATATTACATTGTGCAAGCTACTTGTGGCATGAACTGTCCTTTTGTTTGGAACTTCTTCAGCATTTACAAGACAGTGGGTCATGGTCTATGAGCACGGTTATAGGCACAGTGGTAATACAAACAACAAATAGTAATTGTCCATGTGAACGTTTAGAAAACATCCCAACTACAAAAATAAATTACTATTGGTAGTAGCAGTTATGCATCATATACAGGAATTGTTTATTATTGCAATCGTTACGCTTTCTTCTCTCTATGCAGGAAAGAGGTTACAGCAGGAGAGAAGATTAGTGAGTGAAACATTTCCCCTTGGAAACCAGTGTCCAACTCCACCTTGAGGTCTTTGCTAAAATGATGTTTGTTATTTTTGCCTAAACCCCAGCTGGCAGGACTTAGCATTGCAAAAGCATCACAAGACCCACTTTACAATCTCAGCTCAGTATTTGAGTTAGTCAAGGAAAATGAACTACCTTTGGCCTTCAGAGTCTCTCAGGGCTATATCCTTCCCATGATACATGTAGCAGTTAACTGTACTGCTACAGCATGCCCTGGAGAGGAGAATGTAGTCCTTACAATATTTGTCCCTTCACTAGGATCTGGTGATTGCTCGATTATAGAAAAGCAGCCTGTAGACTGTGTGTGCGCTCACAACGACATGGATGTACAAGTCTGTGTGTATATACAGACGTTTATATGTATGCTAATATATGGACAAACATGTAGATACATATGAAAATTTTTTGAAGCAGATGACCGCCTCCTGCTGTTGAAAATTCTTCATGGGAACCCAGTGCACCAGTGTGCAGTCCCAAAATAATGCACTGAAAATCTCAGTAATCCTATGAGGTTAATAAAGTTCACTGTTGCTTAAATTAAATCAGTGTAATTCACTGCATCTCTAGTGGAAATTAAATTTGTGTTTAAAACTAAAGAGCAAGCTAGCCACGTTCAGGAGCCTATTTGGGATGCAAAATACATTAGACCTATTGCAAGTTGGTTATTGCTTTTGGTGCCTTGAACTTCTCAGGTGAAAGTACTCAGAGATATAAGAAGTTACTTGTGGTATTAAACATACCATTTATTATCTGAACTCCTTTTTTTTTTTTTTTTTTTTAAATTATTTCCTCCCAACTCTTCCAAGAAAAAAGGAGGAGAAAAATCGGAGAACATTTTTTCAGTCTGTTCAATCCTTATGGCAAACTAATGGGATACTAACCATCAAGCCCCCTCCTTTGTCCAGATAGTTATCTGTATTGACAGCGTTTGCTGCGCTGCTTTGATTCTTACATATATACGCAAGAGAACCAAATGGGATTGTTAAAACAGCCCATAAGTAGCAATCAAACTTTCCATCTATCTGACGCAAACCTGTGTTTTTGTTGTTTTCTGCAAACAGTGTAAGAGGTTTCTGCCACGTTCTGGAAAAGGAAAGATCCAATTGGATAAAATATCAGATTATATTTTAATACAATTACCATATTAAAAATATAATAGCATTCTGGTTCTAAGTACTGGCAGATTTTTTTGTTGCAGTGCTCCTCCCTGGTAGATTGCACTAGGAAGTTGGAGATGAAACTACTGTATGCAGACAAATCCATATTGTTTCTGTCTGCGTGCTTGCTGTGAAACTGCTCTACATCTATACAGTTTGAAAGCAGAATCTCATGAAAGTAAAATCAGCATAAAAGTCAGGTTTAGACTTCTATATTCATATTTATGAATTTGAAAAACCTCCACCATGATCTTATCTGGAGCTGTGGTAGCAGTTGACAACAAATGTGCCCTTGAGAAAACTGTGTATGGTAATGCAATGGAACTGTGGATATTCCTTCCTACTACTACTTGCTTGCATTGATCTTGTTACTAATAACAACAGTGGTAATCATTATTAGAAGCTTGGGTGCCACAGAAGGTTTCTGATGGTCTGCAAGCATTGCTCAGCCAACTGGCTTTGAGTTTGTAATAACTACTGTGCAATGCATTTACCTTTGTCCTCTGTTCACAATGTGGGGCGACTCTGTTCTCCCAGACTGTTGCGTTTATGGGCTGCTGAAAATCAAGGTAATTAAATTTATTCTTCTAAAGTCCTCAGTTTATTGCACTACTGCTGTTCAAGCCGTACTCGTTTGTATTTATTTCTCAAACACTGAGACCCCACTCTCCCCCACCAGGTTTTTCTGTTGAGCCATGATCATTTTAAATAAAACTCAGTCTATTAATAAACTAGAAATTAAAGTTCCTCTTGCCCCTTATTATTGGGATTCTGGTTTTCTGCAGTTTCTAATACTCTGTTGAGGCTTTTGAAGTGGTCAGGTAGAGAAGCCTTGCAGTGTGCTGCAATGTTTAGCAAAATCAGGCAGAAGTTGTTTTTGTTTTTTTTTGTTTTTTTTTTTTTTCTTTTTCTCAGTTACCAATTTGTTACCTGAAAAATGTTTTAATATAAAACTTGGCACAAGAGGCTACTTCAGGACTAACGGGCAGAACATGCCACGAAAGAACATGCTCCATAGCAAGTGTAAATACAGCAGTGTAAAATTAAGAAGAGATGATAAATCTCATTCTGATTCAACCTAGATATATTTTTAAGAGTCATTTAAAAGACACAGCATTGTGGTTTATGGGGTGAGTTCTCCAGTCTTAGGACAGAAACCTGTTAAATACAGGCCTGATGACTGGAGAGTTTAAAACATACCAAGAGTAAGCAGAGACAGTTTTGGGAGATCATAGAAACAAAGTAGTAGTCAGGGAGGAGGAACATCTTCTATAACACTTTTAACAGTGTTTCTTATAATAATAATTGGGACTCCTAGTGAACAGCTTACGAAACCTTCTTTCCTATGGGAATTTCATTCATTGAAGGTGTTCAACTGATTAAGTAAACTGCCCAGAGTGCCAATTAAAAGGGGTAGACTTTACTTAAATTTTCCATATTTACAGTGCTCAGAAATCAAAGCCAGCCTGATCTGTATGGCCACCTTTGTTACAGAGTCCAAGTGTCTACGTTGTTTAAAGGGCTTGTATCTCATTGTTTAAATAGCCTTTTGATAAGTAACAGTATAATAGTGTGGGTGATTGCCTTCTGATTAGTCTATCAGGATGGCCTTTTAGGCTCTAGCCCTGAGTTTTTCTTTTTGCTTTGTACCCGTATTATTAATAAACAAAGCACATAGGTCTTTGAACTTGCAACCAGCACAAATGCCTGTGTGTTTGTATGCGTGGGGTCACGTGTGTGTGCCTGCGTGTGGCATTTCGGTTTGGGATTGTGTTTCTTCTCAAATGGAAGTGGTTGCTGAGTAGAGTATTAGGTCAAGGTTTTAAAAATTAAGCTTCTGTAATTCAAATTTAATTAAAATTATTGGTCAGGCAGGGAGGAAGCTGTAAAGGTAGAGAGGAAAAAGGACAGAGAGGAATGAATAGAGCAAAGTAAGGGGGGAATTAATATGTGAATAAGACAATAAGAAAAGAAGCGAAGAGGAGGAAGAGCAAGAACTAAGAAAAGGAAGATGAGAGCTATTGGGAGGTGATTATCTGCAGAGATTATTTTATTTGCAGAGTTATTAATCCCAGTACTCTGAGTTGTTATGGGTTTAGCAGCATAGTGATGTTTTTGTTGAGAAGGAAGAGCATGGCATAAGTTTTCCAGGATGGGTGCAAGGATTTGTTTTGTTATCCGAATACAAATAAATCTGAAGCTTGTGGTGATCAAGGAACTTTTTCTGTTCCTTCTGCTGGGAATTGTCCTTTGGTTCCTTGTTGTAGTTCCCATCTGAACAAGGTCTTGACGGATGTGTTTATGTTGCTGAGAGAGGGGAATAACAGCATCACCCTGATGTTGTCTGCTCAAGTTTTGCTACCAGCTTCAGTAGCAGGCCTGCTGCCCTCCATTTATACCTGCTGGGGAAGATGAATCAGTGTCTGTGGTGGGAAAGGCAGTTGACAGGTGTGTGGGGTTAGTCTGTATGACAGCATTTGACATATCAAAAAAGAACAGAATAGACCTTGTTTCTGATCGGACTCTAAATAAGCTCTGAGTCTGGGAGTAGGTCTGCAAGATCTGCAGAGAATTTTTGGTTGAGTTTTTTCTTACCAGAATATATTTCGTCTGACGTGGATTGGCCATTGAAAGTGGAAAGTCTGCCCTTCATAAGTATGGCTTTATTTTTACTGGCTCTTTCAACAATTGAGCATTACAACTGAGTACAAGTTCTTGATTATAAACTAGAAGATATTAACCTAATACATTGGTGCACTAGGAGAGGCACCTTTAAACAGTCACCTATGTTTTTTTAAATCTGTAAAGTATGGGGCACACCTGTAGCATGGTAAGCATAAAATACTGCTACAACAGTACTCACTCCACTTGTCTTGTTCACTTATGGGACTATATAGGACAGGCACCACAATACATTTCTGTGAAAATATGGTTTGTAATATTATATGACTCGTATAATCAGGAAATATTGAACGTTATGGAGCATTTAGTATTTGTGTTTGAATTGCTATAGACTTGAATACCTCTGATGCTCAGAAATAAATCTAATGAAGAAAAGAAGAAAAATGCTGGAACCAGTGTTGGTGGCTGGCACTAAGAGTAAATAGAAGTAAACACGTTTGTGTAACTGTTTCTTATAATCCAAAGATATTCTATCAGCCACTTATTTATAAACATGCTTCTTTCTCTTTGATAAAAGTACTTTTTCTTAAAGGATCAATTAATTGTCCAGTAAAATATATTAGAGATTAGGTTTTGTAACTATACAGATTTATAAGCCTCTTTGGCTTATACACCAAAATTTTGGTGTAGAGAGCCATTAGCAGTTATTTTTTATTCTTAGCAGTGCTTTGACAATTGATCTTCAGAAGAATTTTACTTAGGAATCAAGATTATTTTTGAACACAAGAGGGGATGTATACCTGCCAACATTTCTTCTCTCTGAAAAAAAATGCGTAGGACATGCATAAAGATACCCCTTCTGCCTTGCAGTGGAGAGCCTTCTGGAAGGGTGGGAGGCTGGAAAACTGGCAGCTAATTTTCCTCCAGAAAAAGAAAAGGAGGTTTTGAAAGTGACTTGCTTGCATGTGGTGTTGCTTTTCTTCCTTTTTTCTTTTTTTTTTTTCCCCTTCTTCCCACCCCCCCCCCCTTTTTTTTTTTTTCCTTTTCTCCCCCCAACTTGAGATGGTTCTGTGGAATAATAGGCCTGGCCAGTTTGGGATCTGAACACAATCTCACTCACTCTCATGTTGTTTGGCACTTGAACAGGAGTGACAGGCTTTGGTTCCTTTATCAAATAATTCAGTGTATCTATTTTTGTAAGCCGTGTCATTGGCTGAAAAATGCAGGTCCCTCTACAATTATGGGGCATGACCGGGAGGAATACAGGCAGCCGGGCTTCTCCTGGACTCCTACCAGTTAATTGAAATTCTACTCCAGCCAGTTGAGATGGGAAGTGATATGAAGATGTGGAAAAACCTGAGTTGAATTGATTTTTCCTTCTCTCCTCCCCCTACCCCCAACCCCCTGTTTTTGTTTGGGTTTGTTTTGTTTAAAGAGAAAAGAAGACGGCAATTATTCGTGTTTATTAATGGAGCTGGATACAAGTGCTGAGGAGCAGACCACAAGAAAGTGGGGACTCAAATCTATCGCTGGTTTGGGTATTTTTTTATTTTCTAAATGAAGAGAGAGAAAAAATTTTGCATACTTTCACCACATTGACATATCTGTAGCCCAGTTTCCTAAGTTTAACCAGGGAAGGTATACATAAACTCTATAAACATTAGTATTGTGGCATTATACAATAAATTTTTGGTATATCTGCCCACCAATTTTTGCCTGCCACAACTTTTGTTTGCCCCTAAGAATTTTCAGAGGTAAACACTGATCCTACTTGACTTTTTAATTCTTTTTTCTTGGTGAATAAATGTTGCGTATTCTTCTCCTCTCAAGGTTTTTTCCCTCAGTTTATGGGCTGATGCATTATTAAGGCCAAAGAAATGCTTCGGGCTTTCCTAGAGCAGCAAAACTTTTATTCTGCACCCTCCCACCGTGTAAGCATTTGCCATCAGAGGTGCCTGTTACTAAAAACACTCATTTGGATTACCACCAGTTCAAAAGAAATTTTCTTCTTCTGACTTTGCAAGAACAGAAGTATGCATTTGTTCCAAATTTAGGACTTTGAAACCCGTGCTAGACTTGAGCAGATTTAAAAGAAGTGAGAAGAGAGTTAAAATGTACTGTATACACATACATCATACATATTCTCTCTATGTTTTCACGAATACCCTTGTAAACAAACATTGTAATTTTCCTAAATATGTAAGCTCCCAAGATATGCCCACCCTTGTGCACCAGCTAAGGGTGTGGTAGCACTGAAAAGCGTATGGGAAAAAAAACTTCTCCTTTTTCTCAAGGAGGAATATGGTGTGAGGCACTTGGGAAAAGTTACTGTGAAATTTTATTCAGCACTGGGTTTGGTGGTTGTCGATTTTTGTGTTGTGGGTGGGTTTTTTTTGTGTGTGTTTGTTTTTTGTTGTTTTTTTTTAAAAAAAAACTGCTGCTGCTATAAAGTTGATCCCAGGAAGTGATGGGCAACCTTTGCTTCCACAAACATTAATGAAAGATTAGGGTCATTAATACCCCTTTGGACCGGGCCTTTGTATGAAAATTCTCAGTTATAAACACATGTACCATCATAGGCTTAATCTAGAATGAATTATTTTCCAGCACAATTAGGTAAATCTCCAAGTTATCAGCTCACCTGACTGATTAAGCTCATTGAAATACCCTTGTGCACTAACTGGGAAATAGTTTGACTTTGCTAATGTTGAAAAATAAGCATGAAATGGTATAAGCAATAAATAAATATGCCTTAGGCTTTGGCCACAATTTAAGGAGGAAAAATCTTTGGGAAAAGGCTGGAAGCATGATATTAACTGGGTTTGGTTTGATATTTGGACAAAGAAATCACTGCTCTGAGCTGAGCAGAGAGATAAGCGCCTTGACTTGCAATAGATTAAGAGCCCTGCATTGGTTAGAACAAACCATGTTTGAGACTCTCCCCAAGTGCCGCCACGTTTAGATTTAAGATTAACTGCAGCAGAATGGTGGAGCGGCTGTTTGTTTTATGAAACAATCACTAATGACATTAAACAGACGGTGCCCCTTCCAACACGATTGTTCATTTGCGATAAACTGAGAGAAGCCCACAAGAGATTGGAAAAGAAAACTCATAAGTGCTTCATTTTCAGGCTCTTACAATGTCCTATTGGAGGTGACAATTAGTGAAAGAGAAGAAGAATCTAACTCCTAACACATTTAGATTTTTTTTTCCCAAATAATTTGTAAATATTAGCTTTACTCTATCTTTATACCAAGGAGCTGCATGGTAATAATGTAATGACAAGGTTTTCTGTGCGGATTTTTTCCAACTCTCTCCCTCCCCTCGCTCCTGTCTGTGTGAAGCCCACACTAAGCATTAACAGTATTAAAAAGAGTGTTATCTATTAGTTCAATTAGACATCAGACATTTACTTTTCAATGTATTTGAAGACTGATTTGATTTGGGTCCAATAATTTAAAAATAAGAGAGCAGAGCTGTGTACAGAGCTGTGTACAGATATCTGTAGCTCTGAAGTCTTAATTGCAAATTCAGATAAGGATTAGAAGGGGCTGTATCTCTGTAGACCAAAGGTATTTGCTAATACCTGAGATATAAAAGTGGTTAAATTCAATATTTACTAATTTAGGATTTCCACTTTGGATTTTGATTAAGCTTTTTGGTTGAAAACCCCACATTATTAAGCTGTGATGAGGGAAAAACCAACCCTTTCATAAGCCTCACTGTAACGCTTTATTTCAAATAATTTATTTTGGACCTCCTAAAAGCTGCTGCAGTACTGCATTTAGAGAAAGAAAAAAACAATAAAACAAACAAAAACATTGTCAAAGGCCTGTTGTAGCATTAAGCTTTTGTTTTGTACACAGAGAAATATATTAATAAAAAGTGTTTTTAAGTGCTTATTACCGAGATGGTTTGTTTTGAAACAGAGGCTTTTTCACAGCAGTTTTCACACTTCATTGTGTACTATGAAAGACACACTAAGTAGAGGTTGTCAGGTTCCCATCTGAAGTAGACTACTGCTGGGGAATGGAGCCATTTATGATGCCACTCAAGCAGGACTAATCTAGAGTAGATCTCTTATAAATAACCAGCCAACAAAAATACTAAATCATTCCCCGTTTCTGATTGAAGCGGGCAGAATTGCTGTTTTAAAGAGCAGGAGATGCTCCTTATGAAGACATACTGAAAGAATTAGAGAATCCGCTGCATATAGTTGCACATCAAAACTCAGCCTTTCTGGAGGAATCAAAGCATCGGTTTCATGTAGGGTAGATTTTTGAGAGCTATGCTTTGTTTTTCAGCACCTATCTATCTGTTTGATAGATAGGTTCTCTGCGGTTTTGTTTTTGTGTTATCGACTCTGGCTGTTGTAAATCTCCTGTTGTAAAACTTCACACTCTATGTTCTAACTTTCTGTAAGTGGTCTCCCCATGCAGTGTAAACACTGATTTACAAACCCTGCCTTCTCTGGCCAGGTCTCCTGAGATTGCACCCTCCTAGCAAGGGCTAGGCTAAAATTGCCTCTTGTGCTTTAAGATGTGTTTTGGCAACATGGTGCTCAGTCTTCCAGACCTTATTTACATGACTAGTCCCTCTTATGAATAATTGAACCTCTGTGTATTGCTTATGGAAAAGAAAAAAAAGCAAAACGACTTCAAAGTCATGTCCTCCCATTAGAAAATAGGTTCCTGCTTAAAAGGAAGGATATTCATAATTTTTTGAAGCTGGAGTGGCCTTTCTCTGTTTATGCTTAGGCATCAGAGTATGTAATTTTTAAGATAATAATTCTGCATTATTGACGTGAAGGACTGGGAGGGTGAGTCGGAGAATACTTTTGGCTCTAAGGATATACTCTGCAATTTGCTGATTAACTTGCCTCTTGTTTTGAAAAGTAACTATTGCTTTAGGGTTTCATGATTCATGAAACGTGAAATGCACTTACCTATTCCATGCTGTGAGTCTCACTGGTACCGAGAGCGGTGACGCCAGGCATCAGTAATGGCGCACCTTTGCGATGCAAATATCTACCCACTTTGTTCCTTCTTTTCTCTTTTGGAGGTAAAGTCCTTGGCAAGAATCAATTTTAGGATGAATAACTACCCCTCGTGTCGTAAGGAGTAAGAGATATGCAGTGTTTACCTAGTTTTAAGGCTAGAGAAGCTTTCTTGAGTTTACTTTTGTTTCCATCATCTTGGATTTTTTTTCTCCATTTACCAATTGGTTATTAATGTAGTCCCTTTTATTAAAGACCCAGGACAGAGATCAAATAATTAGTTGCAGAAAATCTGAATGGTGAATGTGAAGAAAATGCAAGAAACAGCTCTAGTATTTCCTGCAGTAACATTTAGTAGCTAATTCTTAGTATCTGGCTGTACTAGATTAAGTGTCTGAATTTGTTCCACAAAGATGGTCTAAAAATTCTGTAAAAATTATTATGTCGGTGATACATACACATTTTCTAGGACTTCAGATGTTTTCTTGAAGTTGCTAGTGCCTAAGCAGTTGTGCATAACTGTGGTTTAGATATTTCCTAATGCATTTCCAAGCCATGTTGGTTATTGTTCCAGGCAGGTCAATAATAAAGGGAAACGAATAAAAATGACCTTGCTGGAATCATTGTTTGATAAAGGTCCTTTCTTATTTCATTACTCTCTAGATTAGTTTTGTGCTGGTATGAGTCCATTCTAACTCTACTGAAGTAAATCCTTTCGAGTCCAGATTTAGTGATGTAACTAGTAATAAAATTTGGCCCAGTGCAGTTATAAGTACCCATTAAATAAAAACTGTGGATTAGGAACCAGTAAATTCTGATACCTATATTGAGATGGCATCTGGATCACTTTGCATACAGTATTGTCTAATGTGGAGAATGACAGGAAAATAATGTTGAGGCAGTGGCTGAGATGACAGACAGGACAATCAGTATTTTGAGATGGTGGACAACACCTCGGGAAAAACATAGGCATGGGGTCAAGTAGGAGACACAATTCATACCATGTGTCCTTCAAAATACTTGGAATCTACAGTTTCATGTATCCAGCAGTTTTGTGATAAACTTACTTTTTAAGAATACTTATGACTCAGGGCAAAGAGGAACGCTAAAACCAGCATAGTTTCTGAGCTAGGTAAGGGCCCCGAGCAATTACTGCAAGACAGCCAAGTGTGACATACAGGGTGATATTAGGGGTAGCGGTCATTGCTGAGCTGCTGAGGGCTAGACAAGGAAAATTTATTATGCATGGACAAGTGATAGAAACGTGAATTTTTATGCTTTTTTTTTTTTTTTTTTTTTTTGGCCTATGGGCTTAACTTTTGTATAGAACTTCTAGGACAAAACAGAAATGAGTTGCTCAAAGTAATTCTTTAAAACATAGCCCATCAAAGGTTCCTGTCTTTATTCTATTTTTAAACGTTTCTACTTTTTCAGGTACTCTGCACAGGTCTTATCTGTCTGTGTATTTCTATGCCTGTTGGCCCACTGCAGTTTTATTGCATACAAAATGTCTTAGCATCCACGGCTCTGTCTCCTGTTTACGCTTTTAGCATAGGAGTAAGCAAGAATTTGTCTGTCTCCATGGCCATAATATGCTTCCTTTTGTGTCGGGTGGCATCACAGATACTGTTTGTGTCTGTCTGTTACTTGTCTCTCAACATCGTCAGTAAGACACAACTGAGTGTCATTGGTGTGATAGCACTTCATATAATATGCTGAATTGGAATTACAATCCATCATAGCACGGTTTGTATTTTACCTGTTAGTTTGCAATGTCTCTTGTGACTGCTTGAAAGAAACGGAGAAATATGCAAAGGCCAGTTTTTTGAACGGCACAAAAAATAGAAATACAAAAGGTAGAATGCTTGTGTTAAGGTCATATTTAAAAAGAAAGGGAAAACAAAACAAACGAAAAACCCCAAGCCACACAAACCTCTCTGAAGTTAGGGAATAATCTTTTGACATCAGAAAACTCCAGTGAGGGTTGGATGAACAGTTTGTAGGCTTTTGACCTTTTCAGTGTAGTCAAATACTGAATGTCTAGTACTTGCATTGACTATCTCGGATCCATGGCCAAAAAGTCTTTAAAAGTTCCAGATCGGAAGGTGGAAACTCATTATATTCCATACTGACTCAGGACAGAAATTCGAGTTATTTTCTCTAATTGTGTGTATCTTGCCTTTGTAGTGGAAGTAACTTGAGTCCAGCTTTCAGGTTTGAGCCTAGCTATTAACCTGGCCTTAAAGCTGTATCATTTCACTCTGATAAGTTGCTAATATCCTAAGAGCTGCTGGAGTTTGGTATCTTTGAAAAGCTGATGCATCGCTTCTGAAATGAAGCCATACAATTCATGAAGACTTTGCTGTCTGTGGTGTGTACAGGGACACATGTTTCATTTTTCATTTAAAATATGTACTGAAATTACCCCACCAGAATATTTGTATTTGATATGTTTCTCCAGATAACAGTTATTCTGAATTAATCAGAGTGCATTTATCAATTTTTCACAATGTTAGCAACAATCCATTAGTTGGTGTTCGGTATTTAAGTTTCTCTTGCCAAAGTTTCAATCTCCAAGGCTGAGAAGAAATCTGTTTCTTTGAATGGCCATGAAAGAGACTGGTATGCGTTTAAAAAAGGTATACAGTGTTAGCAGTTCTAACTAAAAGGTTAGCAGTTCTAACAAAGTTTTTATCTTCTTGAGATTTTTTTCTGGGAAAAGGCTGAATTGTTTTCTAAATGATTGTTTTCAATGCTTATAGAGAAAAGGTAGTTTAAGGTGCAGAACCTTTCTAAACTACTTGCTCTGCATTTGCCTGTTATTGAGAGTACCACTTTCAGTAGCTGTATCTTTTCTGGGCTAAGTGAAACTGATTAAAATGCCTTAGTGGTATAAGATCCCATGATAAGCCCTTCTAACTTAGCGCCTTCATGTGGTACCCCAGTATCTCTCAGTTGCTGATGTTTGTAGCCAATAATTCTACATTAGCTTGCCAGGCACATAGGTAACGCACATGTTAAGCATCCTTTGGCTTCTGCATTTGTCAGTGGCATTGCTTTACCTTGAACTACTGCACAGAGCTATAGGTAAACAGGGAAGAATGTGGTGAGAAAGTACACAGAAGAGGGATTTGTATGAGGAAAAGTTGCGTCTGCTTTGTTCAATGAACAAAAGAAAATAACACTTTGAAAGGCTGCAAGCATTAGCGTGTTATTATCACATCCGACTTTCTGCAGGCAAAAAAAAAGGAAGTTTAAAGGGCAAAGAGAACTTTTCAGAGAGACAGAAATCCTCTCTCTACTATCTACGTATTTAGCATAGATGATGTGGTTTGTGTGCTACAAGTACCATCGCTATTTTGTCTGTCTGGTGCGTGATGCGTTTGCCAGATTAGAAGCATTAGTGCCCTCTATTGTTCATCAGAGAACTGCAAATATTTTTACAGATTATGTTCCTTATTATCGCTCTCGGTATCAAACAGATCTTAACAAAACACTTGCAGATTATAAAGGCATATTTCTTTAAGCTAAACTGCTTCATCACGAAGAGTACGTACGTTTTTTCACTGTATCAACATTCTGCTACAATTTTTTTTCCTGTATGAAATGCAATAAAATAAATTCTAACCCCCATTAGGGGAAAATGCCTTGAAACACCATAGAAATAGATATTCTTTTTGCTCGCATACTTGCTGACAAGTTCACTTCTTTTTTCTGGGAGTAATTTTTTAGTAGAGAAGATATTTTTAATCAAACCATTCTCAAGTGTCTGAAAGGAAAGTGTTTGGAAATAAATATTTGATCCTTTGCTTCTTTTTTTTTTTCCTCTCAAATTAATGTTTTAGTTTGATAAATCAGACGCCTGTTATTTTGATAGGCTAGCCGAAATATAAGGGAGTGCAACTTTTCAGAAGAACAATAGTAAAATAACATGGCCAAGCTGTGTTGTGGTTTTTTTTTTTTACTACATTAAAGTGAACTGCAAGAATGACAACTTCATTCAAGCAGATCATTTGGAATTACATTAAACAGCTGCTATTAAACAGCTGACAACAAAGGAGACCATTTTGATCTCGACAGCAGAGAGATTCTAGCAGCATGCTCCCTCAGTGATGTTATGAAGAACACATTGTGCTCTTGTATACCAACACACAGTGTACTCCCCACTGTGCTTGTTGCCAAACACCGTTTTTTCAAATCACTTTGTATTCAGTCAGGGATCCGGGAAGTCCAAATCCAGCCAGACAAATGCAGAACAGCTTAGTTGAAGCAGCTTTAACAGGTGCCATCAGCACAGACTTGTCGAACCAGAGAGGCAACACAAACAACTATGGAGTGGTGGTCAACAGGGTGCGGACTTGCCCCATTGCACGCGATGGCACTGGGTACTAAACAGCTTTTTTTGCCACAGAGACTGGTGAATGGCACTTTGGTAAAGGGGAAGGGATGTGACAAGGAAAATACGTGGTAGCTCCTTACAGACAGAGTCTGCTAGACTTTTATGTTCACATTAATTTGTTCTTCTCAGTCATTCCAGATGCCGAGTGGACCAGAATAAAATGAGCCTACCTGTAAAGGGATAAATGGAATGAACGTAGGATTGATTTAGGAGGGTGTTTCTGCTGCTTGAGAGAGTTGACTGAAGGATGAGGAATAAAATAAGAGTAGAGATAATTGGGTGGGTCATTGTCTTTCAGGGTATGAGAGGCATCCCTTCATTATATCATTGTAATCTGCCGTTGCTCGTAACGTGCCATGTGTGTTGCCCGCTAAGTTAGTGTTAGCTGTTCCCAATGTGTAGTTATCCTGTGTTTTTTCTGCCTTTTCAGCCATAACCTTGACCCACTCCATGTTGTTGACCTTCTGTAGGCTTTTTTTTCCAGGTGGTATAACAAAGACAAAAAATAAATTGCAGTTTTTAAAGCAATTGAATATTCTACTATTTTCATTAACTGAGGACTTTGAGCAGTGGTCTCTGAATAACATGAAGGGATATAGTTGATCAGAGGGCTAGAATATATTTTATTGCCTTCTAGCAAAAGAGGGAAATTCCAGCAAATGGTTTGTCTACACATTCAGATTTGAATTTCAAATTGCAACATAGTATTTACTACGTTGGAGAAATATGAAACTTTACTTCCCTGAGAAATTTTGCAAGGCGATAAACCAAACTTTTATGTAAGGCCTTTAGCTTTAGTTTTATATTTGTATTTACATGAATAGGCCCTCTAACTTCCACAGAAATTATGTGAAAAAAGATGAGAAAAGTTGTTGGATGGGGCTCTGCCAGTCACAGAACCATTTTTTTAAAGAATGCATAATATTGGTAAGGAAAAAAGTTTAAACTGTGCGTTAGATGATGCTTATCTGGGCCAGAAACTGGAGACTGTTTTACTGTAAGAAAAATTCTACCTTTATTATTGTTGTTGCACTAATGATGGGTAAAAATAGGAAGGTGTCTTGGACAGAAGTGTTAGAAACCTAGGATTGTAAGGGATGTCTGTCCTTAGTCCTTTGCCACATGGAATAAACAGTAGTGAATAGGGTTGATGTTGGATGCGTGCAATTCCAGTGCAGTAGTAGTAGTTTGAGTTTGAGCTTAAATGGGACTGTAGTGATTATCAAGCTTCACTGTATATCATGAGTGAAAAAACCTTTGGAAACTTCTATACTTGGCTCTATGCAAAACCAATTCAAACTACATCATATATTTCAAAAAGCACTAGTGCAACAAAAAACATTAAGTGATCCAAAATCTACTACCACCCATAGTGACCTCAACGGTCAGTTCTCGCTCTTGTTTTGTTTTATCTCTAAACTGCATTTGTCTAAAGAGCTGTCTGGCCTGAAAACTGTGTCGTATGTGCATTTTGTGAATTTTCATCAAGTCAGCTCTCTGTCTTTGCTAAGCTAGCTTCTTACGATAGCGCAGTTATTCCTAGTACTCTGCAGTTTATGGTGAAGTAACATTTCATTGTACTAGAAATGCCGGAATAAAAAGTATTTTCAAAGAAGAAAACAAAACAAAACATACCCCCAAGCTCCCTCTGTCTCCAAGTCTAAAGCAAGAGCTGCAATTGGACTTGAGCATTTAATGCTGCAATTGTTTTTAATTGTCTGTATTGTGCTGAAGTATTGTATGTATGGGGAAGTTTCTCTCGGGTGGAACAGTGAATTAACCAGTTTTCCAGGATATGAATGTGGCTTGCTGTTCACTGTATGTTTGTGGAATTGAGTGTTGTCCTTAAAAACAATGGGTCTTGACTGGTAGAGGCACACAGGGCTCTTGCGCTCAGCCTTAGGCTGTGCCTCTTCCCTGCTCGGGACAGCGAAGGGGATGGGTGGAGTTTTGCTCTCAGTCTTTGCAGGAAGATGGCTATATGTTCCTGATTTAGTTTTAACTTCTGTTCTGCTGAGTCCAAGACATTTGTTTTTCTGCGCTGGATTACATTTGGTGAAACGCAAGTCCATATTGATGTGAAAAGAAGGCACTTACTGAAGTCGAGCGTTAGGCATTCACATTTATGGAGGTCTGTGAGCATGTTATGTCCAGCATCTTGCAATGGCTTGTACACTTATTTTTTGCCTGTAAGTAAAAATGCTGTAGAGATGACCTAAAAACTCAGGTAATGAGAAATAAAAGGAAGAAAAACCTAGAAAGAGATCAGAGTGAGTCTGAAAACGCCTGGCTTTAAAGCAGCCTTGTTTCTTTATGTGCCCTTGTATTGGCTTAAAGTAATTTGTCTTTAACTGATACACATTCTTCTCAACATATAGCTTAGTGTTAAGGAGCTGACACTCAATGGCAAGCCACAAGAAGGCTGAAAAGGCAATATCATGAATAGTGAACTCTCTCTTGGTTTCCTTGACACCTGCATAGTGTATACTGCCAACTATGATAAATGGAGCAGAAACATAGACACTTACTAAAAAGATGGAGCAGAAGCTAAAGGCTGGAGCGAGAGACATAGAAAGATGTATGCTTGATCTCACTTGGAAAGAGAAACAAATGGGTAGGGGAGCAAGTGAAGTTGAATGACATCTTGAAGACAGGAAAGGACTGAGGCTGAAGTGGCAGGAGGCCAGCAAGAAGAGCAGATGGGAGGTGGGACAAGTTTATTACCAAAGAGGCCATTGGATAGTAACAGTGCACATATTGCTAGAGAAACAGATGAGGTGAGCTGATAATTTTTCTGAATTCTATCTGAACATGTCTCCTATTCAGATTCCTCATTTCTTGAAGTTGGTATACTTTCTGGGAAACTTCCCTGGCAGATGGAAGAAAATTGTGCCATGTGATGCTCCCAGAAAAGCGATCATCAGAAAGAAAGCAGAGCGGGATGGGGGAACGGAGCTGCGTTCCATAATATTTTCTTAAATGGGAAATACTGTGTTCATAATTCTAAACTGTTGCCCACGGAGGAGCAAGGTAACGTTAGAGAAGCATATTTTGATAAAGCTGTTGACAGGTGAGCGAGTCTGACCTGATGCTGGAGGGGAGAAAAAAGAGAGCTGACCTTGTAAATGCCCCAAAGAGCAGAAGAAATGATGTTTTGCCTTCAGGGCTCATTAATTAGTTGAATTTCTCATCTAATCCTTCTGGGTCAGCTGCGTTGCTTACTCTGCTCCAGAAGGGGCAGGCTTGTAGAAACCATCACGATAGGTATCTTCAAGATGCAACACACAAGCGTAAACTACTTATGCAGTCAGCAAAGTGTAGCGTACAACTTCTGTCCTCGCATGTTTACGACAGGGCAGAGTTAAGGCATTGTTTCCGTTTGGGTAATGATTTAAGCCTGTTAGATGACGTGACTTGAGATGCAAGCAGACCTTGGACCAATCTCTGGAAAATGTTTTCCTTTGCTACTTTTCTTCTTGACTGTCCAGCTAGGGTAGCTCTCTCTCTTCCATCTGCACTAGTTGGGTTTTTTTTAATAAATCAACAGACAGAAGTAGCTCCAACAGTGTAGTAGTATGTGATGTCTCATTTGTAACAGTACAGTCTAGAAAAATGTTTTAAAATATTGACAGGTTAGTAGAAATTTTTTTTCTATGTTTTTTTTAATCATAGCAAGTTTAAGGACTAAATTTTGCTCTGCAGTGCACCATATGCACACACCTTGTATGAAGTTTGTTCATGTGCCTGCACAGTTGATGGTAAAAGTGATCTGTCACCTTGACAGCATTTGAGGGATCTGCAGTGCTTTAGGAGGTATGATACCAGGACAATTGGTAGTTTCATACCTCCTCAGCAATAAAGCCATTTTCAGTGCTAAGGATAATAAAAGTTGGCTGTTCTCTCACTAGCACTTGAAGAGGCAGAAAGTACCCTAACCTCTTGATCCAACTCATGCAAAGGCAGCAACAACAGACAGCAGCTTTTGAAGAATCAGTACTAGTAAAATTAAAAACAACAGGCTGCTTTAAGGAGCTTCATGTTTCCTTTGAATCCACGTAACTGTTCTGCATTCCTCACTGTCTCTGTGCTTAACTGCCTTGTTTTTTGGCAATAATAATATCATTTTATGTTAACGTGATGATATTCATGCCTGTAAATCTTCAAAACTGTGTGAGTGAGAAAAAGACAGAGAATCACTACTCATTGTAACCACCTCTGGGGAGAAATTCAGCATTTGTTCAACAGCAAAGAATAACCTTACCTGGAAGTTCAGGACAATTAAAGTATAAACTAGCATTGTAAAATTCAGTATGCTATGTAAAACGTATATTGTGCTTTAGGATATAAGTAGGACAAAAAGACAGATACCCTCCCACCCCCTCTCCATGCTTGCTACCCCAGATTACTTCCAGATTGTGTGCACAGCGCTTATTTTATTGTCCTGAACATTTGAGAGCGAGGAAGATGGCCAAGAAGACAGATACAATGTGTACACATATATATATATGTGTGTGTGTATATATATACACACACACATATGTAACGGAAAGCCAGGCAAAAGCCAAAGTATCTATAGAACTGTGACACTGTATTTTTTTTTTCTTGCTGTTTAAAGCCCTAGCCTGTTTTATAACTGGCTTAACTCCTGTCATAACACAAGTTTGATCTGGAGGTTTCAGCTTGTGCAGGTTTTTTTTTTTGTGTGTGTGTAATTTCTAACTTTTAAATGAGACGATATTAATTTTGAAGGAATTAGCTGGAAATTTCCTCATACTGCAATGAAATGGCATGAGTTAGCCAGACTATCTGCTAAAGGTTTTCTAATGAAAACTAGGGTGATATGAAATTTGCCTGATAAAAGGATTTCTAGATCTCATCTGCTGTATTAAATACCGGCCTAAAAGGGACAGTGGGAGTCACAAATGGTTGACTAGATATTATCCACTTTTACGTTCCAGGGATGCTCCTTTACTTCTCTGTTATGGTCCAAACAAAGCCTGAAAATCATGATGGTTGGGACTATTTTCTTCCTTGAGGCTGGCAAGCTCCTTAAAAGTCTCGATAGCTTTAAAATTTACTTTATTTTATTTTTATTATTTTAACGGGTTCCTTTTTCGGATGCCATGTGAGGGTTTCAGGTTTTGGTGTGGACAGGTGTTTGTGTGACTGCATTCCCCACAGGGCTTGGAGGGGGGGGGGACACCGGGAGGTGTTGAGTGCTGAATGTTAAGCTCGTTCCTTTGTATGGCTTAGAAATCTCTGTTGTCCAGAATTGTACAGATAAGGCAGACCCATTTGCTTCATTGTCAGGCAATGTAGCTGAATAGAAATGCAAATGTGACATAAGGGGACTGCGCTGGGGAGGCGTTTGCTGTTACCTACTATAACAGTGCTCCTGGCTGTTGGAAAATTCCTGCAGAATGCAAGGAGGGGTTATTTTATATATATATATAATTAGCTACAGGTTATAGGGAAGATTTTCCAAAAGAAAATGTATCTGTCTTGCAGATGCTTTTATTTTTATGCAGTGGAACGGCTCGGTTTTAACTCCCTTATCAAGAGCTGCATGCACTGCCCAGACTAAATTGGGAGCATCTCCACACTGTTTGACAAATAGATTTTTTGTAAACTGATTTAGCCTTTTCATTGTTTGCATTTCATTATATAGCAGACTTCATGTCACAAAATCGGTATTAATTCAAAATAGAGAATTTAGAGATAGGACTGTAGCCAGATAAAAAAATATTGCACAGGTCAGGTCTATTAACCATAGAATAATAGCAAGTCAGTGATCCAAGGGGTAGCCCTTCTGCAGGGAAGGGCTAACATAACTGAGGTCAGGAGTGAGACCTCAGGACTTCAAATGTGGCTGTTGCCAGATTTACAAGTAAATCTACTGGGAAAACAAGGAAAATGAAGGGACCTTGTAGGATAAGGAAAAAGAAAGGCAGCCCAGCTCTTTCATCTTAAATCTCGGGCTTCTCAGTGGATGAAGAATAAAAGTCTGATTTGCTTAAGTGCTTCACTTTATTCACAAATTCTGAGTTGCATCTTCCAAAGCATGATTCAAGGATCTAACTCAATCAGGTTTAGAGAATTTATTTAGAAAAATAACATTAAAAGAGAACTGATTCCGGTTTTGCTGCCAAATTCATTCTTGAATAAAGACCGTTAGCATTCTGAAAATACGTGTACCAAATGCAAACGGTGCTAAAGAATAGAGATATGGCCTTTAATAAGACTGGAGCAGTTTATGTTAATGCCTCAGGAGCAGATAATCTGAAGTTGGAGTAAACGGGTCAGTAGGAAGACTGAGTTGCAACTTTTCCTTTTGAGATTTTATTTCTAAAAGCCTTTCCAATTTTTTAAAGCTTATTGTTTCCCTCAAAGTATCAGAGAAATTCTTCCCTGTCTCTTAACAGCCACACTGTAATGGTTGCACGCAGAAATTGCTTTAGATTTTCTTACTATAACAGCTCCCTGCCATCATCCTCATGCTTATAAACTTCAGCTGTTTTGAACGTAGTCCTGGGCAGGTTCAAGGCAGGTAACAGCAAGGGTGTTCCCCTGGAACTCAGTAATCCATTGGATAGTATTGTTTGAACTCGTGTTCAGATAAGTTGTAACTGTATTATTCTGGGTTATCTGGTCAGCAGAGATACTGTACTGCGGTGTTAGATCCGTTTTCTAGGTGCACAAAAATGGATGTGTTCTCAGGAAGTAGGTATTAGGAATCTGTTCTACAATGCTTTATTGGGGGGGAGTGCTACTCAGGTTAACATGAATTTGTCTGCAAAAGGGCTGTAAAATCTGGCTCTCAGGTGAGAAGTAGTAAGGCATGTGACACACTGTAACTTGGTGTGCTTCCACCTGGAAGCTCCTTAAGCAGGGACTTTGGAGGGACCAAACAGAGTTGCTTCTAACTAGAGTGAAACATGGAGCCGTTCACTTCTGCATACATGTGTTGCTTCAGCTAGCCTTTTTTACTGCCTATTTCTGTGTGTAAATACATGTAGATAACCAAGAGTCTGTAACATCAGATTTACATGCGTGTTTGTGTAGGTATAGGTGCACATAGATGTGCATCTACAGTAACTGAACCAAATGTTTTGTGGTACAAGTGTCAGACATGTAGTAAGTCTAAAGGCTGTGCTTTCTGGATCAGTTCACACCTTGCGTGAGTGCTTTAGCAGGAAAATATTGACTGGATCTGCTTAAAAGTCATACTGCTATTTTATTGCTTTATACAGCACACTTGAATCAAATAATTACAATTCTTGCTTTTCCTTTTTTATCTGTGAAAGAAAGAAATTTCTGTCATAGGCAAATTAAGCTGAATTTCTGAAAAGGTAACACCTGAAATGGAGGCAGAACTGGTGGAAGAAAAAAAACTAATACGAAAACCTTAGCTTTGCATGTTTCTTAAGATGGAAAGCAGAATATAAATCCAAATTTCCAAGCATGTGAATTAAGCTGGAAGAGTATATGCATAGTGTTTACACCTTAACCATTACACACAGAGCTAAATCTATTGATTTGAGATTGAATAATTGAACAGGGCTAACTGTCTGGTCAATAGGAGTGAAGCTGCTATAGGACAGAAACACAGGTGATAATAGAAGCCTTTAGCTGCAGAAGGATGTCGTTACTTTTATATTGTCTCATTTAATCATATTTACTAATACAGTCAGAAAAGAACTTTTCAGTGTAATAACCACAACAAACAGACTTTTTTTTTTAACGTGTGATTCTTATGTATTGTATTAAAGATGTTAATATGATCCCGTTAAATGTTAGTGTACAAGCCTACTGGAGATAGCAGGGTTGTTACAAGTGTATTGCTGTAGGCTGACAGATTTTTGACTGGTATTCTAGGCCTTCCACCTGCCACTAGCTGGGAAATTGATATAGGAGTGGTGAACAGCATCTTGGTGCACCCTGGTATGTTCTCTAAAGGCTTCCTTTAAGACCATCCAATCTTTGATGTTCAGGTGGATGGAGCTGTAGGACCTGGGAAAAGAGCAATTGGTGGTGAATTCCCCATTTCCTTGGAATTGCTGGAACCGTATGGTTACCCATCTGGGAGCCGTACATCCGTGAAAACCTTTAAGACTCTTCATACTAGTGATTGGGGAAAAGAACAAGATGTTCTTAACACCTTCCAGTACTTGGTTTATATACTTGTGTGTCCAAGACATATTTGACTTGGAGTCTAAATATGCATATATATATATATATATATAAAAAGTTTGAAACATTAAGGACTTAGTAGGTCAGCTAATATATGCATTAAAAAAAGCTGTATATGCAGAAAGAAAAATTAGATGTTACCACAGGGACAGATTTCAGTGGCCCTCAGTACGGAAATCTCTACCTGCTTTAGATCTGAGGTGTCCGGGGATGAGTTGAGGGTAGCTAGTAGCTTATGGGGAGGGAGGATTTGTTTACTCTTGAGCACGTGAACTCAACCTTTGTTACCGGTTTCTTCTGACTGTTTCAGAGGTGTTAATTTCCTATGGTGAAAGCTCTGAATGACCAGCACAGTCAGGTTATCCTGAACTGAGGACATTTCATTAGTCCCATTTGTCTCCAGTATGAATTCTGCACCATATTTTTGCTTCTCAGGTCAGTGAAATGTTAGAAGCTAGAGAATCCTACCCTGATCTTGGAGAGAACAGTTATATGCTTCTATATTACACTGAATTCTTCCCTAATAGTTATGGATAACAAAAATAGGATACCCATGTGGAAACTCCTTGCTTGATAAGATTGGTTTTTGGTTTTCAGTACTTAAAATAGATGCTTTTCTGCTTGTCGGTATTTATTGTAGCTAAACTGTGAATGATTATAATTTAGTCTTCCTTGCACCTTTAAAAAGTGCAATCCCTTTAATCTATTGTTTTAAAAAGCATGCATTAGATGTCAGACAACATAAAGGCAGCATGTGGAGATAACCCTGATGTAAGTGATGGTTCCAGTCATCTAGTGTATGGATAAAAGATTTCTGAGGCTATGTTACTTGGCAGTTCAACATGATCTGGCTGTTTGTTAATCAGAGGGCACGAGAAGAACAAAGGAGGGAGAACAAAAATGTTGAAAAAAGTGTTATATAGCTAGAAGATGTACAGTGGGACAACTAATGCAGTGATAGGATTGGATAAAGCAGAATCATGGAAACGATGAGCCATGGGAGGGTAAAATTTGTTTCACTTTGTTTCATGTGACTTGAGTTTGTTGGTGAAGGGGATAACATTTTGTATTCAGTCAGAGAGCATGTTCTGTAAATCTCTTCAGTTACCCGTTCCCTGGGTGTCGCAATAGATTAAGTCGCTGTGTGATGATATGACACCGCCATCACTTGTCTTCCTGGGATATTGCTGGAGGCAACAACAAACCTGTGTCTTTGGCACATGTGAAGGAATTTAGTGCTTGAGGGGTTAAATTACACAGGCTCCCCTGTGGATCAGCTTATGCTTGGACAGTAATAATAGCAATAACATTAATAATAAAAACGCTGGAGCGAGGGGAGTGCAGGGGAAGCAGGGGGAGAAAAAGGAAGAAGAATGATGGAAGATGGGCTGGGACAGTCAGGGAGGGGGGAAGGCAGGCTGGAGAGAATGCACACTATACTGCAGGTGTACTGGCTCCAAGTCAGATGTCGTAGGAGCCTCTGCGACGTGCACATGCACAAATACACATTACAGGAGCTTTGAGGATGGTTGGTGGCTCTGTGCGTGTGAGTGCACTCTCGCTTCAAGCCATGATGTCCTAGGGCAGTGTAACAAGCAATTCATGTCAGCTCACAGTAAAGATTATTGGTGTTTTCACCGGGGAAATATTTACGCTTCATCTTCTTCTATTTTTAGCTCTTTGAGCTTGCAGTCAGGTAGAAGGGCTGGTGGGGGAGTGGGAGAGAGACCCATTGAGGAACATGTCTCATCCCTCAATTAGATGGAGCTAAACCCCTAATCTTGCTTAGAAATAGCTGCTGATGCTAAGTTTTCTTCTCTCCCTCCTGGTTCGGTGGGATATTACATTTCGCTGCAGTACAGGTGATTGAATAGGACGTCAACTAGAATGTTTTGGTTCTAACAGAAAGCACAAGCACTTTTTAAGGAAGGTATTTTTACATGGGTGAGGCCTCAAAAAAAAAAAAACCAAAAGGTAATGTAAGGGCAGAATAACATGGACAGATTTTTTTTTTTTTTTTTTTTTTAAGAAAAGCCATCGCAGTAAGGGACAGCGATTTATTGGGGGGGGGGGGGGTGGGGGGGGAAGAAAAAAAATCTGAATTTGTTCTCTTTCAGATTTGTTGTTTATCACAATAATCCTTCTAGTGAAAGGGCTAATTTACTCTTTCTATAGGAATATCTTAAGTGTGATTATCATAATATCACAGCTGCTGAAAAGGTCTAAAATAGGACATTGACCTTGAACATGTTCCTGTGTTTAGTATGTAGTGCATAACATTCAAGAAACAATATAACTGCAACTCATTTATTAATGTATAATCTCAAAATGTTAACTCTTGCTCTGTAAATACATGCCACAAGGATTGTAGACAGCTTGCAGTATCCCATGAAGTACATGTGGTATTTTATCAGTGTAAATATGTATAAGATTTTCAAGATTTCTGCTGGGAATACTCCATAACTAAAGTAAGTTTTCCCTTTGGTACTGCACTAGTTTATGATTTAATTTTTACTGACATTCCACCAGTCATATTATTAGCTTCACAAAATGAAAGTGAAATAATCCTGTATTAATTAAACAGAGCAACTGAATTCCCTCAGTCATCTTATCCTTGGCTGTCTGAGACAGTAATGCACTTCAGCTTCTCTGAAGAAACTTACGCTAAAAAAAGAGCTTGGGGTAATAGTGAGATATCCATATTGAAGTGTGTGCCTGAATTATCTTCAGGGAGTAGACCTTTTTTGGTGGGTGACAGGCAATGTGCGCGCGACTCCTTTTTCTTTTCTCCTGGTTTTTTTTTCCTCTTTCTTTTTGTCAGAGGCTTTGGAAAAGGTGTTTTGTCAAGAGAATAATTTTCATTTATAGCAATGTGAACGGTTTCTATTCCGTACTGGTGAAGGCAGTCATTTAAATACCCAAGCCTGTGCCCTTGAAAATAAAACAGGGAGAAAATATGGAGTATTTATTTGAGACCAGATGAATTGAATGTAGTTCGGTAACATGGTAAGGCAATTGCTGTTATTTCACTGAGACATTTTTTATATGCTGGAAATGAGTGTAGCAGCAAAAGCTAAAAGCCTTGCTCTGTGTATTTGTGAATGCACCGTGGAAAAGTTCTAAGGAGCATTTGGAGATAGTGTTATGTGAGCTTTTTTTCCTGAAGATCAAAACAAGGAGTAATTAATGCTAAATACAGATTGAAGCAGCAGATGGCTTTAAAGTAATAACCTGCTACAGTTTGTCCAACTATGTACAAACAGGTGAACAGAATTTGGAACTTTCATAGCATTAGGTTTTTTTAACTCATTAGCGGTATATCCAGGGATGCGCTGAGTGCCTTACAGTGGGAAGCACAAAAGGCAAAAGACCGGTAGACAGTGATACTATTGTTCTAATGTTGATCTCACTGTAGCATCGCACATCTGACTTGTGTTTAATTAGTGACTGTGAATAAACAGAAAATCACATATTTGATGATACTTCAATATTTATTTCAAACTCTCAACAATATGATATTTTCCAGCTAGACTTTGAATAAGGTGCCATGGTGCATGGCAAACTTCCATCAAAAGTAACAGTATACTTGTTCTCAAATAAATTCTTAGCAGCTAATAGACCCACTCATGTTCTCGTTCCTTCCCAGATGGCTTGAGCTTGTTGCTCCTTCTGGTACATACATACTTGACACAATGCACAGTGTGGCTTCTGTGAAGTGCTGCTGAATCTTACTTCCTGAGTTGCCTTGCCTTGAGGTAGTTGTGTTTTAAGAATCTGGCTGTTTGGATGCCTTGAAATGTCTACAGCATTTACACGCAAGGATGCTTACAGATGTCCTGTTCGGCACACAGGAAAAATTATTTGCGCAGAGAGGCATGGAAATGTAGGTGCTGCTCAGCAATGCCCCTTGAGTGGTACAGGCACTCGTGACAATTTTTTCCTTCCCCTCTCCGATTCCATTACCACTGCTTTGTATAGACTCCTTGTGGTAAGATTTCGCACTGTACGTTTTGATAAGTTAGCGCAGATATGTGTTTGCATGCATGTTCTTATTCTATATCCCCTGATAAAATTCAGTGAACTGATATGTTTTGCTTTTTTTCTTTCCCCTATTACTATATTTATTTATTTCTACAGAAAAGCTTGAGAAAATGAAGCTATGCTTAGCCCCAGTTTATTGCCTGCTGTAATCTCCTCCTTTTTTTTCCCCTCCCCAAACTGACGGGTAACTGTGAAACCCAAGTTCAAGAATGTAGTTGGAATTCCAGGCCCCAGTCTGGTGGAGGTGACACTTTCAGTCCCCAGGGGGAAGAAGCCGACTGCTTTGTTTATCAACATGCAAAGTACAGCACTGTATTTCTGGTTCTCCAAGAAGCAGCACTGCCAGGGAAGAGAGCTGCTTGCTTGGATGAAAGACGGTTGATAGGAAGGCAGTGATGGTTCATAGGGGGAAAGGAAAAATGTATTATTTTGGGGTGTAGAGGACAAAAAGCCCCACAAGGTAGTGGACACTACATGAACATGAAAAGGAGGGCTTGCAGGAAGACAGACCATGATAGAAGGAAAGAGACCATCATGTGTCAGCACCTGAATATATATAATCTTAGGAGAAAATGAACAAAAGTAGAAATCAAGCTAACCTGTGCTTTGCTAAGTTTCAGGATGGATTAGCTGTCATATTTTCAGGAGGGTGTATTCAGGGAACTTAATACAGAAAAGTGACCTTATCAAATTACTCCCGTATAGGGATTCTTTATGCGGGTAATTTTTAAATAAGAAAACACATACACATGAAATTATTTGAAGGATTCTTAGCATAAAAATATTGAAAATTAGCAATTTTGGGGATAAATGTATAATCAAACACTCAGAGACACACACAGTACAGATAATGTATTTCTGTTTTCAGGCTTTGCCAATGTGCATGTGTAGATCAGTTTGTAGGAACTGTATTTTGGGTTTATACAGTAATACAGATTCCTATACATAAAGACATCATATTCAAGCTCTGACCAGATTCCAAAATCCAAATTTATCATATTTTTACTTAAAGAAGGTGGTCTAACACTGTAACATGATTAAATGTTTCTCATTTTAAAATTTGATAAACACTGGTTTTTTTTTCTTTCTGATGTTTTTACCAGAGTGCTTAGATTTTACTCTACATTTCAGAGGTTTTTAATTCACTGCTCACAAGCAAATTTACATCTTAATTAGAGAGTTCACATTTAACAATATAGACAGCATAATGCTACTGGTAATTAGGCTTTTACTACCTGCTTTTATACAGTAGTCAGAACTGTAGTTTTGCTGTGTGAGTTCTGATTCCTAAACTTGCACGTATTTATATCAGGTTTGTAGGAAGCAGGCCCAGTCTTCAGGTAAAGTTAAATACATAACACTGGAATCTCTCTGTTTTAAACATATACAAACATGTCTATTGAATATATGTATTTGGAGTTGGGTTCTGCTGCTGTGTTTATTTGGTAAAATGCTGTGAAACAGATTTGGAGAGGGCATTTGCATTCCCATTTGTGAATGGTATTAATGCATTCTGAGGGTGTGCACTGATTTGTTTTGATCTAAAAAGATTGCTATTGCATCATGTTAGGGCTCCAGTCACAAAAGGTTTTGTAAGAGTTGAGCTGAATTACAAAAAATTATGGTCTTTCCAGGTTGTGTGTGGGTTTTGTTTTTGTTTTTGTTTTTTTTTTCTCCCTTGCCAGGAATAACCTTTATCTGTTTTCACTGGTAGGGGCAGAAATACTTTGAACCCGGAAAAGAAGTATGGTGTCTTAGTTGTACTATTAAGTAAAAATAGCAGCTTTTGAGAGAAAAAAATGCACCCCCAATTCATTACTGATCCTTTCAAAACAGGGTGTGTGTGTCTGTCTTTCAGTGCAAACAGTGTCTCTGAATCTGCGTACGGTCGTTTTCTGGGAACAAGTTTAATCAGGGACCTTTCATTCAACAGAGATGAGCAACTCTGAGCTGGCTCTAAGCAGTCGTTTGCTGGAATTGGGCTTGGTGATGTTTATGCAGGCATACATGCAGGGCTATGTGTTTATTTCCCTTCTAGTTTGGTAAAATTTACTTTACAAAAACCCAAATCCCCAAACACTGCGGAGGTCCGTGCATGCTCCCCGACTTACCAATGCAGACCTACTACAGTGCAGCCCTTACCTTGTTAAAATGAGGCAGGCTGAGTTAGTCCACTGTAATCCCCCCACAGTTACAGAAGAAATTGATCAGTTCTGGAGTTTTTCTTTCTCTTTACTAGATCTAAAGATATACATCTGAACATCTAAATATTCGCACAGGGGCATACACCTTAAATATACCCATGGCAAGAGGTACCTAACCTGTATATGGACACACATACCTGTATACACTCCCAGTTGCTCCCGGGCTGTTAAAGAATGGATGTGTGAGCGCTAGTTTTGTTAGAAACGTCCTTTTTAAAATTAAAAGCCTCGGTTTGTACTTACTAAAAATAGACAATTACATTGAAATGTATATAAATATATATAAAATCTATTTATATGTATTTATATATATTATACATAACAAAATACCAGCCCGCCCCCCGCCCCAGCAACTCGGATGACAATGAAAAGTTGAGTTACCCAGAAGCTTCGGCAGGCTGCACTCGCTGTTATTATAATTTATTTTTTTTCCCCCGGCGCCCAGCAGTTCCAAAGGTTGGGGAAGCGGCGGTCGGGAGAGCACGCCGAGATCCGAGCCCGCCCGGCCCCGGCCCCCAGCCGCCACAGCCGGCAGCGTCGGGCAGCGCGCAAACTTCGTCCTCTACCTTGACGCGCGATCCTTCGCCACCTTAACCGGGAGCCTGCCGAGGTACCTGCCCGACTACGCTGGAAGTTGGAGCCGGCCTCCCCGCGGCCGGGATGGAGGGAGGGGAGGAGAAGGGAGCCCCCGGCGGGCCGCCGGCGCGGACATGTCTGCGGGCTCTGCCCCAACCGCCGCCGCCGCCTCAGGCCGCTCCCCCGGCCACACCCCTCTACCTGCCGCGCGGCCCGCGCGCCGGGCCGCCCCGGCGCCCCTGGCGCCTGATTGGCTGCCGCCCCACCAATCCGCCGTCCCCCCGGGCCGGGGGGACTGCATATGTAAAGCTCTACTTCATATTCATGAGCTCCGAGCGGGGCTTTAAGTCCTTGATTAGGCGCGCGGGCGAGCTTTTGGTCCCAACTGGCCGCGCCTGCCGCCGCCGCCGCCGCCTCAGCCGGAGAGCACTCGTGCCAAGTGCGCGGCGCTCGGCCACGGAAACTTTGATTTACCGCGGGGGCGCACGAAGAATGGTCGCCGGGCGCACATGGATTCGGTAGAACTTTGCCTGCCGGAGCCGCTCTCCCTGCACTACGAGGAAGAGTAGGTACCGCTCCCCGCCCCCACCCCACCGCCGCCGCCTGCCCCAAAACATGACAGGCGCCTAGACGCCGCTGCAGGTAACGCTGTGCCGGGGCCGCGGGCGTCGGCCGTCGCGGGCGCGTCGGGCCCGGCCCGGCTCGGCTCGGGGCACTGCGCGGCGGCTGCGCGCCGGGGGCGGGCGGGAGGGAGGCGTCGGGGCGCTCCGCGGCGGGGAGGAGAGCGGCGCTGTCCGGGTGCGAGCGGTCGGCCCCGCTGCCCGCCCCGGCGCTCGCAGGCTGACAGGTGCGACGGGCTCCTCCGCCGGCTCCGGCTGCGAGGAGGAGGAGGAGGAGGAGGAAGAGGCGGCGGCGGCGGGCGGGAGCCCGCGCACGGCGCGGGTGAGGGTTGGGAGCGGCCGGCCGCCGCGCGCGCTGCCCTGAGGTAACGGCCGCCCTGCCGGGGGGCGCCGCGCCGGACGGGCAGCGCGAGCCACCGGCCGGCTGCTTTGTACTTTTGCAGGGGTCGGCGCCGCGCGCGCGGCCCTCCGCTCTCGCTTTTCCCCCTGCAAAAAGGCAGCAAAATACTTTTTTTCAACGAGCCGCAGTTCTTGGCCGGCACTTAGGAGCTACCTGGCGGAGTGGCTCCGGCCGCAAGCGTCGCGCCCAAACAAAACCAGGCGGTCTGGGGCTGGCGGGCGGCTCCTGAACTTGATTTCAGCCCACAGCCGGGATTAAATATTAGTATATCACGGGAGCTGTCAGCGATTCATTTTTCTTTATGTCGAGCCACTTACGTAGCTATGCCTTCGCATTACGCTTAGGGTGACAGCAACACCGAAGGAAAAAAAAAAAAAAAAAGAAAAACCACAAACCTAAGCCAATAGCCAGCATCGCCCTAGACGCAGTCTGTGGAAAGGCTGTATCGAGAGGTGACAGTGTATTATAGGTAGATGCCCACTAGCTGTCCTTACTGTCTGCATATTGCATTGCTATTTATAATTAAGCCAGAGATGAAAAGTGAATTGCGGTGAACGCGTATTGGTGAAATAATAGAAGAAGTAACAAATAGCCTGGCTCGCAGGAACACGGTTTGGGAAGGGGAGGCAGGGAAACCCACTGTAACGGTCCGGGATGAAAAAAAGAAAATAAACAGAGGTAGGATGTCCCCTCAGATGTGGTTTATAAGTCAGTGCACTGTGAGCTGCTGTAGAGTATAAGATCGCTTCACAAATGTAAGAATGCAGTTTTTACAGCTTTTGCTAACAGTGACGTGTCTATAAAGTACATAAAAATACAATAAGTGTTTGGTTTTGGGTGGGGTTTTTTTTGTGGATGTTCCTCCCCCCCCCCCAAGAAGCTTTCTTGAATTTACCTTCTTACAGCTAATTTGAATGATTAGTTTAGATAAGCCTCTTAGAGTAGATGCATTTAAATGAAATCGGGGCACATGTCTTTTTGGCTCTGGTGCAAGATTCAGACTAATTTTTTTCTTCCTCTTTGGCTCAATTAAAAGTCATCTGAAAACACTCCCAATATTCTGTCTGAGCGGAGGGTCTGAGGCATGTGTGGTTGAGTGGACGCAGAGAGATAACTAACGTTCGGAAACATATCTGCTTCTCTGTCTCAATTAATAAGCCCCAGAGTTTTGCATGTTATTAATATTCATAGTAATTGTGTTTTGACTATTGACACATGCACATAGACGCATATGGACATGCAAAATAAATATAGTAGTTTCTGCAGTTCTTACGTTATGGATGAGGGCAGAGAGGATTCAAGCTAAAAATTGTCCGAACATTTTGGGAGTGCGCAGACATCTGTCTGACCATCACTGGGTATGCTTTGATTTTTAGGCAGAGCATGTTAAAGAATGCAATAACTTAAAGCCAGCTGCAACCTTGGCTTTTTGCTTTTTCAGCAATAACAATATCACTAATAATTACTAATAGTTAATAAGTTAACAGATGCAATAAATGTATCTGCTCGTTTTGACATATGTGTCAGTTTAATCATTCTAAATGAATCAGTGCGTTCATAACGTGAAATCTCCTTCAACCTCTGATTAAAATGTAACGTTGACTAAAGGATTATAGAGCGGACTTCATTTTACTGACTGTTTTAACAGTTGTCACAGCTGTTGGAAGAAGGAAAGGCAATTGAAACGCTCCAAAAAAGGCGGGGGGGCGGGGGGAGTGCAGGACTAGTTTAGTAAATTTAAACATGATCTCTGAATACCAAACATAGAAAACTGAGGAGATTTGTAACTCCAGAAAGCTTCTGTACACTGTGGACGTTTGCCCTTTGTGGCTCTCTGTGTTTCATTAATTTGAACCCTCAGCAGTTTCTCTACTTTTTCCTGTTTAAAAATGTGCACCAGCGTTTAAATGTGAAACAAATCAAGCTGTTGCGGCATGCATAGATTTTCGTCTTACAGTGCAACAGATACAATACACCGATAACAACAAATAAAGATTGCGTAGAATGGCTGTAACATTTTAAAAAGTGGACATAGTAGTCACATCGTGTGAACGCTTCAGGGCAGTGGTGGTCGGTATGTGCATTTTTTTTATTTTTTTAACCATTCTCATGTTGCAATGTTGGAATGGTCTGTAGAGTTAGCGTGTGAGTCTGGGTGATGTTTGTGTACGGGTGAATATGAGTGTGTTATACTCACATGCATCAGCACGTAA
Source organism: Phalacrocorax carbo (assembly GCF_963921805.1). Lineage (NCBI taxonomy): Eukaryota > Metazoa > Chordata > Aves > Suliformes > Phalacrocoracidae > Phalacrocorax > Phalacrocorax carbo. The sequence goes on along the minus strand of NC_087515.1, from coordinate 26,988,160 downwards.
ATATATATACATTTGTGTGTGTGTGTGTGTGCGCGCGCATGCGGGATATGATTATATGCTCAACATAAAAGAGTTTATGTCCGTTTCACTCCTCTTTAAAATATTTTGGTATAGCTTCTCTAATTCCCGAGGAATTTGTTTTAGAAGTGTCTTTCATTTGTAAAGGGAGGAAGGGGGTGGACTGACGAACACCCTTTGTGAAGGGAAGCAGCACTTCATTCCACTCCATGGTTCCTCCAGACTGTGGAGATCTTTAACCTCATGCATTTGTTGTATTAGGTAGCTTTTTAAAGTTGTTAAGAAATAAAAGCCAAAGTTAATATTAAAGTCAGAAGTCTCCAGGCCTTGGTAGACGTACCCAGTGTGTAATGTGGCACGCAGCTCTGTGCTTCAAGCCAGCCCCCAAGTGTGGGTGAGTGAACAGACTCTGCCTGGGTTTCCCCCTTGGGCAGCAGGCAGGCCTTGGTCCTTTCTTCCTTCTCTGCTGCCAGTTGTAGGTCTTTGCTTTTTTGGTTTTGATAGACTGCTGGCAAGTTTTTAAATCCTGCAGAAAGTATAAAGGGTTTGTGCTGAAATGCCCGTCTGACAGCTTTTCATTTACTGGGGCTTGCCCCTCTTTTAGTGATGGTTGCTCATTTTAATGTGTTTATGGTTGTGCTCTTTTATTTACTGAGCCTGGTGCGTTGCAGCGGTAATTAACCCGTGTTATTAGCAAAGCCCTTGTGGATATCCATTAATTCTCTTGAATGGTTGATCATTTTTTCTGTACTCCACCCCCCCACCCCCCCCCCCGGCCATTTTTTTCCTAAGGCATGCTGTCCTTTTTCTAACAGTCCTTAAGCTTTAACATTTCCTACAAATTTCTTTTTAAACCGAGGCAGGTAGAAGAGCACCATCCCCATAGTTCTGTAATAAAGAATAACTATTGTCTTAACAAACTGTTTTCAAAGATGCTAATGGGAAGCAAAACAACTGGGAGAATCTGTAGGGAACAATTTATTTAATTATTATTTTTCAAAACACATGCTTAATGATAAGAAAAGAGATAAAAATTTCCTTAGCCTTTTTTATCTTTTTTTTTTTTTGTGTAGCTGCGTTAGCTGTTGTGAATATTTTAGCGTTCATATTTTAATCAGATTTCAACTTAGTTAATAGCACTTTGGGCATTTAAAAAATATTGAGCCAGCAGAAAAATACTTGTGCTTGCACTGCTGAGAAAAGATAAGGGCCGCCTCATTAGCCAACCCTACTTTTGCAATTAATTTCAAATACATGGTGCTATTCATCAAATACAGAAGGTAACTTGTCCATGATAATATTTAACAATATTTCAAGCCTACTTTGCTTAGACTGTCTAAAAAGTATGATATGTCTATTCTCACAGATATGTCAGTCCATGTGCTGTGCTGCTGTTTCTGTATGTTAAGGAGCAAAATTATGATAGAAAAATTGTGGTATAAAAATATGAATTATTTATAAGTGGCATGATTATTCATTTTACGGAATGTTTTTAAAAGACCGACCCTTGACCTGCAGGGAGGTTGCTTGCACCCCTGTGGAAGTGTAAGTAGTAATGAAAAAAAACCCAGCACTTATTTGAACCTTTCAGGGAAGTACCTCAAATAATTACCTTTTTGCTTAAGATAAGTGAAATGCATAGGATAAGTAGGAAGAAAAATGGGAGGAATTCTCTTGCTCCTATTGAACCTTAAAAGTAGCCTCTGTCCATAAGGTAAGCTTTGCTATGAAATCTTCATAGCAAATTCATGGAGGGAAGAAACAATAAAATGTTGATCTGTTACAAGTGCATATAAGCCTCATGCTACCAGGCTCTCTAGAGGAAATCTGTGATTATGCCAGGCCAGTTTGTTCAGTTTTTATCTCTTTTACATCCACTGGCCTTGTATTAAATTGTCATTGTCCTAAAGCACATGAGAGAGAAATGAATTGCATTTCTCGACATGCTCTGACAGTGAAATATTTAGCCTCTCTGTCTCCAGTCGTACTCATATGTATGTTTGATAGTGCAGGGATGACACCAACAGTCGCTGCAGCTTGACATTCCACTTATTACATGTTCTTTTACATTTTGTGTATTCTCTTTTAGGCTTGAGTTAGCTAATCATACGTGCAGTCATATCTGCAGAAGCACGTATACATGTGGTTTGATGTTTTGTATATTTGCATTTTATGTGGAAATCCTCTGTCTATAAGCATAGCAAGTTTTGAGTTCAAATGCATACATAGCTATGCATGTCTGTGTGTGTCCAGGTATACAGTGTATTCCTTATGCAGTTTGTGCAGTGAACATCTATTATTGTGTGTACGCACACAGACATGTATACAGTAAGTGTATGCAGAGCTATATAACTCCCCCCTTTACAGATGCTTGTCAAAAACCTGCTGCTTTTACATGTTTATTTTTTTCTTATCCATGGGAAGAGAGCTGGCCAGCAATGTAAATACAATATTTGCACCTGATTTTTATATCAGATTCTCCAAGTAGTCTAGCATTTTCTGTATTTGTACTCAGAGTTTTGCTTTTAAAAGATGCTGTATTTTTTAAAATAAAAATTTCCTTTTCTAAGAAATTTAAGTGACTAATATTTATTCATATTCCTGTAAGTTTTGGCTCCCAATGAGAGAAATGTTTTTTAATTTTTTTTCAGCTACATGTGTCCTTGGACATACGGTTACGTTTACTCCTAAAGAATATAATTATTTTTAAGGGGGAAGCCTCCTACATATGGTCATTCATATAAATCATTATGTCCTCAGACAAAAATATAAAATACACATTCTGTTTTAATGGTCCTTAGCCCTCACCAAAAATTCCATAGATTTTGTGTTATGGTTTGCTTGTCCAGAGGTAAAAATACTGTGAAACATTAAAGAAAAATATTAAAATGAATTACCTACTGCTATCTCAGATAGTATTGCTTAATCGTTATTTTTACAGGATTGTTTTGCCTTCACAGTAGCACTTAGGAGAGTAACTTCGATAGATACAGTAGAACATTGCCTTTTGACATGTATGTCTTGTGAAACAATTTATGTGTTTGATATGTTACAGAAGCTTTAAATCTCTTGGGTTTGTTTACATAATGCTTGTAATGTTTTTCAATTAATTTGTATTTCCTTCAAACAATGAAGGGCTTTTCTCTTTGCTATTCCTTAATATAGCAGGTTTGCATTAAAGTGAATCTTGTCTAATTTCTAATTATCTTCCCCTTTTAAGGAGCATGGCTTTTTAATCAGAGTATCATTTCCCATTTCTTGTAAAATTAATTAATTTTTGGTTTTTTTTGCTTCAGCTTCCTAGACTTGCTAGGAAAAATCCCTGTTAACATCCTAATGAAAGTTAGGGCGATATAGGTACTTTTACGGAGTGTAAGACAAGCATATGCTGTTTTTCTTTACTGCTGAATGTCTAATTCTTACTGTGGGTCACCATTCTGAATTTGTATGAAAACTAGATGGAATTTTCTGATTTAGATCAAAATAATTTACATGGCAAACAACAAAAAAATACAATTAGAAACATACATCTCTCATCTTTCATGACACTAACACAGAACATTAAGCATGAAATTGGCAAAGGGTCTCCATGTAGTGCAGAAAGTTAGTATATCGGGGGTATGGAGTAGAGGTTCTTTTTTTCTCGGTCTAATCAAGCCATTTATAATATCCTTATACAGAACTGTGCACATTTATTTATATGATAACCTGGAGAAATATGATGAGTTACCTCTATGCACCTGAGAACAGTCTAAATAGATCCTTTTATCATGTATTGAAAATTATATTCCCTTTCCCTGAGTAAACCTCTTTGCAGATTTGAGCTGCAGTATTAATGTAGGAGGGCAGATTCTCCTAAAGGGTTGTGTTCTGAAACCAAACTTTAATGTAAAGTGATTTGAGGTTTTTTTAGGTTATTACTCTGTAGCATGGATGTCTCTTACTTCTCTGTATCTTTTCATGTTGCTGTAAGTGAAAAAAACCTGCACATCTCCTTTTCATCATTTTGATTGGAACTACATACCATATGTAATGTGTTTTGGCAGCACTTACCTAGCCAAAGAAAACAAATTAATATTAGCCATGCTGAGGGGTGTCAGAAGTATCACAGATGTGTCGATTTAGCTTTGCTCCATCACACAGTCTTTCCTTAAACAACTGGTCAAGCTGTCGCAAAATGTAGTGTTGGTTACAGCGAGATTCTAATAGGTGTGATCAGAGATTGATGGCTTTGGCAAGTTAGAATGAGAAGATGATGTGGAGTTGCTGTTGCTTGTTTTGAATGGCCTCAGAAAAAACCCAAACAAGAAAAAAAAAAAGGAGAAATAAAAATAATAACAAAAAGTAAAAATATAATGAAAAAATTATAAGCCAGCCACCCCACCCCTCCCAGCCAGCTATGCATCAATTTAAGGTCCTGCAAATGTAGAGATACTGGCAAATGTAATGAAAAAGTCTATCTAAAATGTAGTGCTAACTTGTTCCTGAGCATTTCTGAAATTCCTTCCCATATAAAGGTGCCAGGACAGGTGGGGAGAGGAAGAGGTCGCTTGTTTTGTTCAGTCCACCCTTATCCATGATATTGCTCTTCTCTTCCCCTTTCCCCTATTTCTGGGTTTGTTTCTAGAGCTATTTTTGGAAGAAACACTTTTTTTTAATCTCAAATGTGAATATTTTTAAGGAAATACAAGATGGGAAAATCTAATAAAGAACAATAGTTAACAAAATGGTGAAGTCATACTCCTTTATGTACCCTCAGCTGTACTCTTTGTATAGCCAGTTACTGGCAGTTTATATAATTCTCCCTATATTAAAAATGCAACTGAGAGAAAGGATCAATCAATACAATTATGTATTCTTTATTACTTTTTAACTTTTTTTCTGTCTCCCAATTGGCTGCAGGATTTGGTTCCTGTCTTTTTGGAGGATGACTACGGGTGTCCTTTTATGTTTAAGTTGGTATTTTCTTGCTTAGATGAACTGTGATGTGCTTGGTTGACAAGTACTAATGCTCAAGTAGTTTTCAGATGAATTAATTTCAGAAAGTCTGTGAGATTTTCTTTAGCACAATTATTTTTCCTATTTTTTTTTAAAAAAGGAGAAAAAAAATCTAGCAAAAATAAAAGCTAAAACTCATGTGTGTCTTAAAAAGCAACAGATTTAGAGTGTGTTTCCGAAAGCAAATGCACTTGAATTGCTAGCAAACTAATCTTCAGAGAATGGTAAAATTCTTCTGGCAAGATGTGGATTTTTTTTTTTTTCAACCGTGGTAGTTTAATGTTCCGTGAATGCAAGATTTCCTCTCCTAAATTATATTCACTTTTCGAGCAGTGAAAGAATTCCCTGGCAATGTTCTTATAGCAGCCGTTATCGTAGTGGGATAGATTAGATGTTTTGCAGTGGCGTGAAAGGCTATGTCTTTGACCAACTGTTCCCATGAACGTTAAAGGGGTAAGAATCGGGTTCCCAATAACTGAGTAAAGCTCACGGGCACCCCATAGTTCCTCTAGCAGGGTGTGATTGGGCCCAGTCAGAGCTGGGTGATATTTAAAGACCTGAGCTGCCACTGACAGTGGCTGACATTAGTATGAATGACACCTGTCCCATCAGTCACCAGGCCGTGGTGTCACAGATGGAGAAACAACAATTGGCTGAATTACCCGGCACTGCACACTTGGCTTAATTCAGCTCATTGTTCTCCTACAAATCTAGAGGATGGCTCGTTCTGCGCCGGGAGTCCAGACAGAAGCACAAGATGGGCTCAGGTGGTGGCACGTGCCTGCCCTTTGCTGCTCCATCAGAGGTATTCAGCAAAAGGCTGTCAGTGGGTGGGGGCAGTGGGAAGGAGCGCTCCACACCAGGACTGAAGCTTCAGCTTCTAAAGAAGGCTGTAATTAATCAAGAGCTGAAACTCAGGATTTCTCCTGGCGATCCAGAACTGGTTATTTAGCTAGCCAAAAGCACCCAGCGTACAGCCAGGTTACCGTTTAACTCTTCAAATACTGCATTGTAGCCGTCATTCTGAGAAGAACGAAGGGAGATTCTGCACTTATTTCCTATGGCTGTGCAGTAAGCAAAATCTTCAAAGCCGAGGCCCTTCTGAAGAAGTAGATCTTTTATTATTCCTCAGGAGTTAGCACTGAAAATTCAGTATCCAAGACATTGAATGAAAAGGAGAGTTGCTGAGAGGCTTATTTTGGGGGGAGTGTTGTTTTTTCTTTTTGTGATGAGTCTTTTAATTTTAATGCCAGATGAAGGTTGGATGATGAGAAATCACAGTCTTCTTCCAGACAAAAACAGTAAAGGCATTTAAATGCTTTCAGACACTGTAACCATTTTCCTTGCTTGCTTGCTTGCTTTTTCTCATCCCTTGCAAATCAGAGACAGTTCCTAGAGGACGGGAGAATAAAATAAACAGAAAAGCAACGAGAAATTACTTCTCTGCACTTAAGTCCTGCTGCAGGTATGATTTCAATGCATTTGAATCCTGCTGCTTCCATACTCTTCCAAGTATCATCAGGTAATACCTGTGAAATACTGAGATGGAAATGTTTGTTCTTACTTCACGTTTTTTTCTTTTTTTTTTTCCTCCCTCCTCTTTTCTTTTTTGGTTCATTGGTGTCCCGTTGTCGTCTGTCCTGCCCCCCCCCCCCCCCCCCCCTTTTGTCTTATGTGCTATATTTTTGTTGTAAGCTAATTCAGTGCTGGTGTTTTTGTTACAACTAATGTCAAGCAGAAAACCTGTAGCATGCCAGAAACAGGCTACAATATATTGAAGACACAGGTTATGTTTGATTGTGTGTAAATACAGTTAGTTAGTTGGGTTTATCTGATAGCCTGGCAGAAAGAGAGAGGAGCAGTACAAACTGTTTTCAGTAACTGTGCTGTTCATACACCTGATAAGATTGAGAGTGCTTTCGAACTACTGATATGCTTTGAATAAGAAAAGAATAATCACATCCACTGGCACCGGCTTATCAGGAATGAAGTAAAATGCCAGCACTTTTACATTAGCAAAAGTAAATGTTTTAGTCACTTTGGGCCTTTTTTCCATTTAAATTAAATAGCAGGGTGCTTTTGAGTGTGCTCTAATGAATGGAAGGATTTATTACCTTGACAAAATTACAGGTGAATATGTTGAGAAAGGAGTCCTCAGCAACAATAACAGCTCTTTTGATAAGTGGCTACATCTATTCATGCTTTTGGTACAGAAATTCAGTAATTTTATCCTCTCTTGCTCCTATGAAGTGCAGTGGCTAACTTACAATGTGCAGTTCTTCAGTGTAACATACTTGTGCATTTTGTAATATACTGGCAAGACATTTGGAATTCAGCACTTAACACGACTGTTCATAAAATAATGCTTGATCATTTACTAGTGTGTTCTCTGCCTTCAGTTGCGGTGTATTTTTGTGTTCGAAAAAGAATATATCTCAGAGTCTTTGCTGGGAAGGCAAGGTATGATTCATCATTAACTTACGCCAGCAGGCGTGAAGCATGCTCAGATGCACTATTATCTTTTTGAAGTTTACTGATTTTTATTTTTGTACACACACCCCCCGGGTTCTTTTTCTTTCACATGCCTACAATTTTGGGATATTCAAATTTGATGAATGACAGTGCAAGAGCAGATTTGATTGATTTTGGATTATTGATTACTGTCAATGAGATCACTGTGACACTCTGAAATCAATGGCATGTGATTAAACCAAGGCACCACTGTTCTGTACATTAGGCAGTAGTTGGGAGTTTAGGAACTGAATGTTCACAAGCTATAAATTGAGAAAATGTTCAGATTTAAATAGCCCTTTGTTTGGCACTCACCAAAATATGTTTCTTGGGAAAGTTAGTTTTCCCAAGTGCAGCGTTTCAGTAAAAGAAGGGTCATTGATTTAAGGTTTATTAAATTTAGGTAAAAACAACTGGCTCCATTTGGGTGTAAAATAATTTAAGTACTTACTGCAGGCAACCTTCATGCTTTTAGAGCTGTTGCTCAAAGGTTTCATTCTTCTATGAAGATGTCAACTGTAAATACAAAAATGCATCACTGAAAATGTAATGGCTTAAAGATTCAAACTGAAATAAAAATTCCTGCCTGAGGAAAGCACTATAATAAAAATAAAAGTAGTCTTAACTTTTTTTTCTGGGAGGCTATACTTGAAAAGAGTGCTTGAAGGCAGCAGGTAGCAAGTTTGGTAGGGAGCGACTATTTATTTATTTATTTATTTATTTATTTATTTATTTATTTATTTATTTATTCTCCCCCACAGAGGATGATAGCCTCACTTTGGAGTCAGCAACACCCTTTAGCCACTAATACTAGACAATATGTAAGCTGCTGCTGCTTCTGAAATGCGGTATCTTGGCATTTAAGTCAACTTTATAATCTGGTGAAACCCCACCTGGCAATATTAAAATCCAGCTTCTGAAGCACTTCTATTTCTGAAAGCTTTTTATGTCTTTTTATATCTTTTTAGCATATATTAAATTCCTGAGGAGTAGTGGCCTGGATGACTGGGATGGGGCTTCTCCCCTCGCGCCCCCCCCCCCTTTTTTTTTTTTTCTAACTTTGTAAAAATGTGTGATACTTGCGTGTGATAGGTAATGCTGGAGCAGGAATACTGCAGATGCAGCTGTTTGACAGAATTACTGTGGTGTTTTTGTACCATTGTTAGAAAAGTTAGCCGAGATTTTCCAAGGTATGAAGGACAGCCTGCTGCCAAGCTCTTGCATCTGTCTCAAGAAATCTTTCACCTTTACTGGTATTGGCCTGATTCAAAACTAAATGGAAAGAATACTGTTAATTTTAGTAGATTTTGGATCATTCTCTCTAATTGATTTTTAAAAAAATGAATTATTTGGTAGTATTTTAAAAGAAATCAATGAAGAAATGGAACCTGTGTCCAAGGATTCAATACCAGGATGTGAAATTTGCACCAGTATAGCGTTGCCTAAAGGAGCGTGACCAGGAAATACGAAGATTGCCCCACAATATTTTCTTCGTGAGCTTAAAAGCAGTCTTGGCATTATGCCAACATCTTCAGTCTTGTGTTGACTAAAGAGGAGGTAGAAATCGTCAGATGGAGATGGTAAGATGAAGTGAGACAGACCCCATTTTCCCTTGGTTTTACATCTGAATTGCAGGAGGGGTTGAAATGCTGAATTTATGTAAAGGTTGATTGATCTTGGTTTGTTTCTGCTGATGAATTTTGGATGAGAAGCTGTAACATGGAATACATACGTCTGTCTGATGCATATTACCTTTTTATGTAGGCAGAAACACCTTAGTTTTCCTATGCAGAATTAAAAAGTCACAAAGGATGGTCATGGTCATTCAGGACGTCTTTCTCTGTGAGACGCAAAATAAATTTTAATAGATGGAGAATTGCCTTGACTGGCCTCCAACCAACATCTTATTTATGAAGAGGTTCATACAGTGTTTAAGAGATATATGAACTTGGCTTTTGGACAGAAAGCATTTTTCTACTTTCTGGTTTGTAGAAGGAAATAGGCCAAGATGGCATAACAGGATAAAAGAGACAGAGTTCACTCTCTAAATTTTCTGATGCTTCTTTAAGTTGTTCTAGTCATATAAAGAGTACCTTAAATAAGGTGTGAACGTAGTATGCCCTGCCCTCCATTTCAGAGACTTTTCTAGTGCAGAACTTTGTTGTAGGTAACAGTGCGTACATCTGAGTCTCCGAGTTGGTAAAGTTGCATGGGATTTCTCTCCCTGATCTTGATGCACAATTTGCGCCTGTGTGTTTGCCAAAGAAAGGGTTTCTATTGTAATTGATTTTCCTTTCCTTGTTTTTCTTTTTTCTCTGGATATGAGCACTATGTAATTCCAGGCTCATTCCTTTAATCATGGATCACTTTTTGTCTCTGGTAAAGCGTACAAACTTCTGTACAAATGAAGGCATAGGTGTGTTTTATTGCTGGGATCAATGGGAGGAAGATCTGACTTTACGGTGTGGGGTTTTTTTAATTTCTTAAATGCTTCAATATGTAGATCAGCCTTGTGGTTTAAAAAAAAAAAAAGGCAAAAAAAAAAAAAAGCTGCTTTCCAGAACACATTTTCACGTGAAAATATGTTAAAGGAGGTTTCTTGGAAGATCTGCAAAAGCCTCTTTCTATAAAGGTTCACAAAAGGATGCTTTACCAACATTCAGTACTTCTGTTAGAGCAAAGCCTATTATTTTCTGAGGCACAAAGGAAAAGGTGAGTTACACAGCATATATTTATAAAGGTTGTGTCCATGACGTTTGCCTATAAGATTTGCTATCTGGAGAAGAACTCCTAGAAAAGCTAGGCGGGAGGACTAAACATAAGCATGTGCACTTAAAATCCCATGTTAAATTTTAATCAGTCAGAACTAGCAGAGTAAGGAAAAACGAGGCATGCATGTCAGTTCTTCCCTTTTATAGTTTTTGCATAGCAGTTGGGGTTTTGTTTCCACTTTACTGCTTTTTTTTTTTTTTTTTTTTTTGTTGTTGTTGAAGCTGGTGAGGATTGTCTCAGAGCAGCACAAACCACAACCCATCAGCAGGCTGCTAGTCAGCAGCAGGTGTGAACAACATAAAACAGGATTAACACTGAACCAGAGTGTGCACTAAAAACAGAACCCCTGCCTTGGTTTTACAAGGGCAGTAAGATAGAAGCACTCTTGTCGTGTTTACTAAACAGTGTTCAGTGGACTATGTAAATGGCTCTGCTCGGCTGCAGAGAAGTAAGTGCAAGAATTATTATGTATTTGAGATTTTTAAAGACACTTCTTTCTCCTTTAAGAGTAGACCTCTGCTAGTGTTGAACCAGAGGCATAGAGGCAAATGTCATGGTGTTCAAAGTGCTTCAGTTTTTGCAGCAGAGGGAGGGGAGGATGGAATGTCAGCATTCAGTGTTTCTTTTTTTTTGGTCATTGACATAGGGGAGCAGGTAGATTGTATTGTCTTTTTGAAATTACGCTTTTACAATTTAGGGTTTAATGTCTGCTTATTTCTTATGTAGACACTTACTTTAAAGAGGCAGCTTTTCCATTCCTTGGCATTTGCATATTTGAGAGCTTTTTAAAGCCGTGTATTTATTATATCCTTTACATTCAGCATCAAATTCTGCCCTCACTTAGGCTCTGTATTAAAAGTTAGGGGGATACATTAGCAGTGGAAGCAGAATTGACTTGTTGTTTTATATTAGGATTGTTTATAAGCTACTCCCATTTCCCTGCCTCTATCAGTATATTACTTAACCAGAGAAATTTTCATGTTTTGGGTAAAGATGTGTTTACGGTGACATAATGTTTTCGTAAATATTGTTTGTAATTTTACTTACTGTTTGGGTGGGATTTTGAAAAGAGGGTAGTATCTATCAGGCTGCATTTGCACAATATAGTTTGATTTGGAAAAAAAAACACAACACCCAAAAAACTCCCAAACAAAAGAAAAAAATCACCCGACCTCCCCCCCCAAAACCCCAGCCCACAAAATCCACAACTTCTTTTTCCTGAAGCATTTTCAGAAGTCCTGCAACCTCAGCCCTAGGAAAACCTATCAGATCTTATTTGCAGAGCTCTAATGAAAATTTGATACTTTTGGAAATCAACTTCATGGTATTTATATCAAGTCCAGTTTAAGTATAATTGTGTCTTCTTTCCTGTGATGCTCTAATGGGGTTGGGATTGACAATTACTTTCCTCATAGATCAGTATGAAGGGTTTTTTTTTTATCATTCAGTGTTCTCATCAGCGATAACTCCTTGCAAATTATCAGATCATAGGTATGTATTTAGGCATGCACTTTTTTTTTACTGAAATGCCTTTATGAACAATAGCTGCTTTGTAGGGTCCAAATCCTGTCTTCACAGGCACCTGTGCATCTCGACTCCTTTCGCTGTCAAGATGTCCATGTACACTCTCTTTGGAGATATGGGTCTGATTTTTGAGGGGATACCTCAGGCTTCAGTTGATGAGGACTTTGCTGACGCATGTTGTACATATAGCAGTGGCAGGCATTACACAAGCAGGAAGATTGCATTCCAAGTTTAACTTTGAAGTTAAAGAAAATTGAATAAGGTTTGTTTGGGAGCAAAATGTAGCCAAGAATTAATATATTTTCTGAAATACCTTTAATAGTTATATTACCCTATCAATTAGTGAAAATAATACCTAAATTGAAAACACCAGAAAGAACCTAGTATCAGTACTGCGGCCTTACAATATGAATTATTTCATTCTTTCTTCCCCTATTTTTTCCCCTACATATAGTTAAATACACAAAAAATTTCAATGCTAAGAATGTACATGACCACTTTCAACCATGAGTTTTGCTGATGAAAACAGAAGGCTTGGGGATTCTTAATTTTTCATTGTATTAACTTTTTATCTGTAGTGAAACAAGCTTACCAAGGTAATACATTTTTGAATCCAAGTTTAGTTCTATGTTTGCTGCTCCAATAGCATGTGTGTTCCTGTTGTGACAACCTGGCACTGGCTCAGAGATTTATTTTTAAAGAGGGTGTTCCTGCATGTTCAGAGTTCTGTTCAGACATTGTTGTTGAGAAAACAGCTTATATCATCACAGTGAAATCATGACTTGTGTTGTAGCATTAGTAAGCTGACTGTGAAGTGCGCTGCTTTTACTGTCTCTGTGATGTTGTAAACTAGTTACTATAACTTGAAATGCATTTGTGGAGTTGCTGGTACCAAAATCTATTGCATAATTTTGTCAGTTAGCATGTATGATCCTGGATTCCATTGCCGCCTCCCCCCGCCAGAGGCGGTAATATAAAACCTTCAAGTTCAGGATTTTCCGTTAGGACTCATAAGCATACAGAAGTTGCGCTGCTTATCCAAAGTTTATCCGAAGTGCTTAACCTCTTTGGCCTCAAAATCAGCCTGGGCATCCCATGAAAGCAGTCTGTCCCTTGAGGTTTTCTGTAATTCCTGGCTTCTGCCAGATAAGAAATAAATGAGAATAAACTTTTTAATAATACTGCTATGTCTTCTCCAGATGAAACTAGATGCTATATTATTATGTTTGTTATTATTTGACTCCCTACTGAGTGTGCTTAAATCTCTGAAGAGATAAATTCCTGTTTGTTTCAGGCTTTAGTTGCCAGTTTGCACCAGTCCTTGTTTACCCATACAGGTTTATTTACAGTCAGTTTCTTTTTCCAGTTGTACCAGTAGGTTCAGAGGGAGCAGGGTCTAACACAGAACATGTCTTGACTTACACTTTTTCTTTTACCTTCAACAGCATGTAATTGCTTATTCTGATTTTTTAAAAAAGATATTTTGACTCAGTAGTTGAGTGTAATTGCAAATCAATTCCACATGATTTACCCTGTTACTATTTAGTATTTCTCTTATGGTCGTGTATAGAGGCCCCTGTCATGTTACTGTGGTATACAGAGTCTGTAAATATTAGGTAATAGTTAATAAGGTAGTTCCTATTAAAGAGCTTTGTGGACTACAAATACAAGCAATTAATGAAAGCTGCAGAAAAGGGCACAACATACTTTTTAATATGGCAAGTGCGACCATACTCTGTAGGTGTGCATAAATCTTTGCGTAAAATTTGTATGTGGTTTTGTATTTTTAATTTAAAATAAAAGAACTAACTTCAGGCTAACAAGGAGGTATGGATTGGTTTTCTTTGTAGATCAGCAGAAATCTACCTGGGATTTCTGGGGAGAGGTGGGTGGAGACATGGGTGGTTTCCTCTGTGTTAGCTCAGAGAAGGTGCATTTAATGAAAAGACGTGGAATGAAAAGGAGACAGGCAGGCCAGGGAGCAGCACAGCCTGCTGTCACTGACATAGCACAAGGGGTGGGAGAAGAGGTTGGAGAGACAAATCTGGATAGTATAGGATTGCATAGAGCATCTGACTGTCTGCTTACATGTAATACCTTTCTTCAATAAGATTTTTAAAAATTGTCCTTGAAACAGTGATTTCAGTTCATATGCTGAATCAGTTGCCTGCTGATTTGACAAGAGTATGAAGTTAATCACTTCTGCTTATTTGGACAGCAATACATTTTGTATAAAAAGAGTAACTTCTGTGGTACGGTGATACCGATGCCAGTCAAACTCTGCCAGATGTGTCACCAGATTTATTTTTTTATTCGGTTTCATGTGTTCTTGCTCAAAATGCATATTACAGTTTTTTCTTACTGTCATCTTCACTGTGTTTTGCTGAGCATTCCAGAGAAGAAAGCAACACAGTAAAATGTTAATTTGTGCGTCAAAGAAAGACTTTTACTGCCTCAGCTTTTGTTTGTATTTTCCCTAGAAGTATCAAATCTTTTGTAACAAACTATTAGTTTATATATCTCATGAAATGGGGAACAGAAGAAATTCAGTCAAGGAGCGTATTACACAGATGGGAGCTGAGGCTTTTCACTGTATGTATAATAGCTGTTAAGACTCAATCTGAAAACTGACCATAATCTGGAAGATATGTAGATTTCTATTAAAAAATTAGAACAGTTATCTGTGAAAGTGTAGACAGAGGTATTTGAACACTGAAGCTAAGTAAAAATTCTTGTGAAGTCATGAGTTTTAAGATCTTTATGAGCTTTCAGGCGTATTTTGTTTTATGCACACCACTTGGGCTTACTGGAGAATAGAGATGGACTTTTCTCCTTTAAGAGAAGAGGGGAAGTGCTGCTTACACACTCTAAGTAAATTGCATTTTGGTTTAAAAAGCAAACAAGCATCTGGTCATTTATTTAACTGATTCATATATTATTATATGTAAAGGGTTTTTTCCCCCTCTGCGCGCTGCTCTCTGCTACACTGATGATAATGTACCTGGAAGGAAAAGGCAGTCCAAGCTGAGGCAGCCAGCGTCAGACAGGGCGGTCTGCCATCTGTCCCACCTGCTGCATTCATGTGTCCATCTGGTTACTGCAATAGCTCATTGCAGGCTTCAACAGAGAACATTCAGGCTGAAAAGAAGGCAGTGTGAATTATTTAGGTAGCTAGTGTAAATAAAGAGAGGGGGAGAGGAGCAAAGGAGGGGGGTTGTGAGAAGGAGAAAGGCGCTCTCACTCCTAGATGCTTTGGAATGTGTTAATGCATGAGAGCATTTGATTTGCATATAGATTTAGATGTATAGATCATTGTGAAGATTACAACCCAATGAGTTTTATCTAGATTTAGATAGCTTTCAGCCTGGTTTGCACATAAAATATAGTCAGTTTCAGGAGGAGAATCTTTGGGGACTTTAAACCTAAGTGAAACTGATGAAATGTAATGCTTTTAGGTATTAATTTAGCAGAAATAAAATATTTCCTTTAAGGGCTTTCTGTGCCCTTTGTTAACCAAGAATTTATAACTACTTTGCATAGTCAGTGCTTTATACACACTGTGTGGTTTTGATTTGGTTATATAGTTAGTTGCATTTGTAGTCATCTGTACTTTATTCTAAGAGGAAAAGCAGTTGACAAATGCTTTTCCTTTCCTCTCGTGTTTATCAGGTGAAGATTAAATCCAGTCATCAAACAAATAATTTTCCCTGCTTTCAGTGAATAAATTGTTATACAGAGAAAAATATGCTTTTGTGCCTATGTAAATGTACATAGAAAACTTAAATATTTTTAGATATTTTTAATGCGGATGAGCAAACAGAATTTCATATTGTTACAATGGTCTTGAAAAAATGAATAAATTTATTTTATAGTTGCGTGTTTGAATTTCAAAATGACCACTATGGTGGATTATTTATTGCTAAAATTTAATTATTTTTAAAAAAGATAAAAATTGTTAGTGCTAGATTTGAACATAGTAAGTTAATCTGAATCAATTCTATTCCAAACATTTTAACAATAGTTGTGTCGTGTCAGAACTTTTTTTTAATGCAGGAAACATTATTCCAATGCTGTGTTTGAAAAGCAAAAGATTGGCTTCATATTTGGATATGTTTCCTGATGTAAGAGTCTTCTTGTTTTCTAATTTTAAATGTCAAACTTTCCTGGGCCAAAGAATAAAACCAGGATCATCTTAGGACGTATCCTTGAAATTGTGGGAGGGTTTTGTGTCATTGTTTTGCCTGGTTTTAGATCTGCAGAAGAAAGGGACACAGCATCTTGAAGTCCCAACAGCCTGGCTACTTCTCTAAGATTTGCATGAAATTCAGCTGCAGCCTTCAAAGGGATTTGAGTGGATTGGATTCTTTAAGGTTAGTCCATGTCAAACCTATTATGTTCAATTCACATGCAAACCCCTTTTTACGTTTTTTTAAGCCAATAAGGCTCTAGCTACTATTAAGGTGACATCGTGTACTTGTGGTAGAACGTCCATGGTAATGGATCACCCTGCTGGCACTTGTAACTAACCAATAATCCACTTTGTCATCTTTCACATTAAAAGGTTCTGTGTCCTGTATCTTGCTCAGATTGAAGAGCTTTTGTTTGCAAAAGTCGAGATCCTGGAGACTATTTTAAAGTATTAGAGTCGGTGTGAATATCAGTCTTCCACATAAAATGTGATCCCCCCCATTAGATGAAGATTAATTTAACCTTTGAAAGTAACTTAAACTCTGTGTTCTTAACTTTCCAGGTCTTTGAGTTCTTGTTCTCCCTGTAGATTGACTCCAGTACAGTATATGTTCTGTGGTGAATCAGGAAACAATTGCAGGGGGAAAAAACCGATGAAAGTATTTTATGGTGTATAAAACGATTAGTGGCCATTTCAGAACTACAAGGACATGACTTTCAAAAGAAGAGTTTAATTTTTAATTTAAAGGCCAGCGGAAGGAATTCAATGCATCTCAAATATTTAGGCCAAAGCAGCTAAATGCCCTGTGCAGAATTTTTGTAGTCCATCAGCAGGCTGTGAAAGATGTACCAAATGGAGACACTTTGCCTCAGTTAGATATTGGCAGAATAAATGGTGGTTAGTAGGAATTTGGTTTAAATAAGGAACACCCAATGTTCTCTGAGGTTGCTTCTCATCCTGGAGCTTTCTACCCTACATGAAGACTACAAGATTTGCCCTTATTTTGTGAATGGCTGTGTATTGTTATGCTTTGGTGTGAACATCGCGTAAGTTTTTATAAAGTGCTGGCCAGATCCTGTAACCAGGTGAGTGGAATCTTGAGAGCAATTGTGTGTTTACTGCACGGAATCGAATTCATTCACTTCCACAGCGGCTGCAGTGGCACATGCGTCTTCAGTATCTAGCAGAATCTGGATTTGAAGTTGTATTCTAACATCACTGCAACTCACTGGATTTTGATCTATTTTAAAGATGTAAGTTAGGAGGAACTAGTATCTTCTCCCTGTACTTTTTCTCATCATGGAGTTTGAACTTCACACTTCAAGCTCAAGGAAAGCACTGCTTTCAGTTATGTTTAGATAAAAATGGTTGATTTGTGTGTACTGGTTAAAGACAGAATATCTTCCACTGACTTAAGGATCCAGCTGCTCCAAGTCTTTTAGAAATATGCGTTATTTCAGCATCCATTTAAAGATCTGAAATTGCTCTGACCTATGGTTGGAATTCTTTGGTGTGTTTCATGAGCTCTAAGAGTAGTTTTCTTTTCTTTTCTTTTATAAAGTACCTAAACCAGGAATGTGTCAGCAGGTAAAATATACATGTAGGGTGTGGAATTTTATATTTGTATGTCAATTCGTAATTGTTCATCTAAACATTCTTTATTGATAACACTTAACCCGTTCAGGGTTTTGCAGAGCTTGCAGCTTTTAATACTGATGACTTGTATTGATATGACTATTTACAGCATTATTAATTATATGGGCTAAGTAGCAAATACTAGCATTTATGTTGCTATTTGATAGTGTTTCATAAAGCACACTGTTTTCCTGCTTGTAGGTTAGTGAATTGTGTTGTTATATGTGGTTTCCATATGTTAGTATTTGGGAGGTAAAGTTAGTATTTGCTGAGGGAGTAAAGGGGATGAAAAGACTGTCTAGGTGTGTGAATTCTCTTTTCCTTGACACCCACAACTTTGTTGTTGAGAATATTGTAAATATCTCATTGAAGAGTATAGTCATGTTGCAAGAATTATGTATCTGTGCTGTCTGGCGGGGTGGTTGTTCTGGCAAAAGGGTGATTTGCTATCATGTTTCTTTAGAGAGTTGGAATAAAGAAAAAAAGCCTGTATTGGTACTACTAACTCCAGGTAAAAAATAAAACACCTGGCTAAAATTTTTTGGCTTTAACAACTTTAGATTCTAGTAACATAAACAGAAGTAGTCCTTCTTGTTCTTGTTTATGCTTGTTGTTGGCAATCCCCGAATCGGAAGGAAAATGGGGGGAGCAGGGCAGAGGGAGAAGGGTTAAATGGCAGAGAGGTTAAATTGCGTCAGTGACAGATTCTCTCCAGAAAGGCATTGAGTTGTTTTAAAGATTAGTTTGGGAAAACCTGAATTGAACCCACTTCTCTACTGTTCATATATCGCATTGCTAATGTTGCCAGTCTAATATTTTGCATAAAACCAAAATTTACTTCACAAAATGAGCAGAGAGCACTGGGGAAATTTTAAAAAGCCAAGGAAAAAAACGTAAGTTTCGTTGGCTGCAAAACTGGTTGGAGTTTCAGCTGTGTTACTTCATTGTGAGATTCTTAAAACATTAGAGCAGATTATTAAAAATTATGGGTATTTTACTCTTGTATTATGATTGTTGCAAAACACCGGAGAAGTGTTGCAGAAATAGTTATCAGTGATCTAAGGGGAGGTGGAATTCCCCAGTTAAAGGCTGTACCGACTTCTAAATGAGTCTGTGTTTATTCCTGATCAAGGTCCGTCATTGCAGCAGTGTAGTTCTTGCAGTAAGAATCTTGCATGCTTTCAGCTAGTCTTAAACATTTTCTTTTGGAAAAACCTCACCATATGAGCTGGGAGTCCAGGAGGATGTGTGCACAGTCACTCTTCAGAAAAATGCGCTCAATCTGTTTCAGACGAGTTCCCCGAAAGATGGGTTAAATCAACTGATTGAGCTGATTTTCTCTCTTGAGGTGATATTTTATTTATATGATAAAATGCTTGGAAAGTGATTAATTTGTCAGGGGAACATCTTGTTACTGTAAATTTGCCGAATGTGTAATAAAATTGCCATAACACAGATGGGAAAATGAAGATCTTTTAAAATGAAATAACTGAGCAGTCTGCCTACATTTTCAGCACTTAAAATTAACTTAGTTGAATTTCTTTGTTGTTTTTGCCCCGGAAGAATGCAGGCTGGGGAAGAGTTGTGGCAAATGTGGTGTGGGTTTGTATGTCTGATGGGTGGAGGGAAGAGGAACAGGCGGTGTAGTTTTCCTTCTGCATCCGAAAGGACTGATAGGTTGATTAACTTTCTGCCAGTGTTCCTTGAGTGAATTTTAGAAATTAAAATATACAGGTTGGATACTCCTTCCCAGTAGCAGAGGATTTAAAAACAGGAGACATTTGTGGGCTAGTACCTCGAGTCAGTAAGATGCACGTGAAGTAGTGCTTTGGTACTAGTTTGTGCAGGATTGCTTCCAAATAACACCTAAATAGTGTAACATGCTTCTTAGTGTTTATAGCAATCTCTTATTGGATGGAATATAACTTGGAATACATAGGGGTATACTTGAAAAGTCAAAGGAAGGAATACCTTACCTGTCTGTGAGTTGCAGCTTGTAACAAGTGAAAATAGCATTAGTGAAGGAACAGTGCCTTTTATTCATACATTTTACTACTGCCTGTCCATCTGTCCACTGGAATGATCCACTTATCATGCTTCTGTGTTTTTCCCTTTCAACTTAAAGAATTATGAAAGGAATATTCAATTTTTCGTGTCCCTTTATGACAGGTAGACTGGAGACTCTGGTCGTTTGGATTAAAAACATATCCGTCACCACAAGCTGACAGGTTATTATTATGTCTTCTTTGAATATATGAATTTTATCCCCACATGTTGGAAGTCTAAGAATGGGAACTTTTTATATAAATAATTATCCTAGTAGTGATGTACTGCATACTGTTGCCATATTTTTTCACTTTTACAGCATTCTTGGCCTTATCACCCATAACATAAATCTTAGGCTCTCATATTTAATACAACCTGTAGGATAACCATGCCCGTATAATGTACAGTCAGCCAATCCCACATCATCATTTGGCGATCATTATTTGTTGTCCTGTGATGGATGTTTCAGCTGATGTCCTGTTTTGGATTTGACAGTATGTTTGATGCAGCTATCCAGGGGTAGATGAGAGTGGCCTTCTTTAGCTGTTCAGGCCGATCTCCACAAACACCCTCAGTTTATAAAGCTTCCAACTATGGGGAGTTAAAGTTTTGAGTATATTGGCGTTATTTTGGTTGCTCATAATTTATTTTTTAGAACTCCAGGCTATTCATCCTGTGAAGCAATGGTAATATAAAGACTCAGTTCCTCTCAGACCCTCTACTGTGTCAAGAACCAGTGAAGGAATGGAGCAGATTTGGTGTATATTCTAGGCAGATGCTTAGTGAAATGCAAGTGGATTTTTATTCTGGCCCTTAGTCCTATAGTGATGTAAAATGTAAAGCCCAATCTGGTAAAATTATCATTTAATGCATTCCCACTAACTGATCAGGGCTGATTCTCAGTTTGCTGAGCAGCCTGAACTTGTGCTGAAACTAGCGAGGCACAAAACTTCTCAGGATAAAACACGAGTTTTAATTTAGTTTAATGGTGGCAGGCAGTGCTATCTTCAGGCCAGTCTGTCTTTTATTGCTTACCCAAGGACAGTCAGCTTAAGCAGAACTTTTAAATCTACAAGAAATAAATATTTGATCCAGACTTTATACTGATGAAATAATTAAAGCAATTCTGTCATTAGAATACAGCTGAAATTTGTGGTGTGCAATATGGAGTAGTTAATGCTGATCTGTTCATATAAAGCTTTTCTTGGACAAGCCTCTCTGACTTCTTAGAGAAGAGATGACTACAGGTTCAGTGTGTAATAACTGCAACATATTGATATGATTGCTTTATAATTACAAGTAGAACTTCATTGTTCTGAATGTAATAATTGGGCTGGTACACACTTGTTACTTTCGACAATTCTTCTGGAATATGCTGAATTTCCTTCTTTTCTCCCTGTGACTCCTGCCAAAATAAAAGGCAAAAGATAAGAGCATAGAAACCATGTTAGGACTTTGTGAAAAGCTAATCCTGCAAACTTACTGGAGTCATGCAAACATTTTAAAAGTGAAAGCCATTACTTCCTGACCTTTGCTGCTTATATCCAGAGGCAAATCTCTGACATGTAAACCCAGTGGCATAAATAGGTTTGAATTACACATAGTAATATGTGAAGAACAAGGAACTGTGAAAAGCCAAAGGTTTGTTTATTTATTTTTAAAAATCTGTAATCACACATTAAAATCCAAGACAGACTAGAATAGACTTAAGCTGCATAGGTTTTGCTTCTGTAAATGCTCTGATTTCTCTCAGCATGTGATGAATTCAGTCATCAGTACCATACCCAAGTAGCATACTCAACTATTTGTTTTGCCTGTTTTTAATTTCCAGTGCTTCCAGAATCAAGATAGATAAACAAAGACTAAGAATTCAAAGGAAGTTGTTCTTTTTTCTTACAGTTTTCATTTACAAATGGTGAGGGATTTTATGGTGTAGAAATTGAAATGTTGTGCGTTAACGGGAAGGGCTCCTATCACTCAAATGCTTTGGTGTAAAAAACAAACAAAAAACCAAACCAACCAAACAACCCCCCCCCCCCCCCCAAATAAAATAAAATAACTCAAAAAACCAACACACCCCTCCGCCCCATGCGTATATTTTTTTATGTATAGACTGTTATGCCCTCTGAGTCCTTTGATGTCAGTGTGGTTTTCCTTGGGTGCAGTGGGATATGGTAATCCATTTGCATCTTGCATATTGAAATATCAGGACCTTAGAACCTCTGAGATCACAGACTGGGTTAGGGGATAACACCATTAGCTAGTATAAATTTGCAGAGCATCAGAGTTGCTGGGTCTATTCCCCTTTACCCAAGGTTTTGACCCACAATGAGTGGCAGATGTGTTGTATTTGGAACAAATTTGATTTTGGTTTTTTACTTACACTTCCTATTGAAATAACAAACCCAACACCGTTTATAAAATTACCCAGAATTAAGCAATTTGTGAATCAAGCAATGATATTGGAGTAGGAGACTTCTGCAGAATTCATGTTCCTCTTTAGAGCTGACATCTCTGTTCATGGATGTTTCACAGCAGTTACAAATTTGTAATCTTTTCTTTTGCCAGGAATTTGGTTATGCATGACTTTCATATAATGAAAGTTAGTACTCCTTTTTGTATTTTGTAGAATATTACTGTTCTATCAAAGTTTTTTTTTTTTTTCCTGATATTGTCTGCCTCTTCTCTTTCAAATAGTTAAAAAAAAAAAAATAAAAACCTTGGGCTATTTGCAGCTACACATTGCTCACACATTACCCTGTGTGCTGGCTAAAGCTGTTCTTGCCGTCGGCTTTGTTTTTGGGAAGGCTACACATAAAGAAATTGGGATTACTTTAATGGAAAAATAAACATTTTAATGTTTTAATTTAAACATTTAAATGTTTTAATTTAGCCTTAAAATAAGTTTCCCGCTTAGAAAAAACTATATATTTAAAATAACAAAGGTCTCATTTCTGGGAAGGCAAGTTCCCTTCTTAGAAATAAATGCTTAGACTTCTAAGGTATGCGTTCATCAAAGCCATGGAAGAAAAAAACCCCTAAGAAATAAGGCAAAATATACTGGATTGTGATTCCCCAGAACCTTGGTTCTGTTCCATGCCATGTTGTTGGCCTGTGGAGCTGCGTTAGGCAACTCTTCACCTTTCTGTGTCTTGTTTTGTTCATATGTAAGATAGTGGTACTCCCTGGAAATGCAGTTTAAGATCTGTGTTAAAAATCAATAAATCAAATATCAGCTTTATTAGTAAATAGTATGATAACATTAGTAATATTTGTCTAGCTCTCTTTTTTCTTTTTATGTTGATTTCAAGAGGACCTGGTCAAGGAGCTCTGGGTGGGAACCAAGAAGAAAGCTGAGTCACCCCTAGACCCAGTAGATGCCTGTCTGAAATAGGGTAGCTGCAGGAAAGGTGTGGTCCCTTACTTTGTTCCCAAGTCACAGAAATTATTAGGATTTTTGTCATCGTCACACAGCTAAGAGTAAGACTGTGGCCCTTGGTGAAATACTGGCACTCAGGACGCTCTTTTAAATCACTTACAATTTTTGTCCCTACCTTTTTGGTTTCTTATGGATGTTTGCATTTCAGAATTTGAAAGAAATATTTTCTCCCTCATAGAATCTTACATTTCACTCCTTTTAGTTTCCTTAGCAAAAACACAGTTTGAAGCTTTCTATATGAGACCGTGACAAAGTGATTTTATAGCCAGTACTGAAAGTGACTAAACTTGACAACAATTGTGTTTTATGACAACCTCTGCTTTCATGTCCACAGCCTACATTCCTATTATCAGCTGTGATTCCTCCCCCCCCCCCCTTTCTCCCCTTCTTCTCCTCTCCACTCCTCCCCCCATGACTTTTTTCAAACACGAGCAATTCTGTATCTCTGCACTGACTGGAAACAAATCCTTTCACCAGGAGTGCATTTTAATGGGCAGCATGCTTCACTTAAGTCACCAGAACCTGAACTGTATAATACTAAATTTTTTTACCAACCCAGAACCAAAGCTTTTTCTTGAGAGTGATGTGTATAAGAGTAGTGGAAGAATTAGTATTACAGAACTAAACCAGATTAGGAGGGAATGTGAATTAGATTTGGTAACAGATGGTGCCGTGGAAATTAAAGGTGCTTTGCGAATGGAAGCGACAGCAGCTTGCCTCTTTTCCTCTCCTGTCTCTCTCTTTCATGTGCTTGATAGACGGGTATAAATCACAACAATCCCGTCTTGACAGCCAATTTCGAGAATTTGATCTGGTTAAAGACATGGCTTTCCTGCTCCACTCACTGAAACCGGCTGCTATTTTATTTTTATACAGCACCTTGTCATATTTAGGAAAGTGGAATCACCTGCCTCCCTTTAATGAAATTTTCTTTAATTACAGTTTTAGCTCTTTAGTGTTAATTACTTTTCCATTCAGCCTGAGTTCTCAGGCTGTCTCATAGGAATGTATTTCTCTCCCCCACCCCACCTCCCTGCACTATTCATGCATATGCTTTCATTTTTCTAAAGATGCTTTTCGTTGTTGGAAGTTGTTGTCAGATCCATTATAATTAGATCCTAATTATCAAAATCATCGTTATTGTGTAGGAAGAGGAAGCATTGTAAACAACTGTTAAAGTTATAGGATCTTGTTTGACAGAGGAGAAGCCTTTCAGGATATACATGAATAATAAACAAGGAAACTGAAAGACTCTGGGAAGCATATAAAGATCTGGGTAACAAATGCTGTCCTTGGAAGGAAAATCCACCCAGGTAATCTCTCCATACCGATTTCTCCAGTCTGTAATCCCACATTTTTTGGAAAAGATCAGAATAAAATTCCCCTGCTTCAGTTTGCTTATGTAAATACTCATCTTTGCACCTTTCACTCAGGTGTCCAGATGTAAAAATCACTTTCCCGATGTGTGTCAGGATCGACTTATAGTTGCTTTAATACAGTTACTTCTTTGTGTTTAAGGCAGTAAGTATAAGCAAAGAGACTGCTATGATGCATGGAGACGCGTGGATGCTTCTACCGGAGACTGAAAGTCCTCAGAGCGAAAGAGAAAAATAATGGACTATATTTAAATGTAAAAAAAAAAAAATAAAAACCTCTCAAAGTAAGAGAAGATCCTTAGAGCTGGCAACTAACAGTTGGTAGAAATAAAGCTTCCTACTGGCAGTCAAATCAAATGTAGTAACAACTCAACGACTCCCTGCTGCTAGCTGACAGCATGGTGTAACACACTGGGACAAACATTCACTTAAACACTGATTGCAGGAAAACGTCATTTTCCAACTCTCCAAGTAGCTTTTTGGTTGCTTGTGCATGCGCACATGTATGTGTTGGGGGGATTTAAAACCGGTGGCGTGTGGCTGGGAGGACAGGACACACTCTGGAGCCAGCTGAGTGAGGGGGTGGGAGAAGGATCACTTGCTTTATAAGTTTTAGTCCTGAGTCTTTTAAGACGCTCACTCTCTGATACTATTTCTGGTATGTTCTTTCTAATCGCTTCTCCAATTTAACAGAGCTTGGCTGGCAAATTGTAATTCTTCTGTTACACATCTGCAGAAAATCAGTGAGGGAGCTGGATCAGGGGGCAGGTACACTGTGTGCACACACCTACACTCTGCCTTTCAGTGATGGAAGGAAATGGCTGCTAGAAATTGTGAAACATCTGATGATGCAAACTTCAACTCTCTCTTGAGACTGAAGGCATTTTTTTGGTCATCTTTTTCCTTTTGGAAAGTGATGAATGACAGCTCTGTCTCTTTCTCTAATCTGTAGTACTGGCTTTCTGACTGGTGCAAGTAACTGCTTTTGATGCTATAATCATTTCAAAATAATCCCTCTTTAGAAAGCCTGTTATGTTCTTGAATACATCTGTACTTATTTTTGTAGTTTTGTTTTCTCCCTTGACGTAGTTGAATGTAGCATTTTATTTTCTTTTGCTATTTCAATTGATTTCTCTTAATAAAAAGAATCCTCACAATTAATAGTTAGACGACTCCTTGACACTTACTGTGTCCTCTGGGGGCTAGAGACATCAGGTGGACTGCATCTGATACCACTGGAGTATAACCACAAGTAAAATGATGTTGCATCACAGAAAAACAGATAACTTCTTCACCAGAGATTTGCTGCCTTCCAACATGTGATGTAGATGAATTAAAAGTGTTAGGCTGCAGTTTGAAAACAGATGAATAAAATCTTACTCTTCCTGATCAATATACTGATTTGCCTATGATGAAACTTGGCCGTCATTCTAGTAGTCATGTCATAGCTTTTTGGTTGCAACTGCTTGGGCATGGGAAGTTTCTTAGTATAAGTTGTGCAGCTCTCCAGGCACTGAAGAGCTGACTCGTTTGAGGCATATTAAGTACTGTAACAACAAAAAGTAGGTAACATTAGGCTAGAAACCAGTAAATGAGAGAAGGTAGGTCTTAAGTTTTCTAACAACATGGTTGTAACTCAACAGTCAAGTTCTAACTTTGTAAAAATGTTAGAAATGCAGGAGAAACTTAAAAATTAAGTAGGAATATGAAGTGTTTAATGAGGTTTAAGTTGTACCAGAACCATAATATGTACACAAAATACAAAATCATACTTTTTATTTTTCATATAGAACTTTCAGGCATTCTGGAAATGATTTTCATTTAGAGTGCCATCTATTTCTCGTGTTGCCTTCTTTTCAGTACTTCCCCCCTCCCCCTTTTATTTTATTTTTTTTAAAGTATTTGAAAACTGAATCATCACAGCATACCAAAAAGGTTTCTTGTCTACTTGAAGTACATAAAATCTGTAGAAGCAGGCAAGTGTTTTCTGGAGGAAACTTTCTGTGGTGATGGCCTGCTAGTAGTAGTGCGTAACATGGCTAATAGGATATTTCTTGTGCAAAAGATGCAAAAGTAAAGGTCAGTTTTGTGATTTTTATATTGGCTTTATTTTTTGCCTTTCAGTTGGAGGTTTTTTGGGGTTTTGTTTGTTTTTGTGAGTGTGTTGCAGTGACATATATTGGATACACTTGGCCAAGTGCGTTACTGAGGGCTGGCGCCTCTTCAGATGTCTGGTATTTTGGCTCAAAGGTGCAAGGTCTTTTTGAGTATTCTTCCCTGTTTACTTTTTGTTCCCAAAAGAGTACCTGATGTAAAGAATAATCATTTTGCAGTCTGAAAAGATTTAAATTCTGTTGGCTATAAATGCTTCAGCTTTTAAATTGGAAAGAGTAATGTTATGGTCTGTCAAACTATAGGATCTGTATGCTGCAGAGCTTGTACATGTCTAAGGATACATTTAATTAAACCAGCATTAGTGCATCTATACAGACTTATTAAAACACTTAGTTTGTCTCAATAGTATTGATTAAATAGCAGTAGTTTGTTTAATCTAAGTGTATTTTTGCTATTACTACGTTACTTCCAAGTAATCAGGGTAATAGTCATCATCAGTGAAATATCACGTTAGTTATGAAGTAATGCCATAAGAATTGATTAAGACTTGGCAGGAAAGGAAGGCTTTCTGTCATATAGTGCCAAAGCCTGATTTGGATTATTAAAATGAGAGTTTTAAACATAATTTCTATTAATATAAACAGGGTATGTTTTATAGGCTTATAGGTTATTCCATACTCTGAGTATCCATTATATCGAGGAACACCTCAGACAGTTAATTATGCAAAACATCATGTAAGTAATTACACAGTATTATTATGCATTTAACAGTTTTATTGATTTGCCAGTTGCTCACTTACAGTATTTAGAGCTATAAACAAGAGATGCTCACCCTCAATTGAAATAGGTCCAAGGAAATGAGCTAAAGATAAATGACACTAGTATGCATTGTTGCATCAGATGTAATCCTTAAATGTAGAAGCTGTCAACAGTGATAATTTGCAACACATTGGGGTATCTCAGGATCATTTCCTTCTTGTTAACAAAGTTTATCAACCAGGAAGCACAGGGAATCAATGTGAAATAGAAAGGGAAGCAATAATGAATATTTATATACTGGAGGAGAGGGAGGGGAGGTTAAAATAATTTCCTCTCGTTTTGGAGGGTCTTCAAGCCAGCCACTTGAAAATTTTCCTTTTTAAAAGCAGTACAGAAGACAAAGAAAGTGCAGCCTCTCGGATTAGGTGCAAACGTGAAGGGCCTCAGATAATGGCTTGTTTTGTTAAACTGAAAACGACCACACAGTAGTATAGCCTTCCACTGCCTTGTGTGTAGGAAGTGCTTTAGCAGAGCTTGGTAGATTGCATACAGAGCAATAATAACTGTTTGGGAAGCTGGATCCTCTGTCAGCAATCATCAGCTAACTCAGGCCACTGCTGGTAACAACAGGATGGCTTCAAGCATTGCCGCTTCTGTTGTGGCTGCTAGTGGCTATGACAGCTGCTCTGGAAGAAGTTGTTGGCTTGGTTTGCTTTCCCTTACCAAGGTGATGTGGTGAAGGTTTCAAGAAAACATAAAAGGAAGAAGAAATTACAAAAATCGAGAACATTCCACCTTTGTTAAAAAAAAAAAGCCCAAACAAAAACCCCACCACAAACATTCTGTTTTGCACAGGGTACTATCTGCTACATGGTTGGACATGTGTGTTCATTAGTGAAGACCTAATGCATAATAGTTTTGTTTGTGTGAGTGGGGGAAAAGATTAGCAATCCTTTACAATTAATGATCTCATCTGCTAGGTTAACAAAGCAGGCCTTGCGATATTTCTTATTAAAAGAAGAAATCCTTTCTTTTCCTTCCCCCAACTAAGCCAGTGCACCTTTAATGCAATGATGATATGTTAGACCCAGCAGTTGTCAAAGCATCGTATTACTGTGATGCCATAATGACACCCTGTCTCTGTAAAGTAGTCATGTTTTCTCAAATCACACGTTGCACCGTTGATTTCTGACATGACACTTCATTCAGTCACTTTCCTTTTCTTTGGCATCTCCATTCTCTGACAATAGCAGCTGGTGCCCATTTTCCTACTAAGTGATTCACATTTTGCCACTCTACTAGAGTGCAATTAGCTGAAGCAGAAAAAAAATGCTCAGTGTAAAGCAGCTCGGCTGAAATTGTTACTCAGCTCTTTATCAGGACCCGGTGAAAGTCTTGAGGT
The DNA here is from genome assembly GCF_963921805.1 of Phalacrocorax carbo. Lineage (NCBI taxonomy): Eukaryota > Metazoa > Chordata > Aves > Suliformes > Phalacrocoracidae > Phalacrocorax > Phalacrocorax carbo. The sequence continues at coordinate 26,959,376 of NC_087515.1, read as the reverse complement.
GTTTTCGTGGGCGTCGGTGCAAGAAGCAACATTTTCACTTCTTTCCACACAAACACTTTTTCCCTCTTAGGTTCAGAGAAGCAGAGTATGAGAAATCACTGGAACATGGTGCACTGTTTTCTGTCTACTGATTTCGGTGTAGACCTGTGAAATGATACTGAAAGTAAGCACTGTATTTGAAAGGAAATGTGGGCTTTATAGTCAAAGCAAGGAGCTGGCTTCCATTCCTGACTCTGCTACAGACTTACTGTGTCTCTTTCATTCATTGGTTTTCATAGTTGAAGTATGAGGATAACAAGTTAAGACCTTTTTGGTTGGCATCTGTGTGAGTTAGGGGAATGTATTGGAGGAAAATCAGATGGATTGTACTGTTAGCATAAAAAGTACCTAGGTGTGCATAGTAACACCTGCCTGGCTGATGCTCCCACGTAGTAGCTGTCATTAAAAATGTCAGCTGCTAACAACCTATTCTGACATTTATGGAAATAGGGTAATTCTCTCTTCAAGAAAAGAAAAACTTCATGTGCAGGTAAAAGTGGACATTTGTGTTGGTCTGTAATAAAGGTGCTCACTCTAATTATTGTGACTAATTATTACTGTCACTGAAACCATCAGCACAGCTCTGAAGTGGTGAATGATGCTATAAGCAGAGCTTTTCCTACTTGAAAACTGAGCATGGAACATGTTCACAAATTATGAAGTATTGTCATGTTATTTTGACCTCCTTTGGGTATCAGTAATAAGGAAGATGAGGGAAAAGTAGCTTTCTGAACCAGTTGCATGTATGGATGGAATATAAGGAGCTCCCAGTGGCTCGAATGGGAAGGCTTTCCGTTTTAAGGTTATATACTGTAATCAGATGCAGTTAATTTTTGCACTCCACTTGTATATTGATACTGATTTAGCCAGTGTCAGCACTGTCAATATCATTAGTAATGTGGCAGGTAGATGGAAGTACGAGTGTGATTGCATTAATAAATTCTTAATATATTCAACCTTTCATAAGCACATAGCATTACAATTTATTTGCTATTGTTTAAGACCATTTTAAAGCAGGAGTTGCATATTGAAGTGCTCTGTCTTTGTACCTTTATGCCAGCAGACACTGGCTTCAGGTCTTAAACAAAGAAGTTGTGAAGCAAATTTAGTAGAGAGATGAAGAGTCATGCTATATGTTGCATTTTACTCAAGGCTTGCATGTAGCTTCTTTTGTATACGAGCACGGAAATACTTCTAGAGCCAGTTAGTTACTTTAGGGAGTTACTGAAAGGAAGGTTTACCTGAGAGCTACCAGTTGTTAGAAAACTTACCTGAGAACAGTCCAGCACAAATGGAGTTGATGCTTATTTGACTTAAAATCTAGTAAAGAAAAAAAACAACCCCACCAAGGCTTTAAAATAAATACCATACGTTTTTATATGACACACGTTATTTCTATTCATAAACCTTAACTAAATTTAGATTTTTATTAATCCAAAGTGACCTAAAATTTTTGCATTAACAGCACAACGTGGAATTGGGCTTATTCTCTTTGAATGCAGATAAAGCCATCATCTTGAAAATAGCTCTTTCTGACAAAAAGGTGTTCTTTTGAAATAAAGTCTTTTTCACTACATTCCTCTTAGAGTTAATGTGAATTTTAGTGCCTCTAATTTTAGATTGAAGTGAGGTCTAGAATAAAACCCACCAGCTGACAATTGAATTTATAGATAGTTGTGAATATTTCAGGCTTGAATAATAGAGCTGTAGAATTTCAGACACAGAGAGGAAGAGAGAATTAAGCTCCAACTCTAGTTTTAGACTATAATGCAATGGTGTCTAGGAATTCTTCAGTGTAACGAGCTAAGTAGTAATTAGGAAGGAACTGAGGGAGGAATTTTACAGATCTAGCTTAGGCATTATTCCAAATGTTCAGCATGATAATGTGATGGTGGTCCCACCTGCCATCCATATAAGGTGGCTCTTGAATTACTTTCATTCAGATGTGGTACAGTAACGAAGGAGTGAAAGCAGTAGGTGTCTGTTGCCCACCCACAGCTAGTACCCAGCCTTGTCTCTGGTTCACCTTCTTCGGGAGATTGAGAAAGTTTTTGTTCTCAGGGTCAGGTGCTGTTGTTTTCGCTTTTCCTTGGAATGGTTAATGTTTTAATTGCATTTGTGCTTTGTCGGCATGCACCAATCTAGTCTGTACTGTTTAAACTGTAGCCAAAAGCAGCTCTATCTTGGTTAGTACCAGAAACTGCTACTCCAGAAGCTTCAGCAGACTGGCTTTAGCCTAAGCAGCACTGGTGATCAGATTTTAATGCCTGTAGAAGTGAGGTTGTATTTTGGTTCTGACCGCTTGGAGTGGGAGATATCCACTTTTGCACTGGCTAAGACAACATGCATTTGGACAGCTAGTTAATTGCAAATGTTTTTTCTGGGAAGGGATGGGGTGACATTTGAGCTCATTATTGCACAAATTAGGAAAAAATAGGCAGTGGGAGTGTTAGATAGGAATGTGCCATCAAGCTGGTTATGACAGACTGTAGGCAGTGGCAGGGGCTCTTCGTGCTGTATTTTGAGACTTCATGTGTGGAGTCTTAGCAGCAGGGAGATGAAAAGAAGACCAAGTATCTGTTTAGTGAATAAAAGGACCTGAATGTTAGTGTATAGAGAAACAATGTAAAAAATAAGTTGGTAGAATGTGAAAGTTAATTGATATTTTTAATTGTAGCTGTATAAAATTCAGTGTCAAAGAAAGGGAGAGAGAGACAGAGAGACACTATGTTTTAGTACCCTAATAACTTCTAACTCTAGTCTAAGATCATAATGTATGTGAGAGCGGTCCAGTAATTATAAGGTAATAAGTGGAGTGGTGGTGTAAAGTGCTCTAAATTAAAAGGAATTCGCAGAGCTGCTGTAAGTCAGTGCCGACCCGCTTTCTTTCAAACGTTGACTTGAGAAAAGTGCTTAGCCCAGAGTGCAAGTAGAGAGACAAGAGAGAGCTATCTATTAATTACAGCACTCATTAACAGTGACGGCTACAAGGCAGCAGATGCAGAAGAAAAGGCACATGCTACTGCAGGCTGGCAAGGGGATTTCCCCCCCTCCAGTTCTTGAGGAAAGGACAACACAAGCAGGTGGTCCAGTGCAATAAGATATTTTCATGGCTTTAACCTTCTGATTTCCTTGGGTTTTTTGCTGGCACCAGGTAGCTTGCTTATCCTCCCTCCCCAAATAAGCACTGATTTTAAGTTTGGAGGGTAACCTTTTTGCACATCAAGCTGTTTTCCAAATTCATGTGGTGTTTGTTTTCAACAGAATATTGCAGTAAAAATCATAACAATTGAGAAGCCCTAGATAAGATCCATGGGCACTGATTTTAGGGTAAATCTCTTCCTAAGCAGGTATTTTTAATGAAGGGTCAGGCTTTGATCTCAGTTACCCTCATTGGAAAGGTAGGCAACTCTCTGGATTTATGTCTATTTTCCATTGATGATTTTGATTCCAGATCTTGAAGTAGAAACTTATTTTTATTTTTTAAAATATGAAAAGGTAAAAAAGTGAAGACAAAATTTCAGAAAATACTTTAGAAACTTAAGTCAGTTAAATTGTCTGGACTCATGTGTTTGCTTTGAAATTGTGAACCTATAGCTCTGGTGGGTGGCCTTATTGGGTAGTTGCTTTTCTGTTGAAAATGTTTCTAGAGAAGTGCTCATAACTGTCATCTGTACTTTGGCAGCTTCTGAGAGTACTGCCAGGAAAATGCTGGGTAGGCCATTTGCTGCTGTGGTCTCATAATCACAGCTGTAGAGAATGAAGATAATATCTGATTTGGCGCTTACTAATTATTATTTTTGTCCCTTGTTCTCCCTAAAATATGTTTAAAAATAAAAACTTGAGGATGGAATAGACAAAGAAGATTCCCCCACCCCCCCCCAGAAAGCACTAATTTGTCGGATCAAACGTTATATGGTTTTATTTGAGGTGCTTAATTCTGAAAACATGAGAACTGAGAAGACAGAATCTTACCTTCTGAAAGAGAGAACTTCTGTCTAAAATTTCCTGATATATATTTTTTTTAATCCAAGAACGAAACATGTAAAATGTGAGATCCTATAGAGGATAAAGGCTAGAAAAAAAATGCAGCCAGAGCTGATGAACCATTTCACTTAGATTTTGTGAAAATGGAGTCCAGCCTTAATTATTTGTTAGAGTTCCCAGTTGATGTGCTACTCTGTTACTAAATAGCTATATCTAAAATAAAGCAATATTAATAAAGGAAAAAAAAGATCGTGGGAGACTTGCTCTTCAATTCTGCAATCAGATCGGTAGATGACGGATACATGTTTTAGTCAAGTGTCTTGACAAATATTACTTACAGAGCAGAACATTCATGTGATCAAATTTGGAAATACTTGTTACTGATAATGATGGAATTTACAGAAAGAAAGTACTGATGGAAAAAGGAAGACATTTAATAGCCAAGTCATCTAATAGCATTTTTGTTTTAATTTTTTTGACTTGCTAGATGACAGGTTCAGCATTTAGAGTTGATGTGAAGTTGACAAGTAGCCTAGAGGGCAGGTGGAGGGGACAACAGACGGATTTGGTCTCTTAAAAGTTTTTGTTTACTGCCTGTCTGGAGCTTTGACAAAGCTCTGTCATGCCCTTATGCTGATTACCTTCATGTAGAACAAGAGGTATTGACTAATAAATGAATGATGTGCAGTCCCTAACCCTTCCAGAGCAGCCTTAAAGAGCACTGTCTTTAATACACAGATTCTTCTTTCTCTCTCTCCCCACTACAGGCTTCTCTGCAGAATGTCAAGCAAAGATCGACACATTGATTCTAGCTGTTCGTCGTACATCAAGACGGAACCGTCGAGCCCTGCCTCTCTGACGGACAGCATCAACCACCACAGCCCTGGTGGCTCCTCAGACGCCAGCGGGAGCTACAGTTCCACCATGAATGGACATCAGAACGGGCTGGACTCACCTCCCCTCTACCCTTCGGCCACAGGGCTTGGGGGCAACGGGCCGGTCAGGAAACGGTATGACGACTGCTCCAGTACCATTGCTGAAGATTCACAGACCAAGTGTGAATATATGCTGAACTCGATGCCCAAAAGACTGTGTTTGGTGTGTGGTGACATTGCATCAGGATACCACTATGGAGTGGCTTCCTGCGAGGCCTGCAAGGCTTTCTTCAAGAGGACAATTCAAGGTTGGTTATTCTTTAAACTTCTTTTCTTCCTTTTGCTCAAGGTGAAATAGTACAGTCCTTGACTAAATCCTGTTAGGACTTCAGACTGTACTTTTTCATTCCTCATAGTATTTGGTCCTACAGATGTTACTCATGAAGAATCCCCTTTGGGCTTCTTTGGTAGTTCTATCATGTTAAGCCCACTGCCACATTTATTTTGATTATGAAAAACAGAAAAACACTGGAGCCATCCGGTGCATGTTCAGATTTGTTTTCTGTATGAGTTTGTCATGGATTCCCATAAATAACTGTTGCAAAGAAAACTGATTATTTTCTGAAGGTTGGCATGGACGCCTCGTGAACACACCTTGTAGCTGGCACACAGGGATCGTGCCTGGGTTTTACGCCTAGTTACACCACTACCATACTCAAATTGTTACTGAAATCCGGTTTATTTTTGTTAAAGCACCAGCACATGCAAGATTGGAAGAAAATGCAGTGGTGTAGTGCTTTGTGCATATCATTTTATTAATAACTGGTCTTTCACCCATATGATACACAGTGACCTTAAACAGGTTCAACAAGTATCTGTAAGATCACATTCCAAGGTAAGTTGGCAGCTTTTGGTCTCTACCCAGAACTTTGTACTAATCTGCACTTGATGCCTGTTACAAATACACCACATATTTTGGCATACATTAGTATGAACGGGATAATTTGCATGACCACTTGTTCTAGCTTCAGAACCAAAGAAGACAAAAAAACCCTTCTGCTTTGATTTAGATATTGTCCTTTCAAGTAAAATTGAAGGTGCTTTATTTAAAGAACATGAAGCCAAGCTTGGCCTCTACAGGAATATAGTGTCACATTAAATTAAATTCAAACTTCAGAGACTAAAATTAGGTTGCTAAGTCCAAATTTAAGCTCCTCGATAAAACCTGCTTGGTTTTCGTAGATATTGAGCACCTGGAATTCTCAGGAAAGACAATGCAATCTGCTGGTATACTTTCCTTTTTAGAAATGAGTTATGTTAAGAAGCATAAAGTTAGTTTCAGTCTGTAATTTCACATAACCCAAAATCTGAAACATTTGGTCAAGATTTCTCAAATAGAGTACTTCCATATTTAATGGAAAAATAAGAAGGAAAAATTAATGTTAGTTTAATTTTTTATTGCTGAGGCAATGGCCATTTTATTCTTCTCACATCCATTTTACTACTGAGGGATTTGTCCTGTCTGCCAGCATGAAGTACCCATTTATGATGGCCATATAGCCACTAAAAAGAGATGTTAGACTTCAGTTGTTTAATGGAGCTGAGTGTTACGAAGTTAGAAACCAGTAAACAAACGTACCTGTGAAGATTCTTAGTGGACTGGGTTCCTATGTAAAATGAGTGCATATGCAGAAACAGTATGCTCATTTCAAGTCTTTGTTTTGGAAAAAGTAAACAAAGAGGTAGGTAATTTCACTTGACCTTCAAGAACATTTTCAGAAAAGCTCAAAAAATGTTTCCACTGAAGCAGTTTGGTTTTTCTGGTTGCTAAACTTCAGGCACCAACTTCAACTAGCAACTCTGTTTTTATAAATGGTATTTAATTGCTGTGCAATAGCTGTTCTACAGAACTGAATTGATGCACGATTATTTTAGTTGTATTTTGAGCATGAAAGAATGCCACAGAAACATTAACTGATTGAAGTGTTGACTTCTGTCAGTAATTGGTAGCCTGCAATTTTACACCGCACCACAGACAGCAAGTTTCTGGGCTTGGAAGCACAAGACAGGGACGTCATTCTCCAGATTAGCAACCTGGACTTGGCCACACAGCTCAAGTTAGAACTGGCAGCTGTGCAAAAACTCTCAGCACGGTTAGAGCAATAGCTGCATCAGCAGGTGACTGCTGTAAAGACAAAAAAAAAAAATTGCAGTAAGGCAAAACCAAGCGTCGAATGGAAAAGCAATAATGAAGAAACTAATAATAGGAAGTATGTTACCATCATAATGTCATGGCAGCATCTTCAGTAATGGTGCTGACTAAACTGGCACAACTACTAAGAGTTTTCGGATACCATCCAAAATAATGGGAGTTACTTTGGTGAATCAAACCATGGGTTGTGGTAGGTGGCAAGAAGTATATAAGAAAAAAAAAAAGTACTCCTCATGTTTTGAATGGGCAAATTCTACCTTTAAGCTTGCATGAAGAATAATTCTCCTGAGGTGTGTGTTGTTTGGGTTTTTTTTTGTTGTTGTTTGTTTTTGCTTTAAATGGTAGAATTTAGTCCCAGTGTTCCTAGAGGTTGTTCTTCCCTGTGCCATTTAACTTCGTGGTCCACATCGCATTCTTTCTCTGCTTGTTTTTAAGATGAGTTGATTATTGCATAACTGCAAATAAGAAAACAAGAAAACAGAAAAAACCCCAAGGAATTTATAAATACAGAATAGTAAACTAGACTACCTGAAGAGGCAAATATTGTAACTGTGCGTATGTAAGGATGACATACCTTGGCTCAAAGATTTGCTTATTTTAAATGCTAATAATTTCATTGTGATGGGTACTTAATTATAGATTCAGTGAAAAAGGATGTTTGACTTCCCAAACCTTTCTTGTTTATCATTCATGAGTTACTAAATTAGCTCAGACTTGTAGAATCTAAGCGCTACTCCTCTTGAAAGCCACGAGTAAAACTGCCCTGACTTGAGTTGAGAGCAAGGCTGAGCTGATAAAGTTACATTATGAAGCACATCTTGTGTTCATGTCAGGCCTGATGTCCTTTCCACTAAGTCAATGGGAGTCTTTCCATTCTTTCCATTTCAAAGGAGTCTTGAAATCTCAGTAGGTGAAAGCTACAGGCAGCTGTTCAGAGAGCCAGCACAGTATCTGTACACCACCACCTTCTTACGTAGGACAGAAGTGAAGTGCCTCACAGGATACCTGGTAGTCCCTTATGCAAGGCAAATTTCAGTCTAATGTAGAGTATACACCTGTTTTTAAGGGTAAAGGAGATTGTCATTCCCCTTCAGATGACAGCAATTTAGTCTAAAAGATGCCCACTCCTGGATGATGGATTTCTCCTCCTCTTCTTCCTGCCTCTTGCAATCCCTCCTATTTTTCTTAAAAGTAAAGAGCTTAAATGAACCCTGTCTTGAATTATAGGTAGGAGTAATTTTGTCTTTTTTTAATATATATTCACAGAAATACAGTTGGGGCTGTGGTAAAGAGTGCATAGATTATGATAAAAGTCAATAATATTAGAAAGAAATAGAAACAAGAAATTACCTGCCTAAAAAACTAAAACAAAACCTACCAAAAAACCAGCTCAATATATAAAATCAGTGTCTTCTTGGGTCATAGTAGAATCTAATGACATTCTGCCTCCTTTTGTGACGTATAAGGGATGGGAGAACTGGATGTTCTCTCTGCTCAGCCTAATACTCACTCAGCTGCAACTCTCAGTTTGCTTCTGGGATAATTTACGTGGTGGCTGATTGCAAATGTCTCACAGAAACACATACACAGCCAAATCTCCCCAAAATTGGCTTAACATCAGGGATAGTAGAAAATAGCAATGTCTAAAAATAGTTATAGGTCCATTGATTTCTAGGGTATCTCCACAGTTTTTGCTGTGCACTGTATTATCTTGAAAACTCCAAGCTTTCATTAAAAGAGAGTAAAAAAGGTTTTTCAGTTGTCAGCTGGGTGCGAAGTCTTGTGTTCAGCACAGAAGTCTTGTACTTACTAGATATTTTGTAGTGAATTTTCAATGTAAATACATTTCTCAATTTTTGTTTGCTCAGTTATCATAAAGACTGGTAAGTACACATTTTGCATTAATATGTAATCACTCAGTGCCTGTAACTTAAAAATTTCTGCAGATGGATTGAAATGGTATCCTTGCTTTTAGTAGAAGGATGATTCAAAGACAGTTTACCATTTTGTTTTATTTTAGCCTTCATCTTTCTAAAACAATGGCCTGCATCTAGACAACTTTTGTCCTCTCTCCTTCCAAATCTTCAGGACTATCCTCTTTGGACTCTTTAAACTAGTGTGAAAAGGCAGTGTGAAAAGCCTTGGTATTGATACGTTGCCTTCCTGGTAAGGGTTGTTGCAAAAGTGTCAGAGCTTGCTTACTTATTTCCTTGGACAGCATTTGAATTTTCCCCATAAAAACTAAAATATTTTGCATTCAATAGTGCTTGTACTTCTTGAGCTCTGGTTTTCTGTTTATATGTTTATTTTTCAAGGAAAACCTGTTGGATGAACAGTATTGAGACAGCAGTCTTCTGTTTGTATGCAGGGTGAATAAAGCAATAGGTAGTAAGAAGCCCTGCAATCATACCCTCACTGTCTCATTTAAGAGGTTTATCCCTGAGAGTTGTCGCCTGTCCATGTCTCCTAACAGAAAAAATTCCATCCTGGGAATACTGTTGTCTTTTTGGTCATTACGTGAACTAGACCAAGTCTCCTATCTCATTTTATACTGATCACCTTAAGAGCTTTCAGCTCTACAGTTCTGCAGTAATGGAGTGCCTATGGTCTTCAAAGCCTGCCCAAACTAGGAGCTAGATTAAACCACTTTATACTTTGTTCACCTTTTTGGTTACTCCAAGTTGTTTTTAATCCCTTCAGTGTTCAGGTTTTTCAGCCCGCTTTAGAGTATTTACCCATTACTGACCCAATTTGATCTGTGAATGTATAAACACTTAGAGTAAATATGTTGTGGGGTGTTTTTTTTTTGTTTTGTTTTAATGAGGAAAGTTAGAACTAGCTATGTAACTTCAGATAAGGTGACATTTAAAATGGGCAACATAAAGTTAGGTTCGAAGTTGCACTTGACTGAAGTAGTTTCCAAAGGTTAATTTGCATCTCTCAAAGCTGACTCCTGTAATACTGCACATCATTTCTGTGGAGGAAATGAAAGCAAATTAAGTAAGATTTTATGGCTTTTCAGCATCTTTACTGGTAGCTAAGGTTATAGTTTTTTATCAAAAGATAGGGTGGCAGCTTGCATCTTGGTGCAATAGTCTGTGGGCCTTGGCTCTGGTGCAAAGATGGCAGTCCTCCAGTGAACCTAACACTAAATGTCACCTGAATCTATCATTACCTGATTAAATCATTCACCTTCCTTATATAAGTGAAAGTCTGCGCATCAGCATTTCTTTCAAAGAATATTTTAAGCAAGCAATGATAGATATCTTCCCTTTTCCCCTGATTTCTCTCTGCCTATGGGCCAACCAAACTAGGGAGCAAGTATTTTTAATTCCTTCCAACATGTCTTTTAATCCTGTCATAATGTCATTGTGTAACTATGGCAGCCAAACAAGATGACACAATAAAATATAAACACGCTGAAATCTGAGAACCAGAGAGAAGTTTAAAAGTGTACAGATGGTTTTATCCTTTTTATTATCTCTACTTTCCATACAGCCTTGTAAATTATATGCTGCTTTTAGATTATTAGGGAGTAAGAATGAGCATCCTGATTTGTGCATGGCTATTCTGAACCCATCAGAAAGACTCAGAGAGAGATGTGGTTTACAAATAATACTCGTACAGTGATATGTATCAATGCCACTATAATTATGTCTGGAATTCTATTTGTTATAAACATCTCTGAAAGCTTCCAGCCCAATTCTGAAGCTCTGTCTACTTTGAAACTAGAGATACGTGAAGTCTCAGCTAGCAAATTATTTATTTTAATGTTTCTGTAACTTTTTTAATGGCTTTTTTTTTTTTACTGCTGTGAAAGTCATTTGGTTTGCAACTTCACAGACTGAGATATTCTGTGTGCTCATACACAATGACAAATTTCCATGCTACGTTGGTAGGATGTATCAAAATCAAGTAGGGACAAAATGTAGATGGTTCACTCTTTCTAACTTGGACAACTCTTCAGTGACTCCAGGCTGCAGGGATCCATTGTATTTGTGTCTTCAAAGCATTGATTCTCTCTTAAGATGACCTAAATGCCCTTCATTTCTGTTGAAGATACAGAAGTTGACTCCAGTGGGAATCAGAGATAGTTGGGCCCTTACAGGTCTTATTGAACATCCCTAATGTCAGCCTCATATTGTAAATTATGGTGGTTTTTCTGGTGCTGGAAACCTGTTTACATAAAGTTAGAGGCTGATGCAAAAATGTCGTGCAGTCAGGCCAGCCAGCATCACCTTTACAGTTTCATTTTAAATCTCCATTCATGTTGCTTTCCAGGAGTAAAAGAAAAAGAAATAAAAAATTACATTTTAGGAATTCTAAGTGCATTGTAGTTCAGTAATATAGTACCCTGGCTTCTATTAAGTAACTCGACATAGTGATTTAATTTAAAATGTACTTTTAAGCTGGCTGTGTCCCTCTGTCAAATAGCATCTTACACTGTAGAGTTATTTAAAAACTAGCTGCTTCTCTGGAGTTACTTATTGTAGCAGGAAAGGCAACACAAGCAACAGAGGCGTAAGCATAATCCTTCATACGTGGTCCTATAATCTTAAAAAATTATTTGAGGTGTTTAGGAACCAAATTTTCAAACGTTCCATAACTCTGTGTGTGCAATATTGTTTCTGTAGTCATCTGGGTGAAAAACTGTGAGTACAGTCAACTTCAGACTTAATCAGCTCTAGATGACATGTAGCAGAATTCATAGGTCTATAATTCATAGAGCTATCTACAGTACCAGCTGAATCAATCTAAGGATTCGTCAGCCAAAACTGGATTCCGTTAGGTTCAAGTCCAACCTCATTGCAACCTGACCCGATTTCTGAAACCTTATCGATAATAGTTACTTTCACTTGTGAAAATATTTACTCATACTTAAATTCAGTTGAGTCTGACTGCAAAGTAGAGAACAGAGTCTGCAAGAACTGAAACTTCAACCCAAGAGAAAATATTTTTACTTTCCTCAGTTCAGCTTCGCTAAGACCTATGAACATCAAATACGTTTTTAAGTCCACCTGGGACTTTTTCTCTATCCTTCTTTTCCTAAGTTAACCTGTTACTCTCTTATTTCTAACAGCACCTACTTCTCAGTTTCTCAGGAACATTTCATTTCTGTTCTGGTTGGATTAAATATCAAGGTGTGACCTAATGTAGCATAATTCACTCTCTGTGTTGGCTTAGATTCTCCTGCCTCTCTTTCTAAGGCTTCTCTTTTATTAATTCCCAGAAGACCTACAGCTGTAATCCTGGCTACTTTTCATTTTGCGGAGTTTTCATTCATGCCAGTCCACAGACAAGCAAGTGTATTCCTTTGGGTCTGTCAGCCAGGAAAACAGGGAATAAAGGTGGTAACTGGGGCAAACTTTACTGCAGAAGGACTTAAATTCAGTGATACAGTAGCCTCTATTAAGAATAAAGAGAACACTTGCTTTTTAAATACGAGTTTTTGAAAAAAGGTATTGGGTTACAGAAGCTCAAAAAGAAAGTTTGGGAGAAAAATGGCACATTATTTGAATATAAATAGAGAGATACTGAAATACAATTTCATGAGCAGATTATAGCATAAAATCACTCACTACATTGATGAAATAATTAATTCTCACCTGTTGGTTTGCCTTTTTTAAAATTCTAGACCTCCATTCCTACACAGTAAAAGTTTCAGTACTGATACCTTCAGCATTCCTCCTGCTTTTGTAAGTGGCTCATGGCTACTCTTTCCCAATACATTTTTACCCTGTATCTCAGTCATGTCTTTCACTTGTCCAAAGATCATCTGAGCATATTCCAATAGCTCATAGCAGTCCTTTTACATCTTCAGTGTTACAATATCAAATGTCACAGTGTGAAAAGGGATATAAACCTGCTGCTAAGAATTGCTGTCTGCAGCTTCTATTCTTGTCAGTATTTCTGGAAGAGAGACCCCTGTTTCAGCCTGTCCCACAGACTGGGGCCAGTTTCTAGAGCCAGATTTGCACTCTTGATATCTGTGAAGTTCTAAAGTTGTAACTCTTGATGACAGTAACTTCATTTGGGACAAGATGCCAAGGCATAAGGCCCAGTGCTTTCAGTGGCCTCTTCTTAGTCTTGGTTCCCACTCCTCCTCTTCTGTTACCTTGAGTGTTGCTGTCACTTCTGTGCAAGGGATGTCCAAAATGGTCTCAAGAATCTTGGCTAAGTCCAGTTGATTGCCTGGCTTGTAAAGCCATCGAGTAAGTCCGTGTACAGTTAAAACTGTACTATGAGTCTACAGCTCGTTCAGGTAACCTCCAAACCTCTTCTGTGAGATGAAAAAAGCTGTGTCTTGGCACACTTATCCTTGAGCTGTGTATAAAGGTCTGACATTCTGAAGCATCTAAAAACCAGAGAGCTGGTTACACAGGGTAAGTTTTAGCAGTTCACCTGCTATCTCAAGATCAAATGGCATCATATTTTTAGTGAGTCAGTTGCTCTTAATAGGCACAGTGTGTTAGAAACATTTTCTCATCTTTGGCTAAGATAATAAAATTTAACAAATTAGTAGAAAAAAGGAACTGTTTTTAAATAAACATTCCTCAGTGCATGAGGAGAGGAAAGGGACTCAGGCTGGCATAAATACAATTGTATTATTATAGCACAGGACAATGTGTTTGGGGAGTGAAGCTCTGACATACATTTTTACGTCATACTAATTTACATTACTCAGCCCTTTAACTGCCAAACTGTAAAAGTCCATTACACCACTGAAAGGAATATAGAAATTATCCCCTGGCACTTCAGGCAGGAGTTTTGTGTATACACTGTTACTCTATCAGCCAGTTAGCTGCATGATTCTATTAAGGAGTAAGTGAGAAAATTACATTGCCTGCAAACTAATTGTACAAAAGACTCTGAAATAAGTAATCAGAGCCCAGTCCTTTCTGAAAACCAGCCAGGAGATATTATAAATTGCTCGATCGTTCTTGTCAGCCCAGTTTAAAGACTCAAAGCTGCCATGTTGATTTTGTTCACTCTATAACACAGCTACCTCTCCAACTGTTGACAGGACTGGGCAAACTCATCTTATACCCTTGCTAGCTGCTCAGTTTCAGCCTCTAGCATTGTGCAGTAGACAAGTAAATGGTAGAGCTTCCTTCTGAATCTTTCTCATTGAAATAAAATGCAGATCTGAGCATTCTGAAAGGATGTAGCGTACCTATGAAATCGTACAGATTCCCAAACACTTTTTAAAATAATCTGTTTCTTTATATTTAGTGTATAGAAGTAAATAAGAAATTATGAGAGCTCTGATGACCTGCAATGTGCAGCAAATTTAGGTTTACCAAAAATATATCCACTAATACTTTGAGTGCTAGGTAAAACGCATTTTGAGTATGATACGTATCCAGGTACATACCCATTACAAAATTCTATTGGTTTTTTTTCTTTAAGCAAAGCTCACTGACAGAAATGAACTTTATCTGTGGGAATATTTGCATTAATATGTGAAGTGGTGACAAAACGTTCATTTCCTTGATCTCTTACTGCAGTCTAGCCATATTCTAAAATGCTGAAACACTTTGGGAGAACCACCTATGGCCATTGGTAAGATACGGATTTTTGCTGCATCAACAAATCCAGTTACTGTGACTCTGCTGAGTTCACTGGAGAAGCTCTTTTCAACATCTTCCAAGTTTATTTTCTATCATCAAAAATTAAGGTTGAACATCTGCTGTAAAATATAATACATTAAAATAAAGCAGCTTAAATTGATAGGAGAAGATTCCCCCTCTAAGCTAACGTACTGGGATCTAAGTGACTAGAATAATAGTTCATTTCAGAGTTCTTTAGGTGGCAGGAATTTGCAGGAAAAATAAATTACGCTGTCTGTGCATTGTGCGCAAAACTGAAATACCACGGTATGGGTTAGAAGTGTCTACTTAGGGGAAAAAAGCAATCTTGCTTACATTTTTCTGGTTTTGAATACTACTTTTTGGTGTCAACATCTACACCTTTGTTATCTCTGCCTTTGCATAAGGGCTCTGGCTCTAGTGGGAGCGCTCCACTTGGCTTGGTACAGAGCTTTGCTGCTTGAAGTTGTGTGTTGTATTCTCAGTCTTATTTTTGATCAAGATTGTTTCTGACCTTGTGCAAAGGTATCTTTGATCTTGTGCAAAGCATTTCTTATTCCGTGTTTTTGTTTTGTTTTTTAAATAGGGGTGGTAATACATTTATTCCTGTAATATGATGATGTTAATTATATAAAATTAATGAAAGGCTTTGAAGGTCTCCCCACGCAGTGGTGGTGCCTCACTAAGAATACCTTGTTAGACTATGAGAGGATAATGTGAATCTTTTTTTAAGCTTGCCCTTACCATCCTTCCAGAAGTGTTATTTCCTAACTTTGCTAATGCATATCGGAAAGATGTTTTGCAGGAACAGTTGTGCTGCGTTTCCTACCCACCGTATCCTTCAGTTTCCTAAATACCTTTCTTCTCAGGAGCTAAGGAAGGGCATGAGGACTAAACTGAAGTTTGAGTTTTGTCAACAAGAACCATTAGCATTCAGCCATACCAAGATTTGTTTTATGCTCCAGAATTGCTAAGTCAGTCATGCAGCAATGTTCAGGAGGAAGAAAGCCCGCAAAGGCCTGAAAAGGTTGTGCAAAGTATGCTGGTTGTATTGGCAGAATATACATTGCACCATGCAGATGTCCTTTATCAGAAATACTTAACCAATTTTCAATAGATGTAAGTAGTTTAAGTATTACTTCCTCTTGAATTAGCAGTTGCTGAGCATTTGAGTCTTTGTGCAATCCTGCAATCCACTAATGTGATATTTAATGAGGAGACATCAGTCTGGAGAAAGGTAGTCAATATAAATCAGTGTTTACAAAGTGTGATTAACTCTGAAATATTTCATCAGTGCTGTGGTCCCAGGCAGGCTCTATGCTAATTATTAGAACCTGCGCATGTTTCAGGGGACTTTGACGGACCCTGAGTGCAGCAAACATGGAGCAGCAAAATTGCAATTATGCTCGGACTGTCTCTGATGACAATTTATGCATTTGGTGTGATGACCCTTGCTTCCCAAGAGGGCAATAAACAGAATGCATTTTCATTAAGATACTAATGCACTTAATCACAGGGGGAAGGGGTTAGAAAGTAAAGAAATACCTTTAAAGCAAGATGTGACAGGCTGATGGGGGAGATACTTTATTTAAAAGTCAGTTTCCTGGTGAAACTTCTGACTGCTACAAAGTCTGTCATACTGAATGTGGTCATGGGCAATAGGATGCATGGCTGGGCAGATGAATGAGCTGAGCTAAGCTGTTTTGTGAAAAGTGCAGTGGTACTAGGGCAAAAGAGAACAGATGTTCTCCGATTTGGACTTGGATACACAAAGATGTGATTCGAAAAAATGTAAAGAAAGTTACTCGTATGTATTTTACTCATTAATTTTCAGGGTTGGGTTTTTTTCTTATTTTTGAGGATAAATAAGATGTGCTAAGCAGTAGCCAAAAAAAATTGAGACACTGCTTTGCCCAGGAGGGCTCACATTTAAGGATCTAGGTTATTCTAGGCCTTAGGGAGAGTTGGGGGAGTCGGAGGCAAGCATCTCCCCAGTTTTTGTTATTCCGTCAGCTTGGTAGGAATGATCTTATTTCTGATGCCTCTCAGTACAACAACTCTGTCTATAGAGAGAAGGGAACATGTCCTGTCTGAGAGATCTGACCTGGCAGCTGTAGAATGTGCTAGATGTGGTGCAAGCAATGCCAGTGAGCCCTGCCTGAGACACTGTGCCTGCTGCTGTGGAAGGAGAAGGGTGAAGCTCTCTAGTATCTGCTACAGTTGATTGTGCAATAAAGCATGACAGTCTCCTTTTCATATTCTAGACAAAGAAAGACTGATGAAATTGGTGGGGAAAAAGGAAATGAAGAGTGCTCAGGCTAGAAGCCTAGGCATGTGGCTTAGTACAGACAGTAAATGACAAAATTTCCTCCTCCTACCAGAGGAATAATCTACATGAAGGATTTTGCTAGGGACTGTGTATGGAGCCAGACACAGACCCATGTTAATTGTAGGTTTGTATTTTTTTTTTTTCCATATAGCTGTCTAGAGTTAAAGGATGAGCTTTTTGACTTTTTTTTTAACTTGGCTTTTTATTTTTACTTCAAGGTGTTCCCTTTCTACAGCACTGTGTTCTCTTCCTATATATTCCAAGATTAACCACAACAGCGATTGTATGAGTACTTTGTATGTCCATTGTGTTGGTTAGTCAGTGATTCTGAATACCTCTCTTTTCCTGTACTTTCTATTACAGGTAACATAGAATACAGCTGCCCAGCAACGAATGAATGTGAAATCACAAAGCGCAGACGCAAGTCCTGCCAAGCCTGCCGCTTCATGAAGTGTCTAAAAGTTGGCATGCTGAAAGAAGGTAAGACTGATCAAGTCAATATGGGTATCTCTGCAAATGCATGCGACAATTGTAAGGCAATCAGGAAAGACGAGAGATCGGTGAGTGTTCTCATCAGTTATTGTAAAGGCAATTTTCATGTATACTTGCTCTTCCTGACAGTCTGTTTCTAAGGTATGGAATCACAGTGCATCTACATAGAGTACATCTTCTCTGGAATATTTCTAACTATGTGTAGTACAGCAAAATGTACCCCAGCATTCAGTCTCCTTCGGTAGGTAACTAATAGAATAATCTTCAGAATATATCCTCTCATTTTCCTTAACACTTTAACGTAATGAATTGTCACAGATTTATTTCCTCCATTCCTTATCCACTGTTAGTCTGTCCCATTTCTGGCAGAAACACACACTGCCTTCTTTTTCCAATTTTTACTCAGTCTTCATTTCATCAGGACAAACAGAATTACTTCTTAATTAAGCAAGTATAAATATTGAGTATGTCTACTGAAGTTGCTGTAACTACACTGGAGTAAAAAATGGCATACAGAAGAGGAGAATCCACCTGCCTTTTTTTTTTATCTTTTTAAAGCATGTGAGAACCCCTGCCCTTTACTTGTAAGTATATGTTGAGTGTTTTAATTTATCCGTTACATTTTGAAGATATTGAATAACAGGTAAATATAAGAAAATGCTTCTAAGAAACAGTACTATCTCACCTGGAACCTGATTCGTCTATGTTACAGAAACAGGCAATTCCTTAAATCTTGGTCACCTGCTATGCGCTTCTCTTGCTGTTAATGTATATGCAAAAATACACTTTTATGTGTGGGTATTATATATGTTATTATTGTAGTGCACTGTTACCACCAAGAAAGAATAACAGATGATGTCATAGACTCCTGAGCTAGATAAACGTTTTAAAATAAAAACACTGTGAAATTTTCTAAATATTGTCTCCAGTGGAGAGTACTTTGTGTTAAGCAACCACTTAGTCCTATGCAATTTTGCTTTGTCAGTGCCTAAAAAGTCAGCTTTAATAGATGGCTTATTTTTGCAAATTGTGTGATGGTAATTTAAAACAGGTTTAAGTATACAGCTATCAGGGTAAAATCCAAGAGCAACATAGACCAGTGGAAAGATGATGGACAAATTAGGCCTATCACGCACCTACAGACATATTCTTATTGGATTATACTTACTAAGAATAAACCTTGTTTCTGTGCAACTGCTTTGGCAGATGCTATGATCCTGTGAGCCAAATCCTGCTGTCCTTAGTCTTACTTGAGCAAAACTCCTGTCAGATTCAATGGGGATTTTGCCTCAGTAAGAACAGCAGGATTTGACCCTCTCCTCCAGTGGTGATGGGAGGGTTCTTTACTTGCCAAAATCCTCATATAACTGACCACTAGGGGCAGTTTCTTAAAGGTTAAATTGTGATGTGTGGATAAACTGTAGAAAGAAAGGAATGTCTTGAGTATGGCACGTTTTGAAAGGGACTGTGCTTCTTAATATCTTTTTTTAGCAAGGTAAGACCCCGTATTGCTAGTAACCTAATACGCAGATACATTGAGCAACTTGTTTGGAAACAAAACAGTGATACACAGAGTACATACAGGTGAATTGCTTTAGACCTTTTCTTCTAAATTTTGGGGGCACCATTGCATGTCCATTAACATATATGTATTTAAAAATCTAATCTGTGTGCAGCTTCTGGGACTGCATGAGGAAATTAAGTGACTCTTCTACAAAGGAATAATAATCTCAGTTACCAAAATTGCGTGCAGATTTACTATGTTTCTGCACATGATTTTGATAACTGATATGATCTAGGCAATTCAGATGCACTTGGTGAATCAAATTATTTGCATGAATGATCATTGTCTGTGGATGCAAATCAATCCCACAAGGTTTCTTAGTCAAAATTTCATAAGTTGTCTAGCCTGAAAGTACATACCTTTTTCTGAAAGTTCTACAATGACAAAATAACTAATTCCTTTGAAATAAAGGTTCCTTTGTTAGCCCCAATTCTGGGCACATCATAGTTCTTCCATGCTTACTCTGTGAGTTTTTTCTGTCAAAACACAGTAAGATTTCCACTTACTTCTAATTACTGAGTCTTTTCATCTCGGGGAGAGTTTGCTTATCTTCTTTTCAGGTATTGCTTACCTCCCACCTAATAAGACAACCTGAAAGAACCCATAAGGGCGTGTATTTTTTTGTGTCCTGCTTTAGTGGCCACTTTCATGTTTGAAACCATACTGATTCATAGTACACTTTTAGGACTGTACTGGGAGTGAAGGTTTTTCTTCTGTTCTTGTTGGAAGGTAGTTTTGGAAGCAGGTGGTGTTGTTTTTACCTATGGGAAGGTCTGGAGACAAGTGTCTGGCTTTGGATTTGACCACATTCTTTATGCACAGAATGAAAAAAGATTATATACTTATTTCTTTCATGTGTAAAGTGGTGTAAATTTATTGATTAGCATGGACTTACACTGAGCTGAGATAATTCCTGCTGTATCTTAAATGTTTCTTTATGTACAGACAAGGATTTCAGTCCTATGCAGCATGTCAGAGATCATGCTGCAGTAAATCTATTCAAATGTAAACCTGTTCAATTCAATTACCAGTTTATAATAAAATTTGCTACTGCAGCCTCCACGTTTGTCACAGCAGTCTCTACATGCTGATGGCACAGCATGACTAGAAATTGACAGCCTAAATCTATTTACAAAAAAAATTTAGTTGTAGACCTGAAATAAAATCAAGTTTAAACAGCTTTGAGAGGAGCATCATATTCCTTACAAGAACTTCTGCACATCTGCCAGTGTGCATCTTCTCCAGAAATCTTATCCTGTTAGTGGGGAGTTTTCATCTAGAAATTTTCCTTAACAAACAGTTTTTAAATGTAATCTTAAGTGAAATAATTATCAGACATTGCACTTCCTTTCACATTTGGAAAGACTTTTTATTACATTGTCATTTTATGAATTGTCATACAAAATTCATGATAAAAATCACAGTGCCTGGAAAAAGATCCTGGGTTTTATTTTAGCTTTTAGGGTAAGGTCTGGAAACCACTTACAGCAAATATATACAGTAGATTCTCTTATGACAGCTGCATGTTATATCATTTGTTGTGGGAAGATAATGGTGCTTTTCATCCAGCATCCAGTGTTGCTGCGAGAGACCTAGCATTAGAAATTTGGGGCCAGGTCTTGGCCCCAAGACCCTGGAAGGAAATTGGTTCTCTGGTCACAGGTAATGCAGGGTGGAGTGGGGAATTTCTAAACATACTCTCAAGGATGTCAGTAGGGCATAGCCAGCAACACCTAGATCAAGACTCTTAATTTTATAAGTCGTGGGCCAGAAGCTAGAGAAGGCAGGGTAAAGCAATGTCGTACTGGGCTGAGCTGGCATGGGATTGAAGTCCTGCTTCCTATCTGCATCTCCTGTTGAGTAACACAAGAAAGTTACTACAGACTGACGCAGAAGAACACTTTATTTTGGTTTAGCCCATGGACTGTTACTTGAAAATGTAAATCTAGGTGTATGCAGGTTTTTTGAGTACGTGTTATGCTTCCTGTTGAAGCATTCAGCAGATGCGGATGAGCTTTTAAGCAGATGACAAATATGAGGGTGTCATATTCTTCATGACTTTCCTAGGTAATGGTTATTAGCAGCCCAGCAGCATACACTTTACTCAAAGAAAAAGATTTACATTTTCCTATTTTTAATTCTCTGTGTAATATTATGAAAAATCAGATTTTCAAGGATCGCAGTTGGTTCTTCTCCTGAAATACAGTTTCTTTGACTGTGCTTATGTTTTGGTGGATTCCCTGAGATTCACAAGAAGAGATGAAGCAACATAAAAAATCTTGTGTAGCCTGGGGGAAACTAGTGATTTCTTTAAATAATACTGCCATTGCTAAAAGGGGGTAGGAAACAACCATCTGCCCTTTTTAAAAATGAATGCTTTAAGACATTCTCCAGTTTTCAATTCTGTTGGTTTATAATTGTTCTTTTAAATTTGGCCTTTCAAACTCTTTGGAAGCTGGTGATTAATTTGCTTCAGGTGGTGGAACTAAATCTATGTTCACGTGCAAGATTGGGTGTTTTAGCTATTTTCCTTTTTATACGGCTAGTTGGAGTGAGAAAAAGGAGTTGATTTTTTTTTTTTCTTTTCTAAGTGGGAGAAATGGCTGTAAAACTGCATAAGTTGATTTGGGAAATCATGCATAGATATCTGACTGGGTGTTTTTTCCCCATTGCTAGTCAGTCTGGTTAAATTCTACTTTTAGTCTTCCATCAGTACTATATACTTTTTAATCCTATCTGTGAGACTATTTACTAGCATACGTATGTGACAGAAGCTATTATTACAAGTTTATTATACCACAGATCTTGCTCAGAATAGCTGCCCATGTGAAATAATTCCACTGGAGTAAAGATTCGAAAATAAAATTACTTTTTGTTTCAGATTCAGCGTTCATATAATTATTTTTTCAAGGGATTAGTCCATGTGTTTCAGTTTTCCTCCATGGAGGCAAAGTCTTAGCCTCAGTTTTATCTGTCCCTATATCATAGCAAGGTTAGAAATTACAGTTTAGAGGGGAACTCCTTGAGTGGCACTAACGCAGCTTTTAGACCATCTGAAATATTGTATCCTGTCCTAGCTCTTAGAGTTCTGAGCAGTGCTTCTTATGGGACTGTTGACACCAAAACATCTCCCATATATCTCTCATCTCTGATACCTGGATGTTTTCAGAATTTTTTATGGGTTGTTTGCAGTGGCTGATCTGCATTGCTTGTTATTTCAGAAAGTGTAGTTCATAAGTGGGTGATACATAAGGAAACAAATTCACGTTTATTTGGAAAGTAAATTATACCATAATGAAATGGCAGAAAAATTGGGTTGCTTCACATAGGAATGTTTGAATTTTCCTTATGAATGGATGGAATTTACAAATGAGCATCAACCACTTTGTGCCCAGTTAGAATAGACAGAATGACAGAATCCCAGCTTAATTAGTACAGCTATTAATAATGGGAGGCCAGATCCTCACCTAGTATTAATGGAAGCTGGTGGAGCTATGTTAGATTGCTATTCATTTGGCAGGTTTAGCAATCTGTTCTGTGGGGAAGTCAGCAATATACCTTTTTGTGTCTGTGAATCCTTACTGTTGCTAGTATGTTAGCAGTCATGCAGGCTCTACAAATGAATAGAAGCTCATGACCTGGCAACAAAGACTTCAGTGTAACCCTTCCCATCGTAGTAGTGCAGATAGCATGTTGTGCTTAACGCTCCTCACCGAGTAGCCCTTAACACTTCTTATTTGTTAGTTTGCTTGGGTTTTTTTAAAAGGTTTCATACAGTCCCTCAAAGTGACTTCAGCATCCCTAGGGCAGTGTTAAGGCAGTGGTCAGAATCTGCCATGTGTTTAAAGAAATTTTGTATTTTAAGCTTTTTGCTTCAGCACTGATCTGAATAAAAACAATTATTGACAGTTTTTAAAATGCTTGAGCATTTTTAGATGGTCACAGTACTGTGATGAACCAGGAGATAAACTTTTTCTTAATATGCTAAAATTGGGGGTTTCTAAAGTATTTTTGCTTCATACTTTGAGATTTCATTAATTCAAATACAAGAACATATTTTTTTTAAACAGGTATGTGTATTTTTAAAGCATAAATTACCGAGTTTATTATACAAAGATTACCATATTAACATCCTTGGCTTGTGTTAAACAGCAGATCGGATTAAATTATCGTATTGATCCTTTCTGGTTTTGACAATCTATGAAAATGAATCCAGTACAGCAAGGAGAATAGGCAGCTCGAGTTTTCTCTTACATAAAGAGATGCATGATATGCACAGAAGCAGATTAATGGATTCTCTTTCAAAATAATAACTAAAACTAAGCAATCCTCTTTATAACTAAAATTATGTTATCACCTATGTTTTGAGGCTAGTAAAAAAGCCTGCTTAATAGGATTCCTCCTAACAACATCTCCTTTGAAAAGACCTGTGCATAAGGCATTGCCAAGGTAAATTTCTCTCACAAGTCTAATACCATTAGTCTGCCAAGAAGAAAGCAGAAATTATTGTGGAGGAAGTTTTAGTTTCTGCTGCCTTCAGAAATTAGAACAAAGGCAAGGAGAAAGCATTAATGGTATTCAAAGAAAATATTTCTGTACAGGATGACAGTTAATAGAGCAGCGTTGACCTCAGCGATATTTCTTACGCTCTCTATTGTAATATTACACTTAAGGAGCTCCTTCATTAATGCAGGATATTAAACAAAGCTCCAGTGTAACAACATCAAGAGATAACACAGTGCGTCTTCTGTTGAAGTGTCTTCTGAATATCAATCCTTTTCTGTGTTTCAATGTATTATGAGGGAGTTTTCTTTTTAGTGCAGATATTTTTTTGGAAGTGTCTCTTCCCCCTTTCTTCCTCCCTTCTTTCCCCTTTTCCCTTTCTTCCCCCCTTTCCCCTTTTTCCCTGTTTCCCCCTTCCACCTCTTTCCCCCTTTTCTGCCCACCATCTCCCTTTCCCACTTTCAATTTCGCCCTTCCCCTCCCTTTTATTTCCTCTGTTCCACCCCCCACCCTTTTCTTTCCCCCTTCCCCCTTGCTCTCCTTTTCTTTCTTTCATTCAACCTGTGCTTGGTTTAATATATACTGAGACCTGTTAAATCTCCTTGGAAACAATAGAAACTAATCTCTAAGTGGTGTTGGTGTTCATAAGTAGGCCTCTCTCCTCCTAACCAAAATGTGGCCTGATAGCCCAGTTCACACATTAGAACTGACAGCCCAATTTGTCTGACCTAAAACATGGCTCATGACTATCCACTCTCTGTAACTGATGAGGAAGGACAAGCTATTCAAGTTCAGGTTAGTGTTTATAGTGAGCTCAAGCAACTAGTATTTCTGTTCATCCATTTAAAAATGCTCAAGAAAAAGCAAATATTGGAGGTTTGGTTATTCTTTCTGGGCTTAGAAATCACATGAAAGTACCTACAGCTAAGAACAGCTGTCAGCCTTCTGAGAAGTTCTCACGGTGCTTGTGTTGCAGTGTTGTGCCAGTCTGGTTTATGTTCTGCCTCTGAGCATTTTTGATTCCCATAATCTCATTTGGAATGAAGCAGAGAAGTCCCAGCAATTCACTGGACTCAGTCTTTAAACAAAATTTCTCTCTTTCTAGATACAATTTGGTTTTGCAGTTGCGCCTTTATACAAAAACTCCACTTTAATAACAGAGGTGGTATGAAGTGAATGTAGAGAAAGCAGTACCATTTATATGTCTGTGTCTGAGAACTATTTACATTTCTTGGCTTTCCACAGATTTGTGGATGTACTTCTCTTGATGTTAGCATCTGTAGATCTGGAGTCAAAGCTGTTTGCTAGCCCACTCATCTGCAGCTTCCTTGGGGTTAGATATTAGGCTTGATTCTGCTCCCACAGTTGTCACTGGTGAGAATCCCAGTGACTGCAGTTATTCGCAGCGTCAGGCAAGCGTCAGCAGAGACTGCATTAGGCCTATAGTTAGTTTGTAGTTTTGCTATTAAAAATAGTGAGTTTGAAAGATTTTGAATGGGGTTAAAAGCTATGGTATTTTTCTTAGTGCACATATCTTACCTATTACTTCCTTAGAATTAGAAGGATTCTGCAGATTCACTAGTCTACTTGAATTGTAATACTGTTAGAAATAAAGTGATTAATGGTGAGAAAATATTAGTACAGTGTGAGGTTGTTAACCGAACATCCTCATTTGTCGTATTTCTTCTTTTGATCCTAGAATAAGGAAGCAATATTTTTCTAATTTTGTAGAAAGTATTATTCCATTTTTTAAAAACATTCAGTGGATTTAGCCCCTGCGAACATTTGCTTATGCACTGAAAGTACAGTGACAGCAATATAAGTGATAAGGGAAGGTAGAGACAAGCCTGAAGGATGTAGGACTGTGCATGATATGGCATCTTTTCCCATGAGCTCCCAGACAAATAGCTGCCTGCCTTTCTTGGTCTCTGCCACCCATAAACACATACATCAATATGGCACTGCCATTTATTGCAGAGTGCTTGAATTCTTATGCATGGGTCCTGCCCTATATTAAATAGGGGTCATTTTGTAAAGAGTGTCATTAATGTTATTTGTATTTTTCACTTTTCTGTTTCTGCTTGAGGAGGGAATAGGTTTTAGCATCTCAGGTAGAAGGTGCATTTAGCAGCGATGCATATGCATATCTCCAAAATACCACTTTGGAGCCAACCCTTTCCTGTATTTTGCTTAGCCCCCTTACTTGGGCAGCACTGGTATCTCCTCAGTAAGACTGTGACTGTATAAAACCTTAGTAGAATCAACAGGACATATGGTAAGATTATTTGGGGTGAAGTGCTGAAATGATGTGGGTGCTGCTAAATAGAATCCGTGTGACACATATACAGGCAGACTTTTGCTGCTTGCGATGGATTGGCACCAAAAAGCTTGGAGGTTGAGGAACTGTCTTGGCCTCTTCACTTAGCCAAAGCAATGGAAGTGTTGAGAAGCACTAAAATTACATCCACAGTTGTTACCTCTGACCTCCTATAGTGCTATCCCTCAAATATTTCACACTTCTAAATCTCTGCTGTCCTACAGAAAAAGAAGAGTTCAAATCAACACGGTTTATTGGGACATTAATGTAATTAAGCCACAGTCTTCCCTCTGGTCAGTCATTGTCCGTTCTTAAGCTGGAGGTGTTTTTACCAGTGGTGAGTCTTTGTCACTTCTATTCACCAAGTCACTATGCGAGGCTAGAATATTATTTCATTTGCAGTTTGTAATGTGGCTTTTGTGGTTGAAAGTCAACAGCCTGAAATCTGAAACAAATGTCAGCTTCAGCAGTGAATTATCATTATGACAATTTTTGCCATGCTCACCAGCTATTTTAGTAATAGGACTCACCTAAGCAGGCTTTCTTTTCTTCCTTTTTTCTTCTTTTTCTTTCTTTCTATTTTTCTTTGGGTATTTATATGACAGTAAAGGGAAGCCATGGGGGGAATCTGTTTCCCTCACAAATGTGACCTAATATAGCTATTAATCTTTATAAGTGAAAAATATAACTTTATTTTAAGCCTCAGTAGTCTTTTATTACATTAATGATTCTAGAGAAAGTAAAACACAAGCTATGTTAAATATATTCACTTACTGAATAATATCAATATTTTCCTGTTTGCTCTTTATTATTCCAACAAAGTTAGTATGTTTCTCTCTTTTTCTCTTCTTAAGCATCTGGTTTTAGTTCTTGGGGTCATCAGGTATAAGATAAGATGTCAATTTGATTTGTGGTTCTAGTGCAGCAGATCCAAAATCAACACTCGGTACAACTTGTTTGCATAGGATCTTACTGCAGTCCACATTAACACAGTTAATTATTAAAAAAGTTAATTTAGAAAAATTAACACACTTTCTAGAAGAAGGTCCATGTGATACTGTTCTATAATCAGCTTAACTCCAGTCTGTGCCCTCAGTGGCAGAATTGTTAGTATGCAGCAAACGTGCAGCAAAACTGCTTGACTAACAAGAGAAAATGTTGATAACTTGCTGTGTACTGAGCACACACAGACCCAAGGAATCAACAGATAATACAAGACCATCATCCTTGTCTTTCATCTCCTTTTCTTTCCTTTTTTCTGGCCAAGAGGTAGTCCATACAGCAGTGCTGTTTTTGTAATTTTCAGTCAGCCATATAAAAATTACTTATTGTATCACCATTGACCTTTGTCTCTTTCTAATATTCCTTTCCAGTCCTGTGGGTGGCTGACTGAAGAAAGGCTTTCCAGACAGGCCATGTCTTTCATCCTAGTCTGAATCAATCAATAGATCGGTCTCATATAATTTCTTAAACCGTGGTACAGCCACATGTTGCTTTTCATGACAGCCTGCCAGATTGGGTGTACAATGGTGTCCAGTGTCTACATTTGCTAAGTTCTATCTCACTTTTGTATTTTCTGTAATTCAATGAAAGCTTAAGAAATGAGCACCTGAGATTCCATTGCATGGCCAGTCCCAAGGGTTATCCACTGAAATGTGAGAAGAGGAACATATTTGTCATAAGTCACCAGAAGTACTGCATTTCTGGATAAGGCTTGTGGAATCAGTTAAGATAAGATGACTTAAGAGATGACATAAATACATGTTAGATCCAGATTGAGAGTACCTGCCCATGATGATTGAATGTTAAGAGAGGTCTTGCTCTGAACTGATCTCTAAGTTCACAGGCCACTTGCTGGTTTCCCTGTCCAACTTTTAATGAAAACTATTCAGCTTCCAATTTCAAGACAGCTAAATATCTAATTTAGCTAATTAATCTAATAAAAACAGCTAAATAAGAGACTGCTAAATATCGAAATAGGAAAACGAATGTTTACCTTAAAAAGTAGAAAGCTGTTTTAAAATACCAGTTTAAATGTATTGCTTTCATGAATTCTCTTTCAAGAGAATTACTAGAAAGGTTTCTGCTGATTTATACCTCAGGTGAAGGATCAGGCTAGGAAGGGAAGCTCTAAGTGTAATGGTCTTATTATAAAGGGACTGAATAGGCTCCTCCTTTTCAACAGCCCTCAAGAACATCACCCCAAAATAGAAATCTCTGACTGTATTCCAGACAAAAGGAGAAGTTGGAACACCTTTGAGTCTGGTGTGTACATTCGTAGTCTTTGCTGATGCTTTTCCTCTGACAGAGCATGCCACCATGCCCCATTGCTTGGTCTTGTGTGGGTTGTAAAGGAATGCAGTAATCGGAGAACAAAGCCACAGACTAGCTAAGATGACATAAGATTCTTCTTTCTTCTCTTTCTATCTTCTCTCATTTTCATGATTTTATATTCTTTTTCCTCTTCATACCACAATTGTATCAGAAGAATGCTGATGAGAAAATAGTTGCTGCAAGCATATATCCTCCAGGCAGTCTTTTTCTGGCCAGGTGGAAGAGAGAATCATTAATTTCGTGAGGTTCTTGTTACCTGACCAGCGCTATTTTGTGAGTACTAGTTAGGGTGAATGACTGTATTTCCTCCTGGGCATGCTGGTATTGCTGGAGATACCCATGCTGGCAAAATACTTCAGCTCATCTCTAATTAAAATACTTGTTATGAAGTATTCTTAAACACGGCTGCTTAATGAAGTTAAAAGAAGCATTTGGATGCAGAGTGTGAAGGTTTCAAACATTGGAGTTCCTCTCCAGGGAGATGCGTGCAATCAGAAAGCATTTTGAATGCTAGCAATCCGCCCCATTTTGTTCTCATTTGTTTTCTCTAATTTCCTGCCTTCTTTAGTGCTGGTTAGCTGAAATAAACCCTCTTTCCCTCCTCTCCACAGTTCCCTTCCCCTTTATGGAATAGCCCATGACACGTGCCTGTAAAGTGGCTTCTTTGGAATTTGCAAGTCTTTCAATGTGTTATCTGATTAAAGGGATGTATGTGTCTTTAATTCTCATCTGCAGTTCCACCTTTGACCCCATCTGTTAAAGTGGAAAGGAGTTCCGAGTCAGCAAAGTCCAGATTCAACACAGATAACCTGCAGCGTGCGCATTTAAATGCTTTAACTCTTTGGTTGCCCCTGAAAGCTACATACTTAAGTGACAGGTTTGATTGGAAAATGTGGCAGGTCTGATACGAGGCAGGTGAATTGTTTATTTTGTTGATATGCTTAAGGTAGGATAATGCAGTTCTGGTTTCACCTTACATATTAAAGAATGAATGAAAATATAGTTGTGTGACAAACAGGTGTAATATCTTGTTTGTGCGTGTGTGGTTTTTTTTTTTTCTTTTTTAATAGACCAGCCTCTTTCTTACAGAACAGGAGGAAATGTGCAAACCCCCATGTCTATTACACATACTTCCTTTTTTGAATAGGAAGCTGAATTACACGGTTGGAAATTATGTTACAATTTTGGATGGGATTTTTAGATACGTCTGAATAACAGAGAAGAACTCATTCCAATAAAAGATTAAAAAAATAGATGACACAAGTGTAATTTTCATTTTATTTTGCTAATATTATGCACTTTCTGCAAAAAAATGTGATTGTGACATTTCCTGTGCTTTGCAGATGCATGATATAAGTGACTAGAATACCCCAATACCTGTGGATGTTTTCATCTTTCCTCAGGTCATTTTCTTCCCTAGCTTTCAAACACTTTTAGAACACTGAAAGGATTTTCAGTATACTAGATCTATCCTGTTCTCTGAAAGCTAGAGCCAAATTCTTCCCCCACTTACATCTGTTCAACTCTGGTGGTTTCACTTATGCTGCGTGGCTGTAACAATGCAGAATTTGTCCTAATCTGCCCTTTCTTTTTTGGTGGAGAATATGCACATGAAAAGTGATCATAAACACAGGAAGTTGAACTGCAAATAGAAAAAAAAAAGATCTATTTTGTGTGTGTGTATACATGAATAGAGAGAGATAAATAGCACACGATAGGTTTGATAGTATATCTACTGTACATAATATTGTAAATGGTATCTTGCTGTGCTGAAATCTAGGCAATATGAGTTCAGTACTAAAGTGTTCAGGTTGCACCTGAGCTAGCTGGAGCCTGCCAGCCTCTGCAAGCCCACTGAGAGCATCTGTCTCGCCACCACCTTGCTCACGCTGTGTCCTCTGCAGGCTCTCCGATTCTTCCGACTATGAGCATAAATCATCCACCTGTCAGGAGCTCTAGCTGCCTGGATTATGCAATGCCTGCCTTCATTTGGAGATGGTGTGAGCGGAAGATTGCGGCAAATGGTTTACATTCATTTTAATGCCGTTCCAGCATCTCTTCAGCTTTAATGAGGGTTCAGGGTGGTGACGACTCCCTGAGACAATGAAAGTCCTAGAGACCCAAGCTTGCTTTGTATGTTTGTATGGCCTAGTTCAGATTTTTTTTTCTTTTCTTTTTTCCTTTCTTTCCCCATCCCCCACCCCCCACCCCCCCACCCCCAAAGAAATGAATGGCTTGAAAATTGGGGCAGAGGACTGGTACTGCACAAAGCCAGCTGTCCATAGCTCTGGTTTTTGGCCTTGTAATACTTCCCTCCAGCTGAGCAATGAAGAATTTAAAAATCAGTCATGTTTAATGTTGATTGTCCATTCATGCTGCCTAAAGCTGCGTAATGGTTAGATGCCTTCAGTTAACTGTTTAAACATCCTGTCTTTGCAATTTATTCAGTTACAGGTATGTTGGATTACACTCTCAAGTGTGGAATACCATGTTATATAACCCAAATTTAAAATACAGTTCCTCTGTATAAAGTTCTTCTTTTACCAATAACAAAAAATTGACTGTCAGTGAAATTGTCTTGTTTCAGCTTTAGACCTGAATTAATCAAATTCCTTACTCACAATTTTAATAATGAATTATAGGCAGAATAAATATGGGTATTATATTTGTTCGTATGTGTAACCAGAAGAAAAACAGAAGAAAACACAAAAGCAGTGCAGGTCCTTTCAAAGGCAAATGTTGAAGGTGATGAAGGTTAGTTGCACTTTCATGCCTGTAGTATCTGTTTGTCTCTAACCTCAAACAAATTCCACCAGATTCTTGCAGGTACAGCCTTTAGACTGTAGCCTTATATGTGCATTAACTTCATGCTCTTACTTGCCTGAAAAACACTAGGTAGTGCTAATAGTAAAACAGTTAGTTAGCAGAGGAAATCCAAATATTTGGTACCTTAACACTACAGGTTCCCTGTTTTTTTCACAACTATTTAAGGAAACAGACTTGTTTGCTAACTTTGAAAAACATTGGGCTTGTGCAACAAGATTTTTCTGTAGTGAACTCGTCATGAGCTTGTCAACAATTTTTTCAGAGAATATTTATTTTAAGTTTTAGAGCACTCCAGTGATGCAGGCAGTAATATCCCCATTTTACAGTATTTAACCTAAGCCAAACAGGACAAGAGTTGCTTAGTGAAAATCACATGTGGTGTTAGAGGCACAGCAAGAAATGGAACTTCTGCTCTGAGGTTAATGTGTCATTCAGCCTGGGACTTCAAAGTCCAGCTGTTGCCGCCCCTTTCTTACCCAATGACTGAAAGAGAGAAAGCTTTATTGCTTGTTGGTTTGGGGTTTTATATTTCTCTTTATAACGCTTCCCTTTATATGTGGATTCCTCAATCAGCTACTGATGAAAAGAATACTAAAAGGTGAAGTGAAATTAAGGCCAGCTTTTGTCAACAGGAAAAATAAAGCACTATTTCAATGCACCTGTATATTTCCTGTTGATATTGATGGAGGATGCTTACACACATGCAAAGGAGTCTGTGTTGCCAGCATATTTTA
This sequence comes from Phalacrocorax carbo, assembly GCF_963921805.1. Classification (NCBI taxonomy): domain Eukaryota; kingdom Metazoa; phylum Chordata; class Aves; order Suliformes; family Phalacrocoracidae; genus Phalacrocorax; species Phalacrocorax carbo. The sequence goes on along the minus strand of NC_087515.1, from coordinate 26,927,575 downwards.
AGTTTTCCTCTCAGTGAAAATTTCTACAGCTGACCAGTACCACCGGTGGCAGCTGAATGTGGAATACATAGTGCGGCTGTCTGTACAACAGCCTTGAATCACAAGAATACTTGAGAGCTCTGCCTGTGTCTATGTTCTTCCCCCGTGGTCTGAAAGCCAGAGCTTTTCATGCAGCCTGGTCATACTTAACTAGGACCACACAGAGCAAGGGAGATTTTTTTAATAGGCTGTTTGGGAAAGAGTGAAGACCCTACCAAATGAAGTATGTAGACTTTGAGATCTTTACTGTGAGCCTTATTTGCTTCTGGTAACAAGCTAACCTCCCATGCCATTCCCTCCCCCCTCCAGTTTTAATTTGATGGAAAGCCAGCAGTACTGCAGTTTTATGCAAAGCCTCCAGTGAACTCAAAAAAGATTATTATTTCTCACTTTGTCTTTACAGATAACTTTAAAATTTTATGCATCAGAACGCAGGACTATCTGAAGACACAAACGCAACACAACACTGACAAAATCAGATGAAAAATCTCACTCTTTTAGCTATGAAGAAATTAGATTTATCATCAGAAAAGCATTCTCTTTTCATTTTCTGAAAGGTGCTTTTTGACAGACCCTTTGCAGTGGACGTCATGCTCACAAAACATGCTGTCACAGGGCTATTTGAATATGGTGACAGGCTCATTATCATGTTGAAGACAACTGACAACACTGCAGACTAGAAATGGACAGGCTTGCCAATCAGCTGTTGAAAGGATTGCAGTTGAAATAGAGGTTTTTTTTGTTCTGAGAACAGTAGTACAAATTGACTACATTAATTCTTTTTATTATAGTTGCATACACTGTAGTTAAGGGTCCGTCACTGTTTCCATTATAAATCCCTGTTTTCAAGGGTTTATTAGTAGACCATAAAAAATGGTTCCTGTTGAAATTTTGCATTAAAAATATATATTACCCTAACAGAACAAAATTTCTGTGGTAACTGTAGAGGAGGGAAGGGCAGAGAAGAGGGATTGACTGATTTTTAGCTGAAAATTGCATAAAACTGAATACATTATTATTTTTATAGCACCTTAGATGTCCAAGAGTTTTATAGACAGGTTTGTGCCTCAGGAGTTTACAATTTTAGGATGCAGTACTGCCAACACTTATTATGGAATGGGATTTTCCTGGTAGCTTCGTTGGAATTAGTGAAGCAGCAAACATTATCCCCAGTAGTAGGTATTTGCAGGTTCAGGTTGAGTAGTCAAACAGTCCTGAACAGTTATTTTTCTTTTCTTGTAACTTAAAAATGGCTAGGATGACTTTTGTTTTGTTTTGTATCACTTTAATATTAAATCTGGAATGTTAAATGATAACCTGAGATTAAGGGAATTTGGCATATATAAGCAGGAAATCAGCAGGGAATTTTGCATATTTAACAATAATCCAATTTGAAATGATGCTGGATTCCACCAAGATACTCTAGTTACGTGAAGTAGGGAGGTTAGGTGGAGTTTATCTGCTTTAATCCAAAGTGGCAGTCCTGGGAAATCCTACTCGTCTTCTAACAGTGGAATTTCCTGATGTACCCAGGTGTTGGAGTTTGTGCCACTGGAGTTTCTGTATGGCTCTTAAAATGTCTGTAGTCATCTACAGTGGCATACATCTGTGCAAACACAGAAATGTCAGTGTTTTGATGGGTCTGAATAGCTTACTAGTTATCTTCTGTTTAACTCTAGAACCAATGAAGTTCCTCTGAGTCCCCTGAGAGCTCAATCTGGCAGGCGTTCTCAGAGCACACCTCTGCACCTCAATAGACCAATACAAAATATAGTGTTGTTCTGGTTTTGGCTGGGGTAGAGTTAATTTTCTTCACAGTAGCTAGTATGGGGCTACGTTTTGGATTCGTACTGGAAACAGTGTGGATAACGCAGAGATGTTTTTATTATTGCTGAGCAGGGCTTGCACAGAGCCAAGGCCTTTTCTGCCTCTCACCCCACCCCACCAGCGAGCAGGCTGGGGGGGTACAAGAAGCTGGGAGGGGACAAAGTTGGGACATCTGACCCCAACTGACCAAAAGCGTATCCCATACTGTCTTTATCTCAACCCATGAGTTTTCTTTTACTCTTCTGATTCTCTCCCCCATCCCACCGGGGGGCAGTGAGCGAACAGCTGGGTGGTGCTGAGTTGCGAGCTGGGGTTAAACCACGACAAGTGTCTGTGGTTACTTTCTTCTGTAACGCACTATGATCCCACTGCTATGCCTCAGCAACTTAAGGCAGGCCACCAGGATGTGGAAAGGAAGAGATGCGGTTTCTGCATCCAGGATGTTTTCTCTGTTTTGTCCAACAGCCTTACTGTAACAGTTAGAAAGAGCACTTTTTTCCCAGGAGCTGGGTTACCTTTTCATTCCTTCAGACAGAGGAGGGCATTAAATCTGTGTAAGTGCTCTAAACTTGAAAGAACTGATGTTACTATATTTTCTAAGAGAAGAAATCCGGGTTTGTTGGAGAAAAGGCATGGTGGCCTACCTTCCTGTAGAGACAGGAATGAGGCTGTGAATCCTGATTGGAGCAAGGTGTTGCCAGCAAGCCTGGAGGGACAGGTCTGAAAGTTCCAAGTAAATTGACCATATAACGAGATGTAGGTGACAGCAGTGTGTGTACTCATTATGCTCATTTATATGAGTATAATTTATATGCTCATTTATATTCTGCCCTGACATGCCTAACTTCTCCCATGCTCTGTACAAGGAGCCTGGTTCTCTCAGTTCAGGTTCCAGCTCCGTTAGGTGGGTCAGATGGAAGAAGCTTGGCATTGTGGTACTTAGGATGTATATAACCTTTTCTTGGATTTGATTGTTAAGTGTAAAGTGAGATATTGTAATAGAAAAAAAACATGTATAGACCCCTCAGGTATCAAGTTCATGTATCACACAGTCTGAATCTTTGATATATTCCCTAAATATTTGTTGTGAGGCTGATCTGTAAAAAGACACAGCTTTGCCTAGTGTATTTTGCTGAGAGCTTTGCAAGGAAAAATAATTTTACTTAGTTCTGTGGCTTCAAAACATTTGCAGGCTTAATTGATGCTCATTTGATTACTTGATTTCAAAGCACAATCAATTACCTTAATGCATATCACTGTTCTCACAACTACGGTGATTACAAAATTGTGAATGTAAAAATGGAAGTCACTTCTGAAAATTAAGTCTGCAGTCCTATTTGCAAAGTCAGAACTGTGACTCGCATGAATTACAGCACTACAGAGCAGGGGGTTATATTGTCATATTGCCAGTGCTATTATAATATATCAGGTCAATTGTATGCATACTTAAAAACTTTAAAACACTGCTTCTCTGGTGAAATCAGTTGTCTGTTTCTAGGACGAAACTTAGTGAAGATACATCATAGTGCAGGATGTTGAACCTAAAAAGTAATGTTCAGTTACAAATTATTAAGGAAGATTTTTTTTGTCTGTCTTTTCATGAAATCATGGCTCCATTGAAGTCAGTGACAAAGCTGCTGTTGATCTCAGGGCAGCCAGCTTTTCATGGAGAGAGTAATTCTAGTGGTTAAATCAGAGGTTTGGAATCAAGACCAATTTCTATTCCAGAACAAGTCACTTCTACTTTGTGTGCCTCCAGGAAAAATATAATAGATAAAATAATATGGAGCTATCTCACCGGCATGTTATGAGGCTTATTGAATTAATATTTATGGAACGCTTCAAGATTCTTTGATAGAAGGTGCTATATAGCTGCATTCTATTACAATAAAATCCTGAAAAGCAAATCAATCTGGAGTTAGTCTTATCTCACCCAGTTATAATGAACTACTGGAGCTGCCTATCATGTTAAAGAAAAAAATCAAAACTAGAAACAGATTCTAAGTAAAAGTCCCACAATTGTACGGAAAACTCTGGGCTTAATCTTTCAACTAACTTTTAGGGTTTATGGTGATGGGTCCTTACCAAGTGTAACATAGGAACTTTATGTGATTTGGGAGAGTAAATCAGTATTTTCTTCTTATGCTGTAAATTGCTTCACAGAACACACATTCTGCACCTAGCCTACTAGACAAGTAAATAGCATTGTCTTTGTATCATTGGTTCCTATTGTTCTTTGTATGAACAGGTATTATTGATTCATTGATACAGGGGGTTTTGTTGGCTTCCTTTTTTCATATTTGCTTTTGAAAAGACAACAAATATTATTACCATTAAAAGCTGCATTGATTTGAAATGAGCTGCACATGAGGGTGGACTAATTACCTAATTTTTCTTCTCATCAGTCAAACTTTCATTACCTTAAACATCTCTCTGAAAAGTTAGCAGAAAGTCCTGAACAGCAGTCTTTAACAATGCTGGACAGAAGAAAAACCCACCCAAAAATGTGTATGTACTGAAGAGACACTGGTTGAGTAAAGTTATTCATATTGTGCAAACAAAGCAGCTTATCAAGCGTTAACTTAATCTATCACTGAGTTCAGGAAGAAAACTCTGAAATCTAGGCTATGAAGCCTGGAGGATATCGATGTTTTAGCAAAACAGCGCAGGCATGGAATATTCTTTTTCCCCAGGACTGACCTAGTAAATTGTGCAAGCACCAGGAGAAATTTTGCCACCTGTCCGTTATAATCAAGGCCTGTCCCTTACTTAGTCTCATTTCAGTGATATAATTAAATGACACCATTTTCCCATTTATGTTGCGTGAGCATGCTGCCAGAATCCTATAGTCTTATCCAGGTACCCAGGAATGTGACTTAATTTGTTTCATCTAAAGCCAAAAAAATAATCATTTGAACATGGTCCCTT